>NC_137424.1:79393028-79975528 GCF_964374335.1 Astatotilapia calliptera | reverse complement strand
GGCTGGGGTCTATCACACCAGGCAAGACCCCAGGTGCAGGCTGTGTAAAGATGCCCCAGAGACAATTCAGCACATAACAGCAGGGTGCAAGATGCTAGCAGGCAAGGCATACATGGAACGCCATAACCAAGTGGCCGGCATAGTGTACAGGAACATCTGTGCCGAGTATAACTTGGAAGTCCCGAGGTCAAAATGGGAGATGCCCCCAAGGGTGGTGGAGAATGACCGAGCTAAGATCCTGTGGGACTTCCAGATACAGACGGACAAAATGGTGGTGGCTAACCAACCGGACATAGTGGTGGTAGACAAACAGAAGAAGACGGCCGTAGTGATCGATGTAGCGGTTCCGAATGACAGCAATATCAGGAAGAAGGAACACGAGAAGCTGGAGAAATACCAAGGGCTCAGAGAAGAGCTCGAGAGGATGTGGAGGGTGAAGGTAATGGTGGTCCCCGTGGTAATTGGAGCACTAGGTGCGGTGACTCCCAAGCTAGGCGAGTGGCTCCCGGGAATAACATCAGAGATCTCTGTCCAGAAGAGCACAGTCCTGGGAACAGCTAAGATACTGCGCAGGACCCTCAAGCTCCCAGGCCTCTGGTAGAGGACCCGAGCTTGAAGGATAAACCGCCCGCAGGGGCGTGCTGGGTGTTTTTATATATATATATATATATATATATATATATATATATATATATATATATATATATATATATATATATATATATATATATATATATATATAATATACGAAGGGGATAAATAGGAATAAAAATAAAAAATACAAGTGAATTGCACATTTCAAGTATGGAGTCTATTGCACCATTGACTATTAACAAAATTATTGCACAGTGAGGTGAAGAGGCACTACAGCTTAGTTGTTCCCCCTCCTTTGTCCTCCTGTTTCCCCGCCCTCTCCCCTCCAGAGAGGAGTTAAACAGTCTGATGGCGTGTGGGACAAAGGAGTTTTTAAGTCTGTTGGTTCTTGTCTTGGGGAGAAGCAACCTGTCACTGAACAGACTCTTCTGGTTGTTAATGGCCGTGTGCAGAGGATGCCCAGCATTGTTCATAATGTCCAGCAGTTTCTTTAGTGTCCTTTTCTCTGCCACTGTCACCAGAGTGTCCAGCTTCATGCCGACCACAGAGCCAGCCTTCCTGATCAGTTTCTCCAGCCTGGATGAGTCCCTCTTTGCTGTGCTGCTCCCCCAGCACACCACAGCATAGAAAAGTACTCCAGCAACCACTGACTGGTAAAACATCCTCAGGAGCTTCCTGCAGATGTTAAAAGACCTCAGCCTCCTGAGGAAGTACAGTCGGCTTTGGGCTTTTTTATACAGGTGCTCTGTGTTGCATGACCAGTCCAGTTTGTTGTCCACCCACAGCCCGAGGTACTTGTACTTGTTGAACACCTCCACCTCCTCCCCCTCTATCTGAATTGGCAGTGGACCTTCTCTGGACCTCCCGAAGTCCACAACCAGTTCCTTAGTCTTTGAGGTGTTGAGTTGCAGGTGGTTTGTGTGACTCCATGCGACAAAGTTCCTCACCAGACTTCTGTACTCCTCTTCCTGATCATCCCAGATACACCCCATGATGGCCGTGTCATCTGCAAACTTCTGAATGTGGCATAATTCAGAGTTGTAGCAGAAGTCAGAGGTGTACAGGGTGAAGAGAAGAGGGGACAGCACAGTTTCCTGTGGTGCTCCTGTGCTGCTGACCACAGTGTCAGACGTGATGTCCTTCAGCCTGACGTACTGTGGCCTGTCGGTGAGGTAGTCGGGGATCCACCTCCATCCTGTTCAGTTTTTCCTGAAGCATACAGGGCCGGATGGTATTAAAGGCACTGGAAAAGTCAAGAAACAGGATCCTGACTGTGCCTTTTCCCCCATCCAGGTGTGAGTGGGATCTATGCAGGAGGTACAGGATGGCATCCTCCACTCCGACATCCGCCTTGTATGCAAACTGTAGTGGGTCCTGGGCATGTTGTACCTGTGGTCGGAGGAGGTTGAGGAAGAGCCGCTCTAGAGTCTTCATAAGATGTGACGGCAGTGCCACCGGTCGGAAGTCATTCAGCTCATTGGGCCGGTTCTTTTTGGGGACCGGGACGATGCAGGATGTCTTCCATAGGGCGGGCACTCTCCCCAGTCGCAGACTGAGATTGAAGACTCGTTGTAGCGGCTCCCCAAGTTCAGCAGCACATGCCTTTAGCATCCTAGGACACACCTTGTCTGGGCCTGCTACCTTTCTGGGGCGAAGCTTCCTCAGTTGTCTCCTGACCTGTGACACTGGGAGATGTTTGGGAGGAGGGGGGGAGAAGATGTCTTGCTGCTGAGAGAGGGATTGGAGGAGGGGGATGTCATAGTGTCAGGAAGGGGTAACTGGGGGACTTTTTATTCACACACTGCTCCATAATACATTTGTACTGAAGGTCTGTTTTTAGTCACAGTTAAGCCCCTGTGTTAAATGTCCAGTAGGCTGCCTTTTTCTATTTTAACAACTGGGACAAAAGATGTCAGAACCTGCAGCAGAGCAGTATAAGTCATGTTTTACTTGAAACATCACATTTTAACTGGGACTGTGTTTCATAAGATCACTGTTTGAAAGACTGTTCCACACTAAACGGATAAAGATTTATATTAAAACTAATTCCTCACTCGCCTTTGCAGACCTTCTCCCTCCACGTCTTCTCAAGCTCTTCTCTGAGCCCTTGCTACTTCTGCAGCTTCTCGTGCTCCTTCTTTCTGCCACAGCAAAGAAGATAGTACTCTCAACAACAGACTGATAAAACAAAGAGCAGTCTGCTGCATACATTGATGAATCTGAGCCTTCATAGAAAGTAAAGTGGGCTCAGACCTTTTTTGAAGGTATTGTCTGTGTTGGCAGACCACCCCAGCTTGTGATTCAGTTGAACTCCCAGATATTTGTAGGATGTGACTATTTCAAAGTCAGTCCCACAAATGCAGACAGAGGAGGGTCGGGATCTGTTTCTGCTGAAGTCCACCACCAGCTCCTTTCTTTGGCCACATTCTGCTGCAGGTGTTTCTCTTCACACCACGAAGCGACTGTACTCCTCTTCTCGTCCCATTTCCATGGTTTCAATAATGGCCGTGTCATCAGAGAATTTCTGGAGGAGACAAATTTCTGTGATGTACTTAAAGTTGGCCATATAGATGGTGAAGAGGAAAGTGCACAGCGCAGTTCTATGGAGTGATCCTATGTTGTTAAAGGAGCTTGCAAAGAAAAGCGTCTGGACTTCTTTAAGTTACTTGAAGACGTTTCATCTCTCATTCGAGATGCCAATGTTCACATTTTGGACAGAGAGGACAGATGGTTTGAAAGAGGAGTGAAAGAAGCATCTATGTCCACTGTGAGCGACCATCTTTGAACAGAGGCGGGGTTTACGACACCAACTCTTTGCCATCTATAATCCAGTTTTCAGATCCCTTCCCAGACGCCTTAACGCCCACTCACATCCTGGGCCATCTGACCTCAGGAATTCGCATGATAAGGTGGGGCCAGGTTTCACAATGAGCTCACCCGAAACTCTGGCTGATTGGGACCCACACCCAGTTTCACACCTTGGCTCAGGTGATTAGAGAATCATCAGGGGGTCCTTTTGTCCCTCTGTGGGGGGTTACTTCCACTAGGTTTATATCTGGGACCCTCCACCATTTGACCTTAAAACTGAAGAAGCTTCTCGGATGAGAGGTGAAACGTCTTCAAGTAACTTAAAGAAGTCCAGACGCTTTTCTTTGCAAGCTCCTTTGACTACGATGACCTGGATGACTGAGAATCTTCACAGACATCCTATGTTGTTGTTGTTCAGGCTCTCTGACCACAGCTCTGCAGTCTCAGAAACTGTGGTCATCCCGCCAGGCAGTCACTGATCCACTGGACCAGTGGAACCTCTGCCTGCATGTCCTCCAACTTCTCCCTCAGCAGCCTGGGCTGGATCATATTAAAGGGGCTAAGTGTTAGTCACAACCGATTGTCTTCTTTTAACCATAAGAATGACTACTATTCTAAAAGCAAGCGCACAAAGAACCAATGAGAGTGAAGAACAGGATAAAGAGCTGCTGTGGCTCAGTCCCATATCTTTGATTAGAAAGGAACAACACAAGCAATATACTGCTGCTCAAGCAGATTCAATCAGTGCACTCACATTAGAGCAGCTGATGAGGGAATCTGTGTATATGATAAAATGGCTCATCACTCGCTCCTGCACTGATGGATCTCCAGATGTTCATTTGGCTGAAGTCGGTGAAGAAACTGTGGTCTACGTATTTCACACGGTACAGCCTCAGATTGGAATGAGCTCCCCGAATCACTGCAGCACCTTCAGCTGGTACTCAGTCTGATGTCTCTGTTCCTCAGTCTTGGAGCCCCTACCGGTCTTTCTACACCACCATGGTCTTCTCACTCGCCTTTTCTTTGTCCTCATTGTTCATCGGGCGTGTTGTGTTGTTCCAACGATACAGCGCTGATGTTCCTGCCATAAATGCACAAGAAGTACAGTGTTGGTCTTTCTTTGGCTGGAAACCATCCCTTACTGATCCAGAACAGTTTGATCACTCCTAGTAGGACAGGAAACACACTGATAAAAGCCTCAAAGTGTCTTTGTAAACAGACATGATTCAAATAAGCCAGTATGAGTTTGGTTCCTGCAGTTTGTGCATCATAAACAGTGCTGAAGCAGAGGCAGTGTGTGCCTGCAGGTTAATGTACACTGCTGTTATAAGAGCTGTGGAAATTCAGGAAAAAAGGATGTAACAATACTGGTGACAGTCCCAGGACAGTCACAGAGTTACAGCGTCACTGATGAACATAAAGACAGAAAGGTCATCCAAAGATTTGCTGAACAGAAGATGATCATCAGTGACGCTGTCTTTAAAATAATCTTGTTAGAAAAGTAAAACTTTAATGGTTTTTCTCTTGTTGCGTTTGTTTGAAGCTGCTTCCTGTTGGCTTCAGCTGTTTGAAGTTACCGTTTTCTAAACTTCTACATTCTGAAACTTCTTCAGCTCTGAATAGCACTGAATGATTTCAAGCACACACTTTGTCTAATAAACCTACATCTTTTATTCTTTATACAGGTTGACCATCTGTGGTTTGTCAGAGATGAGCTGTGATTATCTGGCAGCAGTGCTGAAGTCCAACCTCTCCCATCTGAGAGAGCTGGACCTGAGCGTGAACAACCTGCAGGATTCAGAAGTGAAGCAGCTGTGTGGTTTTCTGGAGAGTCCAGGATGTGGACTTGAAATTCTGAGGTCAGTCTCTATGTTTTAGTTGTGCTGAGATGTATATGATGTGAAAGTTGTGCTGACACTAAACTGCAGACATCAGACTGATGTTATACTAGCAGGAGTATATACTGGAGGATTTTCATGGTAAAGTCTGTTTTCTTCCTCTCTGATTTAGTGTATTGACTGTAGCAGAACAATGTTCACATTTAAACAGTGATACTCAATGTATGGCCCGTGGCCCACACATGGCCTGCTGACCTTTCCTAATTCAGAGAGAGGGGACCCTGATTAACTGTGTAGCGTTCTTATTCACAGGTCTAAGTATGAGACACAAAGATGAATAATCCACAGCCGACTCTCTTTAGCAGGTCAAAGTTCACAGCAGAAAGCATCTGTGAAATACTGTAATTCCTGGAGCAGGAATTATTGCACATTTACAAACTGACACTGCTGCACGGCATGATGGGTAATGCTACCCGGTCGGGTAGTCAGATGCTTTCTTGTAAGCTGGAGGCTGAGACATTTCCTAATGACATCACACTGCGTTTTGGTGAATATGAAGTTTACTTGTGAATGATTTCCAGCTTGACTGCAACAGTGTGAAATCAGTGATCCAGCAACAGTTTAAAAAAGACAAGCATTTATTTTCAAAGCTTTTTATTAGAAACACTTTTAAACTTTTACTTTTTAATATCCCAGGAAGCACAAGTAAGCCTGCAGTCTGAAAGTGCAGTGCTCTGTGACGAGAATAAGGCATTAATAACAGTAATCAGCTCATATTAGATAATAAGCTATTTTCCAGGAAGTACCTTCCTGTTGCAGATGAGCTGATCAGAGTCAGGTCAATCAGCTCTGAGCATGCTCAGTGTGAGTCACGGAGTCCGACACTATGATTCACAATGGCAAAGGGTAAATAAATAGCAAAAGCTCTGTGTGAATCCAGAGGAGCAGGAATCACTCTGTCATCATCATAGACTCAAAGTTTATACAAAATCCATCATTTATTATAATGTCTATGCTTATCATTGAGCAGCTTGAACTTTGATCAGATGAATCGATCAGTGTGATTGATTCCAATCAAACAATGACTGATCACTGATCAGTGTGTAACACAGTCAATGTTTGCAGTGCAGGAAACTTCCAATCTGATATCAACACTATCCAAAGAGTCCCAGAGTTACAAAGATGGAGGTCATAGATTTTATTCTGATCTGATGGTAAATCTGTGATGTCATTGCCGTCCCCATCCTGATATATTGATGACTGATTGGCCGTAAAAGCTTTATGTTTAGCAAACCAATGTTTAACTGGGATTTCTGCTTTTGTAACAAGGTAAATTTGTGCAGATGTACACTCTCCACTGAGCTTTGACTTTATGAATGAGGAAATGACTCAGTGTCAGTAAGCTGTAGATCAGTGTACAAGCTTAACCATGAAAGAAAGAACAGCTAACAGATGTGTTTGAAAGAGGAGTGAAAGAAGCATCTATGTCCACTGTGAGCGACCATCTTTGAACAGAGGCGGGGTTTACGACACCAACTCTTTGCCATCTAAAATCCAGTTTTCAGATCCCTTCCCAGACGCCTTAACGCCCACTCACATCCTGGGCCATCTGACCTCAGGAATTCGCATGATAAGGTGGGGCCAGGTTTCACAATGAGCTCACCCGAAACTCTGGCTGATTGGGACCCACACCCAGTTTCACACCTTGGCTCAGGTGATTAGAGGATCATCAGGGGGTCCTTTTGTCCCTCTGTGGGGGGTTACTTCCACTAGGTTTATATCTGGGACCCTCCACCATTTGACCTTAGAACTGAAGAAGCTTCCAATCTGATATCAACACTATCCAAAGAGTCCCAGAGTTACAAAGATGGAGGTCATAGATTTTATTCTGATCTGATGGTAAATCTGTGATGTCATTGCCGTCCCCATCCTGATATATTGATGACTGATTGGCCGTAAAAGCTTTATGTTTAGCAAACCAATGTTTAACTGGGATTTCTGCTTTTGTAACAAGGTAAATTTGTGCAGATGTACACTCTCCACTGAGCTTTGACTTTATGAATGAGGAAATGACTCAGTGTCAGTAAGCTGTAGATCAGTGTACAAGCTTAACCATGAAAGAAAGAACAGCTAACAGATGTGTTTGAAAGAGGAGTGAAAGAAGCATCTATGTCCACTGTGAGCGACCATCTTTGAACAGAGGCGGGGTTTACGACACCAACTCTTTGCCATCTAAAATCCAGTTTTCAGATCCCTTCCCAGACGCCTTAACGCCCACTCACATCCTGGGCCATCTGACCTCAGGAATTCGCATGATAAGGTGGGGCCAGGTTTCACAATGAGCTCACCCGAAACTCTGGCTGATTGGGACCCACACCCAGTTTCACACCTTGGCTCAGGTGATTAGAGGATCATCAGGGGGTCCTTTTGTCCCTCTGTGGGGGGTTACTTCCACTAGGTTTATATCTGGGACCCTCCACCATTTGACCTTAGAACTGAAGAAGCTTCCAATCTGATATCAACACTATCCAAAGAGTCCCAGAGTTACAAAGATGGAGGTCATAGATTTTATTCTGATCTGATGGTAAATCTGTGATGTCATTGCCGTCCCCATCCTGATATATTGATGACTGATTGGCCGTAAAAGCTTTATGTTTAGCAAACCAATGTTTAACTGGGATTTCTGCTTTTGTAACAAGGTAAATTTGTGCAGATGTACACTCTCCACTGAGCTTTGACTTTATGAATGAGGAAATGACTCAGTGTCAGTAAGCTGTAGATCAGTGTACAAGCTTAACCATGAAAGAAAGAACAGCTAACAGATGTGTGCTCCTCAAATCTGCATGAATCATGATCATGTGTTTGAGTGAATCTGTGACTGAACTGTAATAATGTTAAAAAGTAAAAATGAGGAGGACATGAATGAAAACAAAGTGTGATGAATGAGAAGAAGAAGGTGACACTCAGCTGTCATACTGCTAATGTTTCTCAGGACCTGTTGTACATGTTGCATTAACAGTAAACAAACTGGAAATCTTTGTGGAGCTGAGCCCAAGGATTTCTGTTGATCACCAATAATCTGATGCAGTTTGATTACAACCATGTTTAAATATGTGTTGATGTAGCTTGCCATCACCGGTGTGTGTGAATGTATGTGTGAATGGGTGGATGACTGAATGTAGTGTAAAGCGCTATACAAATACAGGCCATTTACCATTTATACAGGGAGTGCAGAATTATTAGGCAAGTTGTATTTTTGAGGAATAATTTTATTATTGAACAACAACCATGTTCTCAATGAACCCAAAAAAACTCATTAATATCAAAGCTGAATGTTTTTGGAAGTTGTTTTTAGTTTGTTTTTAGTTTTAGCTATTTTAGGGGGATATCTGTGTGTGCAGGTGACTATTACTGTGCAGAATTATTAGGCAACTTAACAAAAAACAAATATATACCCATTTCAATTATTTATTTTTACCAGTGAAACCAATATAACATCTCCACATTCACAAATCTACATTTCTGACATTCAAAAACAAACCAGCGACCAATATAGCCACCTTTCTTTGCAAGGACACTCAAAAGCCTGCCATCCATGGATTCTGTCAGTGTTTTGATCTGTTCACCATCAACATTGCGTGCAGCAGCAACCACAGCCTCCCAGACACTGTTCAGAGAGGTGTACTGTTTTCCCTCCTTGTAGGGCTGGGTCATATTATACCGTTCACGGTAATACCGGTATAATGTTGGGCAACGATAGGAAAATGAAATATCGCGATAGAATGAGTAAAACGCGCATGCGCAGTGTCTTTGTTTTCCTACGCACATGGCCGATTGTTGAGTGAATCAGATGAACCAGAATTGGTTTGTAAAAATGGTGCAACTTCAGTGATGTGGAACTGGTTTGGTGTTTGTCCGTCAGAAACACGACAAAGCACATTTTTTTGCAGAACATGCAGGCGACCGTCGTTATTGTTGTATTTGTCGGACTAAGAGGCTCTTAAATCTGGGAGTAATCTGGGTCCTAAACTCTGTATGCTTCAGGTCAAACAACACTGCAGCATCACTGAGAGTTAAAAACTGTCTAAATTCTTTCATCTTTAATAAAACGATCAGCATTGCTGCTTTACCAGGTGAAACTATGAAGTTTAACTTCCAGGCATCCATGAAAACAAAATGTATTACATTTAACGGAGTTAGAAGTTAGCAGGGAGCTAGCGGAAGTTAGCTCGCTAGTTTCTCTAGTTACCTAAGCATGATATTGCATGTTCTGATTGAGAGATTTCTGAAAAAATTCAAACGTACAGCTCTTCTATCACTTCCAACATAAATGAAGACAGGAAACTAAACAGCAGTGACGTTTGTAGGGTTACTGAAGTTGGGCTAGCTGCTATATAATGATGTGCTACGTGATCGTTAGCGACACAGCTACGTTAGCATAATATAAACGCAGTGAAGCTGGAGGACAAACACTAACACTTTTCCACTTATAAAAGTTAACGTTCCTGATAGTTAGAGACAAATGCAATCGCATGGCAGGATGCTGTAAACGGACCAAACTTCAGTCAGGAGAACAACTGAGATAATCCATCCACAATACAAGGTTAGTCATTCATATACTGCAACAACATGCAGCTGCCAGAGAATTCAACATTCATGAATCAATGGTACAGAAGTGGAGGAAGCAAGAAGAATGAGTTTAATAAAGTTTGATTTATCTGACTGCTTTGTTTCGTTTAATGTGCCTTATAATCCCGTGCACCTTATGGTCCGAAAAATATGTACTGCACACTTCAGTTTAATGTTGCAAAGCACCTCTTTTCAACTTCAGTGGATATTATACATGGTTATGCTCATTTCTACTGGAAATGCCTTTTGGTTAAACTTTCAGCAAGGAATTTGCATTTGCACTGTTACATTTTTATAAAGCTTTAATGTACATAAAAACCGGCTTCTTGTTTAAGTGAAAATAAATGGAAGGTTGTCTTTTTGCGCTAGTAATGTTGTGGAGTTTTATTTTGTCTCGCATCAATTATATCGTTGGTTATATCGTTATCGCAAATTTTCAAATATATATCGTGATAAATATTTTTGGCCATATCGCCCTGCTCTACCTCCTTGTAAATCTCACATTTGATGATGGACCACAGGTTCTCAATGGGGTTCAGATCAGGTGAACAAGGAGGCCATGTCATTAGTTTTTCTTCTTTTATACCCTTTCTTGCCAGCCACGCTGTGCAGTACTTGGACGCGTGTGATGGAGCATTGTCCTGCATGAAAATCATGTTTTCTTGAAGGATGCAGACTTCTTCCTGTACCACTGCTTGAAGAAGGTGTCTTCCAGAAACTGGCAGTAGGACTGGGAGTTGAGCTTGACTCCATCCTCAACCCAATAAGGCCCCACAAGCTCATCTTTGATGATACCAGCCCAAACCAGTACTCCACCTCCACCTTGCTGGCGTCTGAGTGGGACTGGAGCTCTCTGCCCTTTACCAAACCAGCCACGGGCCCATCCATCTGGCCCATCAAGACTCACTCTCATGTCATCAGTCCATAAAACCTTAGAAAAACCAGTCTTGAGATATTTCTTGGCCCAGTCTTGACGTTTCAGCTTCTGTGTCTTGTTCAGTGGTGGTCGTCTTTCAGCCTTTCTTACCTTGGCCATGTCTCTGAGTATTGCACACCTTGTGCTCTTGGGCACTCCAGTGATGTTGCAGCTCTGAAATATGGCCAAACTGGTGGCAAGTGGCATCTTGGCAGCTCCACGCTTGACTTTTCTCAGTTCATGGGCAGTTATTTTGCGCCTTGGTTTTTCCACACGCTTCTTGCGACCCTGTTGACTATTTTGAATGAAACGCTTGATTGTTCGATGATCACGCTTCAGAAGCTTTGCAATTTTGAGACTGCTGCATCCCTCTGCAAGATATCTCACTATTTTTGACTTTTCTGAGCCTGTCAAGTCCTTCTTTTGACCCATTTTGCCAAAGGAAAGGACGTTGCCTAATAATTATGCACACCTGATATAGGGTGTTGATGTCATTAGACCACACCCCTTCTCATTACAGAGATGCACATCACCTAATATGCTTAATTGGTAGTAGGCTTTCGAGCCTATACAGCTTGGAGTAAGACAACATGCATGAAGAGGATGATGTGGACAAAATACTCATTTGCCTAATAATTCTGCACTCCCTGTATGTCGAAGTGATTCAATTCAATTCAATTTTATTTATATAGCGGCAAATCACAACAAAAGTCACCTCAAGACACTTTATATTGTACAGCAGATCGCACAAAAATAGATACAGAGAAAACCCAACAATCATATGACCCCCTATCAGCAAGCACTTTGGTGACAGTGGGAAGGAAAAACTACCATTATAGGATTCCCCGGCAGCCTACGTCTATTGCAGCATAACTAAGGGAGGATTCAGGGTCACCTGGTCCAGCCCTAACTATATGCTTTAGCAAAAAGGAAAGTTTTAAGCCTAATCTTAAAAGTAGAGATGGTGTCTGTCTCCTGAATCCAAACTGGAAGCTGGTTCCACAGAAGAGGGGCCTGAAAACTGAAGGCTCTGCCTCCCATTCTACTTTTAAATACTCTAGGAACAAGAAGTAGGCCTGCAGAGCGAGAGCGAAGTGCTCTAATAGGGTGATATGGTACTACAATGTCATTAATATAAGATGGGGCCTGATTATTTGAGACCTTGTATGTGAGGAGCAGGATTTTGAATTCAATTCTGGATTTAACAGGAAGCCAATGAAGGGAAGCCAAAACAGGAGAAATCTGCTCTCTCTTTCTAGTCCCTGTCAGGACTCTTGCTGCAGCATTTTGGATTAGCTGAAGGCTTTTCAGCGAGTTTTTAGGATATCCTGATAATAATGAATTACAGTCGTCCAGCCTGGAAGTAATAAATGCATGAACTAGTTTTTTCAGCGTCACTCTGAGACAGGATATTTCTAATTTTAGAGATGTTGCGCAAATGAAAGAAAGCATTCTTACATATTTGTTTAATATGTGCATTGAAGGACATATCCTGGTCAAAAATGACTCCAAGGTTCCTCACAGTGTTACTGGAGGCCAAGGTAATGCCATCAAGAGTAAGAATCTGGTTAGATACCATATTTCTAAGATTTTCAGGGCCGAGTACAATAACCTCAGTTTCATCTGAACTAAGAAGCAGAAATTTAGCGTCCATCCAGGTCTTTATGTCTTTAAGACATTCATGCAGTTTAACTAATTGGTGTGTGTTATCTGGCTTCATGGACAGATAGAGCTAGGTGTCATCAGCATAGAAGTGTCAATGTATGCTATGTCTTCTAATGATGCTGCCTAAGGGAAACATGTATAATGTAAACAGAATTGGTCCTAGCACTGAACCCTGTGGAACTCCATAATTAACCTCAGTGTGTGAAGAGGACTCTCCATTTACATGAACAAATTGGAGTCTATTAGATAGATATGATACAAACCACTGCAGCGCAGTACCTGTAATACCTACAGCATGTTCTAATCGCTCTAATAGGATATTATGGTCAACAGTATCGAATGCTGCACTAAGGTCTAGCTCCTGCTAGACACAGAGATGAGTCCACTGTCAGAGGCCATAAGAAGATCATTTGTAACCTTCACTAAAGCTGTTTCTGTGCTGTGCTGAGCTCTGAAACCTGACTGAAACTCTTCAAATAAGCCATTCCTCTGCAGATGATCTGTTAGCTGTTTGACAACTACTCTTTCAAGGATTTTTGATATGAAAGGAAGGTTGGAGATTGGCCTATAATTAGCTAAGACTGCTGGGTCTAGAGATGGCTTTTTGAGTAAAGGTTTAACTACAGCCAGCTTGAAGGTCTGTGGTACATAGCCGATTATTAGAGATAGGTTGATCATATTTAAGATTAAAGCATTAATTAACTGCGGGACTTCTTTGAGCAGTTTTGTAGGAATGGGGACTAAAAGACACGTTGATGGTTTGGAAGAAGTAATTATTGAAGTTAACTCAGAAAGATCAATTGGAGAAAAAGAGTCTAACTTAACATCAATGGTACTAAGAGTAGCTGTAGATAATATTACATCTTTGAGATGATTATTGGTATTTTTTTCTCTAATGATAAAATTTTTATTTGTGAAGAAGTTTACGAAGTCATTACTAGTTAATGTTAAAGAGATGGTTGGCTCAAAAGAGCTCTGACTTTTTTTCAGCCTGGCTACAGTGCTGAAGAGAAACCTGGGGTTGTTCTTATTTTCTTCAATCAGTGATGAATAGTAAGATGTTCTGGCTTTGTGGAGGGCTTTCTTATAAAGCAGCAAACTATTTCTCCAGGCTAAATGATGATCCTCTAAATTTGTGACAAACCATTTCCTCTCCAGCTTACGAGTCATCTGCTTTAGGGTACGTGTTTGAGAATTATACCACGGAGTCAGGTACTTCTGATTTGAGGCCTCTGCTACCACTTTCCACATAAATGAAGACAGAAAACTAAACAGCAGTGGCGTTTGTAGGGTTACTGAAGTTGGACTATCTGGTATAAAATGTTGTGCTACGTGATTGCTAGCGACACAGCTATGTTAGCATAACATTAGCACAGTGAAGCTGGAGGATGAACGGCAACTTTTTTTCCACTCGATAAAAGTTAACGCAAGGGATTCTGGTGGTTAGGGACAAATGCAATCGTATAGCAGGATTCTATACACGGTGCAAACTTCAGTGAGGAGAACAACTGTGATTATTCATCCACAATACGGGGTTAGTTATTAATATACTGCAACAACATGGGAATAGAACAGCTGTGAGAGAATTCAACATTAATGAATCAATGTTACGGAAGTGGAGGAAGTGCAGTTTTTGGCTTTCCCCATACTTCAAAAGTGCTTCATCTCTTTGCTATGACTGTCGCCCGGGATAATTTGCAGATGATAATGGTTGTAGCCGCTGCGATGCTTTCGACCAAAACAGGCGCAGCTTGATGACATCATCAACATGCGCTAACGCGATAGAGCAGTATAGTCAAAATCTCTATCGTTGGCCTAATTTATATCGTTTCTATTGTATATCGTTTATATGGCCCACCCCTAGTGAGGAGGTAAAATTATTGACAAGTGTGACCAGGAGATATTTTATTTTGTATTCTTATGATCACAGTTATAATCAGAAGTATCAATCATTAATCATTTACCATTGTTGAACCAGTTGACAGAATAATCTTTGAACCATATCTAGGTTAACATTAATCTACACAGATTATCAGTACTCTAATCAGTCTATTGTTGTTCTGTACTATTCATGTTATTTGCTTAAAGCTGTTTCACAGTTCTGTAATCACTCAGAAGCCTGTGGGGCCTGCTGGACCCTGCCTTGGTTCCATGTTCCGTTCTGCACGTACACAGGCCTGGAAAGTACATGCACGCTCTTATACAACACATGAATGTGTACACACACACTTAGTAATAATAGGAGGGTCATCTGAGGACAGTTTTCTGATAGATACACTTTCACAAAATGCACAATGTAATACACACTTGTTTTTCTCTAACAACTAGCAGTTGATGTCCATATTAGGTAAACTCTCTGAACAGGCCCAAACTGTTATCATTTCCAGTAAGGTCTGACTGTGTGACGTCATCATAGCTTATATAAGGAGGGGGAGCGGTCCACTCTTTGGAGATCTGTGGCTGTACGCTTGTCTTCCCATGCTTCTGTCTTAGAAGTGTGCAATAAAATCACTATGTTTGTCACCTACACGGACTCGGCTGTTTTTCCGTCTTACCCAAACCGAACCAGACGTAACAACTTGGTGCCGAAACTCCGGTTGGGGGAGAGGGGAGCTTGCAGCTATCGTGTGGGTGACAAACAGGGGCGGAGGCCAGCAGCCTGTCTGAGTGACGCCAGGCGTCATAAGAAAAGGTGAGTGCCACCTGTTGATTTTTATCCAAAGGCGCTATATTGGAAGTTAAAACTAAATTTAATTAAATAATATTCACTCAGTCTGGGCTTCTGGCGTTGGTCCATAGTGATCTTGACTAATTAGTTGTAAAATAGGGCATAGTAGTCTGACTAAATTCATTGTTGTTCATTTTGGGGGTGAATTTTGAGTTAAGAAGTTATGTGTTTAAGTTAATACGGTTTAAGGTGTGTGGAAATAAATAAATACGGTTTAAGAGGTTAAATGTGGGTTGACTGGGAATGCCAGCCAGTCAATCGGTAGTGTAGGGTTAATTTGGTTTTAAATAGGGTAGCAGAGACGGTCTCGGGCTTCAGATAATTAAACGGGGGGGCTCAGAGCTCACCGTGAGGCTTTTAAACAGGTAAATTCGTTTAGGACTGAGAAGCTAGGCTCTCTAGGAATGCAGTTGTTCAGCGTTTTGGCAGACGCCACATGCAACGGACGCGTTGTATGTTTAAGCTCGGTTTGGTCTACCGGGGGCACTTGGGACGCCCTTAATGGCCAGGTAATCTATGAGTGATTGCCTTCTACTGCATTGATTGATTAGGAAGGTTAGACCTGGCTGCCTCCTATTTAAACGTCAGGAGCTTGTGAACTTTAAGTATAGCCAAAAGCGTGAGCCAGGATTTCATTGCCTTTCACGCAGCTGGTGGAGGTCCAGGTGTCCGGGCGGGGAAGCAGTTTTAAAGTACTAGAACTTAGTAATTTGACCGTTTTTCAAGGCGGCGTACTTGAAACGGTAATTGATCAGCAAGAGCCGGGCTCTGGGCTGAAAGATGCTTTTAAATTAGTCAAAAATTTAGCAACACCAGCAGAGAAATAGAGAACTGAGGTAAAGTTATTCTGGCATATGGTGTTTTTTAGGAATTTGAGCGCTATCGGGAGGGCGTTCCCGAGGTGTGTATTGACCAGCAAGGCTAGGCCTGGGCTATAGGTGCTTTTAAATTAGTCAAAAAAGATAGGAGTAACCTCTTCTGGTATGACGTCTATGCGGGCCCGTGTGTATATAGATTATAAATTACCGGTGTGTGTAAATAAGTTGTATAAATCTGTTAGATCTGAAACTCCTGCTAAAAAACTTCCTCTCTACAACTCTTTTCTCTTCTCTCCCTCTTTCTCTCAGTTGAGATTCTGTGTGTGTATGTGTGCTGGAGAAAAAAAAAAAAGGAAAAGGGTCCCTCTCTCTGTCTCTGTGAGAGAAAAAAGGTGGGGGCCGAGTGAGCCCGCGGGGCCGAGCGGGTCCGCGGGAGCGAGCGTGTATGCTGTATGAGGAAGAAGGGAGTGAGAGGACGCGAGTGAAGAGAGTAACCGAGTATTTGGTGATTTTTTATTATTTCAGAGGCACTGGGTAAGAGTTTTGACTTTAGCTGTGAGAGTTGTGAAAAGAGCAGGTTTTTCTTTTGTTGTAGACTGTGAGTAGTCGGTGTTTTTCTGCCTATTGTGCTGCGTGGAAGACACAGAAGTGTAGAAATGTTTGTGGTTTATCTTTGTTTGACGTTTTATATAGAGTTGGTTAATTTAGGGTGATTTCTCCCGTTTAAGGGAGGAGTTGCATTGTGGTTATGTTAAAGCTTTGCTGTAGGGGTATGTGTGTGATTTTGTGCTGGCTTCGCATGATTAAATGGATGCACAGAAGTTTGTGAGTGAGAAATTGTTATGGTGGGGTTTAAAGTTAGTAAAGAGTCAAACAACGCCCACTGTTTTAAAAAGGCCCAAAACATCATAAAAGACACTTCACATCCTGGCCACTCCCTGTTCGAACTGTTGCCCTAAGACAGACGGTACAGGGCAATCAGAGCAAGGACTAATAGACTCAAACACAGCTGTTATCCAACTGCCATAACACATCTGAATACTACAAAAATGTCCAACATGCCACTCTTGTGTTAATCTATGCACGGTCTGAAGCATGACTGTGGGAATACTTAGTATGTTAAGTATTCTATCTATTTTATTTATTGAATTTTATTGTTTTGTTTATTTTTTGATATTGCTAGGGAGGATGCAATGATCGGGGACCATTCTTAATTTCGTTGGTCTCAAGACAATGACAATAAAGTTTTTGATTTTGATTCTGATTCTGAAATCCACCCTCCTCAAGAGTTCAATGATTTAGGCAGTTATGTTTATACAAATACTAAATGTATGTTTAGTGTCTTCATACAGGTGTTTTTCTTAACCTGGAAACCTGAGTACGGCAGCAGAAGACAGGCCAAGCTTTGGCTAAAATTCACGGCTGGACACCAGAGTTGTCCTCACCCCTCCCGGAAAAACAAAAAAGAGAGAATGTAGTTTGAGGCAGGTTTTTCTCGCTGAACTGCTCTGGGTGCTGTCTCCCTGAATCTCACCAGTGTTAAACTCTGACGGAAGACATGGAAAAAAGGAAAAGATGTTCCTGGTAAATGACTGAAACAAATAAAACCACACACAACCAGAGAAAGGTAGGAGAAGTGTGTGGAACAGACACATGTGCGTGTTAGAGAAATGCCTCGTTTGAGAAAAAGTTAAATTAACCCATATACAGACGCACCCATACATGCAATGAAGAAACAGCTTACATACATGTGCACGTACATGCAAGGTTAAAGTAGCGACACTTAACATACACCTGTTTTTAAATGATATAGTTTATCCACTACTGACAAATAAACCCTTTGGGTTGCAGGACAACAACGTAACGTCAAAAGACAAAGACACTGGTCTGATGATTGAGTGAGGACACGACAAATTTAGTGGTTAAAAGGGTCGACTTGGGACATGTTTTTGTTGATTGTTTAAGACAAATGCCTACTGAATGATAGGAAATCCCTTTTTTAGGTTTCTAAACAGGATCTTAAGAATTTTGACACGTACCTGTGTTGTCCTGTCAACTTGAGGGGTTATGAGTTGATTAGATGGTGAAAAAAAAAAAAAAAAGGGGGGAGACGAGATCTTTGTTGTTTCGTTGTTTTTCCCCTCTCTGGATAACACAGCTAACACAGCACAGCCAACACAACATCATTTTCCTGTTCGCCTGTTTTGTTTTGTTTTTGTTTTTTCTGAAAGCCGAAGCTGACCTGGACTCCTACCCTCCCCTCTACCATCGTTGCCCTCTCCGCGACCATTTTTGACCCTTTGACCCCTGAAGGCCACAGCCGCTGGACTCACAACAATTTGAGGATGTCAACAGTGCTGCAAAAGAGTGATCTCATGCAGCAGAGACGGAGAGCACTAAACCTAAAGCCCGTTTCACTACACGGGGGAAATTCCCAGGCTGCGTCAGCTGACAGAGCTGTGACGAGACGCGCATTAAGCCCGGAGGAAAAGGGAGGGTGAGCAAAAGAATGCTGACCTCTGAGAAGAGCCGAACGGAAGAGCTGCAGAAGGCCGTGGAGCAGAGTAAGGACAACATAAACAGACTCCAATCTGACGTGGAAGGAAAGACTCTGAGGTGTTTGCCCTCAGTAAGAGCTCAAGGCATCAGAACAGAAATTGAGCATGGCTCCGGAGGAGCTGGCTGCTAGTTGAACTCATCAGTCAGACTTGGAGTTTCACGTACAGGACTTGTAATCAGGCGGAAGCTTGCTGGAGCAGGAGGTCGTCAGACTTGACGCAAAGCTCCAACAGCAGGAGTAAACCATGAAAGACCATACAGAAGCAAAAGGGTCAAGTTACAAGGAGAAGATGCAGGCAGCTGCAACAGCGGATGAAAACAGACCCAAAGAGGAGGGGAGGACCCTAGGCCATGCGTCAGGCCGCTGGTTTACCTAAACTACAGAACAGGAAGGTGATGAACACAAACATACACCAACACACGAATACACACTTCTGCATGCGCCTACTTAGAATGAAGGGAAACACACACATGAACACTTATGCACTTGTTGAGGGAGTAAAAACTGATACATACCCATGCACTAAAATCAAAATGTTGATTTAATTTACTAAGAAGTGACACACAATGCTCCAGCTGCTGCAATGAAGAATGCTTTACTGACAAAGGCTCAATGCTGCACACGACAACGTCAAATACAGAATTTGCTATAATAATAAGCCCAGAGGGCATTTGTGTGGTCTGGGGAGCCGAGTCCGGAGCGGTTTGGTTATGAAAACGATGCCCGTGCGAGATATCTGGGGCTTAAGGCCTCGACTTAATTGTTTACTGTACACTAAAAAGAAAAGAAAACCCTCTGAGCAGTGGTGCAGAGTGACAACGAGGAATTAACAGTGTGAGTTTTATTTCAGAGCGCCACGTCATTGTGATGGAGATTTAATAAAGGAGGAACACACGGACAAAGAAGAAGAGAAGGGGGGACAGCCTTTGAGCACGATTGCCTGAGGCATTAAAGTTCTGTACTAAATTCTGGTTTCCAGTGTGAGAAAAGTCACGCAGTGCCAGTAGTAGAGCTAGGTTGAGTGATGATTCTAAATTACTGTAAGGAAATCATCGTACACCCGTTCAAGTTTCATGATAACGGGGATCTAGACTTTGTTGAACCCTAGGCAATTTGAACAGGTAAAATTCGAGTGACCAAGTAGCAGTTGAATAAAAGTCATTGAATAAGTGTTGAAATAAACTGGCAGAATTAAGAGAATTAAAACATTTCAAGAGCTCAAAGGACTTAATGGTTCAATTTTGTTTCACGAACGCAAAACATATAGGTTTATGAATATGAAAAGGTTGCAGTGGTGTTGATTTGACTCTGTGTAGGTTTAGGTTTGGTATTTTTATTGATGGGAGGGATATTCAGTGACAAGTCCTAAGACCCGGGCGTCTGCATTTTGTTTTTGTTATTTTTCATTTTATTTTGTTTTATATTTTGAACAGTGCACTGATTTTTGTTTGTGAATCTTTTCTTTAAGCAGATCTGCACATCGGAAATTACAAGCATTACACGTCGGCGAGAAAATTGTTGTAAGTGAGTTTCTCCGCATTGAAATGGGTTCTGGAGGAAACACTTGGGGGGACCATTAGAAACGAGAGTCCCTGTTTAAAAAAGGATTCAGCGAGGTAATCCAAATTCAAGTTCTTGTTTTCTTTTTGAGATGACGTCATTTTGCTGAGTGTGGAAACTAAATGCGACGACAGGTTTCACTATCAGCAAAGAAAGAAAGAATGGATGAATGGATGAAAGACTGGGAATAAAAACAAACGGACTGACTGGTAAAAGATGACAAGACTTGACCATGACTCAAGGTTAACCACCTCCACCTAGATAGGATAAAAGGGTGGATGAATTTATGTGTGTTTCTTTTACAGGAGTAGAAGGATGACAAAATATTCGAGGATGAGTGAACCTGTAAATGCCATTTTTGTGTCTTGTGTTGTTTACAGAGGTAACTGCGCAGCGTTACCATTTACATTTTCTTCCCTACAGGGTTACAGTTTTAATGTTTTTCTATTACAGGATTTCTGGGCGGATGTGTGAAGAAACGGTGTTTAGGGGTTAGGAGTGGGGGATGCTATTACACTGTATTCTGGTGAGAGTGTTGGGGGAGACACACTCTGTCTTGAAAAACTGTGATTCTTTTACAGGAAATGTTTTATAGCACCTATGGAATGAGGATGGCTGACTACGGTCAATGTGCTGCTGATGTTTGCTTTGCTTTGGTGAGAAGGGTGCAGTAGAAAACAGACAAGTGACATGAAAACAAGTAATAATAACAAATAACAAATTTGGGGACAGTTTGACCTAGAGCCCACTAACTGGCCATTAGGGGCTCTCTCTCTCTCTCTCTCTCTCTCTCGCTCTCGCTCTCGCTCTCGCTCTCTCTCTCTCTCTCTCTTTCTCTCTCTCTCTTGGAATAACATTGCCCAAAGGGTGAATAAAGCAAATTCTGGCAATAATAGTGATTTAATGATTGGAGAAACCTGAACATGATACTTGTCTGTTGTGCTGAACCGTTTATTACTCTTGTGAATTGCAGGTGGTTGTAAATAAGCTGTTTACTTTAACAGGTTTGCTTTTTAGCTGAATTGCAAAATACAACTAGAACGATTGATTGAGACTAATCGCTACTAACCTGAAACTGAGGAGGTTCTATATAAGGAGGAATTAAAACAGGTATAAAATGCATCTGATCTTTAATTGCAGGTGGGACCATGAAGATTTTTTGGTACAGATTGCAGGTTGTTGCTCATTATTGAAGTGTGCTCATAAAGGTAAAAGCTATATAGGGGGTATATCATTTGGTCTGTGTTTTAATAATTTAGGTATGGCAAAATTAAAGGTTTCTAGACAATTTAGGGAACGAGTGAGAAGCATAATTAGATGATCAGAATCTGAGTATTACACTCAAGTTAGAAAGAATGCCCAATTTGTTTGAGGTCTGTGGTTCATTTTTATACACACCTTGCAAATGTGCTTATAAGGAGCTGGCACTTAGTCTGTGAAGGTCAAAAGCTTCATCCGACAACGGATCGGATTGATATATTGGAGCTATTGACTTCACGTGCAGAGGGTTAAATGCATGCACGCTTACACACATAAGCATGGCATAGGATTGGAATAAACAAAGTCAACAACATTAGGTTAGGAGAGCCAGCGCAGGAGAGGCTTTCTGTCTCTTGCAGAGACGGGAACAGACGCCAGACGGGGACACGGAGATATGGGGACCCTTCACAGCAACTGGGGTCAAGTGTCATGGCCTTGGGGCTCCTTGAGAAGATGGATCCCATAACCACAAGCGATAACCAGGAAGGGGTTGGCGAAACCTAGGAACACCAGAGACCAACGTGGTTCGAGAGGCTTTTGGCAAAAAGGGGGACACGGCGGTCACAACGGACACCAAACACACAGATTTGTGTAGCGACTGAAGGGTGGTATAACCCCGGAAGTCGAAGAAAGAAGAATCCGAGGGCGTTTCTTCACTCCAAGAGGAGGTGGTAAAGGGGCCTGAAGCGTGTCAGGCTGAAACTCGAGTCTGAAGCTAAAAGAACAGCTGGGTTGTGGGAAAATTGGAAAACAACGGAGGCGTTGGGATTGATAAGTGTCATAACGTGTTTGTTTGGTTTGGAAATAAATCCTGGTGTGAGTTGGGCTGGCAAGCCAGCCCAAAGAGGAGGAATGTGACCAGGAGATATTTTATTTTGTATTCTTATGATCACAGTTATAATCAGAAGTATCAATCATTAATCATTTACCATTGTTGAACCAGTTGACAGAATAATCTTTGAACCATATCTAGGTTAACATTAATCTACACAGATTATCAGTACTCTAATCAGTCTATTGTTGTTCTGTACTATTCATGTTATTTGCTTAAAGCTGTTTCACAGTTCTGTAATCACTCAGAAGCCTGTGGGGCCTGCTGGACCCTGCCTTGGTTCCATGTTCCGTTCTGCACGTACACAGGCCTGGAAAGTACATGCACGCTCTTATACAACACATGAATGTGTACACACACACTTAGTAATAATAGGAGGGTCATCTGAGGACAGTTTTCTGATAGATACACTTTCACAAAATGCACAATGTAATACACACTTGTTTTTCTCTAACAACTAGCAGTTGATGTCCATATTAGGTAAACTCTCTGAACAGGCCCAAACTGTTATCATTTCCAGTAAGGTCTGACTGTGTGACGTCATCATAGCTTATATAAGGAGGGGGAGCGGTCCACTCTTTGGAGATCTGTGGCTGTACGCTTGTCTTCCCATGCTTCTGTCTTAGAAGTGTGCAATAAAATCACTATGTTTGTCACCTACACGGACTCGGCTGTTTTTCCGTCTTACCCAAACCGAACCAGACGTAACACAAGGTAATTGACCTCTGCTGGGTTAGCGTTCAGATAGCTGTTCTGCTCTAGGTACAGGTCATTGAAGATGATAACAATGGGTGGATTATATTCTTAAACATAGTTACAGCGCTTTCAGAAAGACATCTACTGGGATAAAGTCTACTCTCCACTGCTGTGTAATCAATTATTGTAAATGTAAATGTTATCAGGAAATGATCAGACAGGAGAGGGTTTTCAGGAAACGCTGTTAAATGTTCAGTTTCTATGCCATATGTTAAAACAAGATCTAGAGTGTGATTAAAGTGGTGGGTGGGTTCTTTTACATTTTGAGAGAAGCCAATTGAGTCTAATAACAGATTAAATGCCATGTTGAGGCTGTCATTTTTAGCATCTACATGGATGTTAAAATCACCCACAATAATTATTTTATCTGAGCTGAGAACTAAATCAGATAAAAAGTCTGAGAAATCAGACAGAAACTCTGTGTAAGGCCCAGGTGGACGATAGATGATAACAAGTAAGACTGGTTTCTGAGTTTCACAGCTGGGGTGGACAATGTTAAGCATCAGGCTTTCAAATGAATTAAAAGTCTGTCTTGGTCTTTCTTTAATTAATAATTAATTAATTTAATTAATAGTGGTGTGAGCAGAATCATCTGCAGCTAAACGTGGCAAAGACCAAGGAACTGATCGTGGACTTCAGGAAGACCAGGAAACACTTGACCCCTGTTTCAATCCAGGGGGTCAGTGTTGACATTGTGGAGGACTATAAATACCTTGGAGTACACATTGACAATAAACTGGACTGGGCTAAAAACACCACAGCACTTTACAGGAAGGGCCAGAGTCGTCTCTATTTTTTGAGGCGACTGAGGTCCTTCAACATCTGCCAGAAAATGCTGAGGATTTTCTATGAGTCTGTTGTGGCCAGTGCGATCCTCTATGCTGTTGCATGCTGGGAGAGCAGGCTGAGGGTCGCAGATGCCAACAGACTTAATAAACTAATCCGTAAGGCCAGTAATGTTGTGGGGATGGAGCTGGACTCCCTCAAGGTGGTGTCGGAGAGGCGGATGCTGTCCAAGATAAAGACAATGTAGATAACACCTCCCACCCACTCCATGACATGCTGGTCAGTCACAGGAGCTCGTTCAATGAGAGACTGAGATTACCAAAAAGCACCACTGAACGACACAGGAAATCTTTCCTGCCTGTGGCTCCCTGTACAACGCATCCACTTAACACACTGTTTGCTGCTACAGCTACACGTGTTTCTTTTCCAACTATTTATTTATGAGTGACTTATGTATGTATGTATGTATGTATGTATGTATGTATGTATGTATGTATGTTTGTATGTTTGTATGTTTGTTTGTTTGTTGTGCAACGATACACAAAATTCACGGTTCGGTTCGATACTTTGGTGTCACGGTTCGATATTTTTTCGATACAAAAAAAATGTTCATGCCTTTTTAATTTGTCATTTATTAAAATTATAAATATATATTTTAACTCAAAAGTACAGTTTTTAAATTTAACCCTAACCCTTGTACGTGTTTTTTATTTTGACAGCGAATGTGCACCACTTATGTGCACCCCTGGTTATTTAGCACAGCTTAACTTTCTGTCTCGTTAGCTTGCCCTGCGCTCTTCCTTCTGATGATGCTGTCTGTGTTGAGCGCTCAGTGGATCTGCGCTGGACAGTGCAGCCTAGGCGGAGTAGTTGAACGCAGATTCACTGAGCGCTCAACACAGACAGCATCGTCAGAAGGAAAGTTGATAAAAAAAATTACACATTTTGTATTGTTCTTTTTTTTTTCTCCCCTTTGGTTTTCTTTCTTTCTCTCCCCTCTTTCTTTCATTCTTTCCCCCTGTCCTATCCCACAGTCATGTCTGTCCCGTTTGCAACTGAAAATAAAATAAATTCATAATTATAATAAAGGTCAATCAAATGGACCAATATGATGATCCACTTGGTAAAATAAATCCGCTTGGCATCTTTCTTGGCCTCAAGACAACAATTCTGATGGCTATAGATCCAAACGGGACAAAAAAAAAAAAAAAAAAAAAATTTTTTTTAAAAAAAATTGTATTGTTCGATACATATGCGTACCGAACCGAAAGCACTGTATCGAACGGTTCGATATCGATACGAATATCGTTGCACCCCTAGTATATATTGTACTATTCTTAGTGTATTGACTGTCTTGTCTTAATGTTGGTTTAAAATGGAGCACTGTAACAAAAAATAATTTCCCCCAGGGATCAATAAAGTATTCTGATTCTCATTCTGATTAATAGTCTGGTGTGAAAAATTGCTGCCACACCGCCCCCTCGGCCTGTGCTTCGAGATTTCTGGTAGTTAGAATGACTTGCGGGGTGTTGATTCATTTAAACTAACATAATCATCGTCTTGATGCATTCTCAATCATCCAGGAAAATAAATCTCCAAAAGTTGATTCTGTTAATCTGGACGTAGCGTTTTCTGGGGGAATCGTTTCGTCACTCATCCAAGTGACTTCTTCAGTCTGGAGTGGTTTCAAGTGACTGAAGAAGTCACTTGGATGAGTGACGAAACTTTTCTCCCAGAAAACGCTACGTCCAGATTAACAGAATTAACTTTTGGAGTAACATAATCATCCTGCTGCAACCAGGTTTCTGTAAGGCAGAGTAAATCAATTTGTTGATCAATTATTAGTGAGTGGATCATATTCTGACTTTAGACTATAATCATTAGAAAATGGTGCACTTCTACAAGTTCCAAACATCCCAGAGGAACCCTGGGACATGCTAAGCAATAATATGATGGAGTTTCTTTGTAACAACTTGGTTTTGTGATTTAATCCAACAGGTTCCAAAATCCTTCTGGAAATTTCCTCACTGGTGTTGATGCTCTTGTACCATTTCTCTGTCATCCTCGCTCCTTCTTTGCACTCAGTCTTTTGTGCATCATAAACACTCACATGTGGAAAACCAAACTTTTATTGAACAGAAGATGATCAATAGCGACGCTGTCTTAAAAATACTCTTTCTAGAAATGCACAACTTTAATTTGAACATTTATTTCTGTTATTGTGGGTTTTTTTAAGCTGCTTTCTGTTGGCTTTAGCTGTTTGGAGATTCCATTTTTGAAACTTCTACACTCTGAACTTTCTTCAGCTCTGAACAGATTATGAAACACTGAATGATTTCAAGCACACACTTTGTCTAATAAACCTACATCTTTTATTCTTTATACAGGTTGAGCATCTGTGGTTTGTCAGAGATGAGCTGTGATTATCTGGCAGCAGCGCTGAAGTCCAACCCCTCCCATCTGAGAGAGCTGGACCTGAGCGTCAACAACCTGCAGGATTCAGAAGTGAAGCAGCTGTGTGGTTTTCTGGAGAGTCCAGGATGTGGACTTGAAATTCTGAGGTCAGTCACCATGTTTTAGTTGTGCTGAGATGAATATGATGAGGAAGTTGTGCTGACACTAAACTGCAGACATAAGGCTGATATTACTGTATTTTCACGACCATAAGGCGCACTGTGCTAAAAGGCGCAGTCTCAGTTATGTGTGCCATTACTGTATTTAACACACACATAAGGCGCACTGGATCATAGGGCGCATACAAGTACCGTATGCGTATTTAAAAGTAAAGCGGGAGCAAACCTGAGTTCGGTACCTTACTCACATTTTTATTACCAGTAATCGTCATCATCAACAACACACAAGCATACAAGTGTGCGTATTTAAAAATAAAGCAGGAGCAAAACAAAGTTTGGTACTCACATTTTTATCATCAATCAAACCCATCGAAGTCCTCATCCTCTGTGTCTGAATTGAACAGCTGCGCTAAATCTCCATCAAACATGCCAGGTTCACTTTCTTCACCGTCAGAGTCACTTTCCGTGCCGTGCGGCTCCTCGGAAATGATGCCGGCTTTTGCGAAAGCTCGAACAACAGTGCCAGCAGACATGTTAGCCCAAGCATCTACAATCCATTGGCAAATTGTGGCATAACTCGCCCGGCGCTGCCTTCCACTCTTGGTGAAACTGTGGTCTCCATCGGTCATCCATCGCTGGATGTGTTTGTCGCCGATGTGTTTGCTGCAGTAGGAGCGGAAGATGGCCAGCTTTTCCTTATAATCCGCTGGAAGTTGCTGCGCTACCATAGTCCTGGTCCGGATGGAAAAATGGCACGGTTTCATAAAAAGTGAAAGTGAAACTGCTTTTAGCCGAATGGTGACCGTCGAAACGCTTCTCCCTTTAGCGTTCTCATTGTGTTCTCTACTACGTCCTCATTACAACACACTGCGCTATAGGGCGCGCCGTACTTTTTGAAGAAAATCTAAGACTTTTAAGTGCGCCTTATGGTCGTGAAAATACGGTATACTGATCCACACTGAGGATCTTCATAGTATAGTCTGTTTTCTTCTTCTCGGGTTTAATGTTTTAACTGTAATAATTTTCACCTTTGAAACAGTGATACTGAATGTATGGCTGGCGGCTCATACATGTCCCTCCACAGGGTGCTGAGCGGCCTGCCGCCCTTTCCTAATTCAAAGAGAGGGGACCCTGATTAATCCACAGCTGTCATTCCTAACCAATGGCGGTGCGGACACACGCAGCAGCTGCTCTTTGTCCTGGCAAAAGAGTGTTCCTATCTTTGTTTTCCTGTTTTTCTTGTTCTTTTTTGTTTAAAATCAACAGAAGAAATTGCACAAACTTTTCATACGTGAAAGAGCTGTTAGGTCTAAAGTCACAGACCTCGCTGTCTCAGAGACCAATTCTTGTAAACAGAGCAAAACCACAGTGCTTTTATCTTTTACTTGTCACAAGGAAATCCCGGCCAGGATCTCTGAGAGAGTCATTCACTCCTCACCTAAGCTCACCCAACTCCAAACCTCAATCCCCTTATGGCTCCTTTTATTTGAGTGAAAACGGTTATACATTCAAGGCAAGCATATGTGAGCAACTTCAGCGTCTGTGTGTGTGTTTTTCCTGACACCATAAATGGCATGACCTTTCACAAGATCTCCAGTCGCTCCATATAGGGCAACCTATTAACAAATCAACATGTGCACTAAGCATGTAAAAAGAAGAGGTGAGCAGTCTTGCACCTTCGAAGAACAAAACCTTGTGGTTTCTAAATGTGCAATGAAAAACTATAGCAACGAGGCTGCTTGCATCTCATATATGTACAGAAGCTACGACCTAATAAGGAAAAAACATTTTATCAACAGAAATGCAAGCAATGGTCATGTGACTTTGCACAAATACCAATCTTAAAATAATCAAGTCTAACAAGAGCTACGAGTTACAGTAAGGAACATGGGGCGACCGTGGCTCAGGGGGTTGGGAAGCGTATCTGTAACTGTAAGGTCGCCGGTTCGATCCCCGGGGTCTCTGTCCTGGTCGTTGTGTCCTTGGGCAAGACACTTTACCCTACCGCCTACTGGTGTTGAGGGGCCGATGGCGCGATATGGCAGCCTCGTTTCTGTCAGTCTGCCCCAGGGCAGCTGTGGCTACCACCGCTTACCTCCACCAGTGTGTGAATGCGAGAGTGAATGAATAGTGGCATTGTAAAGCGCTTTGGGTGCCTTTAAAAGCGCTATATAAATCCAATCCATTATTATTATTAAAATAATCAACTCTAACAAGAGCTACAAGTTACAGTAAGGAGCTACAGACTGCTTTGGAGGCACCATCAGTGACTAGGGATGGGATGTGACATAAACGGTAGTAACCAGACCGAAAAGCAGCGCACATTTCGGTGCTTTATTTCGGTGCTTTCCTGTGATGTCATACACTTTGGATTCGAGCCAATCATTTTACCTTTGCAAGCGTAGTAGGCGGGCCCAGGTATGTACGTTCTTTTAGAGCAGAGCTACAGATTAAGAACGCTCAAGGCGAAGCGGTCAAAAGTCTGGCTGTACTTCACAGCAAAAGATGCAAACTCAGCAGCCTGCAGCAAGTGCTTTAAGGTGATACTGTGCAAAGGAGGTAACACCTCGAATCTGATGAAACACCTGGTGACGCATATCATTTTGTTTTTTTAAAGACAAGAAATGCACCGTATTTGATAGCTTGCTGCGAGACCTCACACCGGCACATCTACTGCAGGTGTGGTGCCTTTTATCGGTCCCAGAGTTAGCAACATCCCCCAAAAACCCAAAGAGGAGAGTCCTGGTCCCTAGCCCTGCCAGTGTAGCAGAAATGATGAGGATGATGATGGCAGCAGCAGCCGTTCTTCTCTGCGTGAGTAGCTTAATGTTGTTCGTGTGTAATTTACGCTGAGTAGGCTAACCACGTTATTACATTAATGCATGTAAGGTGAACTAGCAAACACCGTCATAGCTACATGCGGCTGTCTTCTTGTTTGATGGCAGATGCTCCCTTCACCCTGGTCAAAAAGGCTAAAATGACCAAAGAAAAAGTGGGAAACAGCTAAATATGAGAGGTTTTTGGATAAAGTTTGTGTTTTTTTCATTGATTAAGCACTGCTTCCAGCCAAGAGTGATACCATATATGCCCCATAGCTGCAGAAGAGGCTAACATTGTTTTCTTTTTACAAAAAAACAGCTAAACATGAGAGGTTTTTGGACAAAGTTTGTGTTCTCCATTCTTTAAGCACCAGTTCGAGCACCGTTTAAGCACCGACACTGTTTCAGAAGTACCGGTTTGGTACTGGTATTGGATAAAACCTAAACGATACCCATCCCTATCAGTGACCCCCTCTACTAGATCTCGTCCACAGTAGAAACGTCTCAGTTGGTACGAGAGGAAACAGAAGAGGGGTAATGACGAATGCATGTGGAGTCAGCTAGCAGCTAATTCACAGAAACCTGCTATTCACACCATCGTACTGCCCTCCGAGCGCTCCCTGGACAACAAGCTGGATCATGTAGACTAACAGTGGCTTGCAAAAATATTCGGCCCCCTTGACCAGCTAATATGCTTTAGAGCAAACAGATCTCTCGCCAAATGAGGTAAGACTAGCAGAGGAGGACTCTGTGTTTACATCCACAATGCTTGGTGTAGTGATGCTGTCGTGGCCTGAAAACACTGTTCACCTCTGCTGGAGCTTATGATCATCAAGTACAGACCATTTTACCTCCAGAGGAAATTTTCAGCCATGCTGTTTGTTGCTGTCTACATCCCTCCCTGCTCCAATAACAACAACAGAAGTGAGGCACTAAATGAATTGTATCAGCATGTCAGTGAGCAGCAGACAGCCCACACAGATGCTTTTCTCATCCTAGCGGGTGTTTTCAATCATGCAGACCCAAAGACTGTGTTTCCCAAACTGCATGAACACATTAAGTTTCCTACATGAGGAAACAACATGTTTTCACCACCCAGAGAGGAGATTACAAAGCACCCTGCCCCCAACCTTGTTGCCTCTGATCACATCACTGTTATGCTAATACCAGGCCCATGGTCAAAGTCACCACACCAGTTTGTAAGCAGGTACGTGTATGCCCAGAATGGTCCTCAGAGGCACTGCAAGAGTGTTTTTGGCCACAGATGGGCAGATCTTTAAACAGGCCATCGCACATGACAACAGCTTAGACCTTAGAAATATACAGAAACTGTCATTGCCTACATTTCAAAATGCACGGATGGTGTCTCAGAGAACAGGGCTATCACTGTCAGGGCCAATCAGAAACCATGGCTCACAGGTGAGGTCTACAGGCTTCTGAGGGTGAGAAATGTGGCCTTCAGAGCCAGGGATGAGGTGACTACAAGCCTGCACCGCAGACCGCCGTCAGTTCCACCTCTTTACCAAATGAGCTGAAGTAATTCTTTGCTCGCTTTGAGGCACAGAATTACACCCCCACACAGAAGACTTCCACACACCCCCAATGAACAGGTGGTGACACTATCCTCAGTGCGTAGGTAGGATCACACATGATGCTTCAGGTGCTAGCAACATCCCTGTATGGGCGCTGAGGGACTGCTCTGTGAAACTCAGATGTATTAACTGACATATTTAATGCATCACTGAGCCAGGCTGTCGTTCCCACATGTCTCAAAGCCTCCACCATCATTGCCGTACCAAAGAAGTCGTCTCCCTCCTGCTTCAACGACTACTGGTTGCACTCACCTCAATCATTATGAAGTGCTTTGAATGGGTAGTCATGCGTCAAATCAAGACATCTCTTCCCCCCAACCTTGATCCATTTCAGTTCCCATACCAGTCAAACCGCTTGTCTGATGATGCAATTTCAACTGCCCTTCACTCAGCCCTCACACATCTGGACACTAGAGACTTATACTTTAGAATGCTGTTCATAGACTTCATTTCAGCATTTAACACAATCATTCCCCAGCAACTCATTCACAAACTGGATCTGCTGGGGATCAGTGTAATTGGTGGCTAGATTTCCTGACAGGAGGACAGCAGACAGTATGGGTCGGCAGCAACATCTCCAGCATAAGAACACTGAATACAGGGGCTCCCCAAGGATACCTATTGATTCCTCTTCTCTTCCCTCTGCGGACCCATGACTGAACACCATGACACAGTTCCAACCTCTTCATCAAGTTAGTAGATGACACAACTGTGGTAGGTCACATCAGCGACGACGATGAGACCGACTACAGGAATGAAGTTAACCATCTGGCTGAGTTTTGCAGCAACAACAACCTGTCCCTGAATGTGGAGAAGACTAAGGACATCATCATAAACTTTGAAACATCAGGGTTATCCTGCTGATCAAAGTCCAACACTGAGTTTGTAAAAACATGTTTGTGAGTCATGTTGTTCGGTTTATGAGGAAAATGATTCGATAACTGCTTATACACAACATTTCATCATCTTTCCTCATAACCCTCTTTTGTCTGACCATTAGAATCACATTTGAATTTCCAATAAAAGACTCCACAGAGTTTGGTGAAAATAATGACAGTAGATGTTTGTGTGAAAGTGCTGGAAGCAAATTGGTGTGTGATGTTCTTTCAGTGTTGCGCTTTGTAGACGCTCCCTGAGCACGGGTCTCACAGCCAGCTGCACATAGAGAAATGAGCTCGTAGTTTGTCCGCTTTAATAATGTGACTGGAAATAAAGTGTTGTTGAACTTGTAATATGTCAGTTTCTTTTCAACTTCATTTTTAAAAGTGAAGTCTGTGGTTACTTGAATGAGAAGCATGACTTTTTCAAGTTTTTTTTATGTTTTTATGATAAATATACAATTTCAATTTGAAAAATTCATAGTTTCTTCTTTGGTTGTGTTTATTTGAAGCTTCTTCCTGTTGACTTCTGCTGTTTTGAGTTTCCATTTTCTAAACTTCTACATTCTGAACAGATTATGAAACACTGAATGATTTCAAGCACACACTTTGTCTAATAAAGCTCCATCTTTCATTCTTTATACAGATTTGAGGACTGTGGTTTGTCAGAGATGAGCTGTGATTATCTGGCAGCAGCGCTCAAGTCCAACCCCTCCCATCTGAGAGTGCTGGACCTGAGTGACAATGACAAGCTGCAGGATTCAGGAGTGAAGCATCTGTGTGGTTTTCTGGAGAGTCCAGGATGTGGACTTGAAACTCTGAAGTCAGTAACCATGTTTTAGTTGTGCTGAGATGAATATGATGTGAAAGTTGTGCTGACACTAAACTGCAGACATATGGCTGATATTATACTGATCCACTCTAAGGATGTTCATGGTGAAGTTTGTTTTCTTCTCTGGTTTAGTCTATTGACTGTAGCAGAACAATCTTCACATTTCAAACAGTGATATTCAACGTATGGCCCGTGGCCCTCACAGGTCAAAGGTCACGGCTCATGGCAATCTGTGAAACAGAAACAGTTTGGAGTTGTTACCTGTTGATTCCTGAGCTTTGATAGTCAAAGGAGCTTGCAAAGAAAAGCGTCTGGACTTCTTTAAGTTACTTGAAGACGTTTCACCTCTCATCCGAGAAGCTTCTTCAGTTCTAAGGTCAAATGGTGGAGAGTCCCAGATATAAGCCTAGTGGGAGTGACCCCCCACAGAGGGACAAAAGGACCCCCTGATGATCCTCTAATCACCTGAGCCAAGGTGTGAAACTGGGTGTGGGTCCCAATCAGCCCCACCTTATCATGCGAATTCCTGAGGTCAGATGGCCCTGAGCTTTGATACTGGATTTGCTTCAGTAGTTATTCAAATCAAATCAAATCACTTTTATTGTCACATCGCATGTGCAGGCACACTGGCACAGCACATGCGAGTGAAATTCTTGTGTGCAAGCCCCACAAGCAACAGAGATGTGCAAACACAACAACACAAACCAGCAAATACAAGAATGGCTACATCTGAAACTAATAAATATATGTACAATATATAATAGTGTATGCATTTCTGGATGTGTATACTAAATATTATCCTACGTGTGTGTGTGTGTGTGTGTGTGTGTGTGTGTGTGTGTGTGTGTGTGTATACACATTTTACAAATTAAAGTGATGTCACTTAAAAAAAAAAAAATTAAATAGTAAAAAAATAATAAATAAAATATATAAAATATACAGAGTTGAATATGTGCAAAACAGTGGCATTACTGTACAGTGTGGAGTGCATAGTGTTGCAGTTCCAGTAGTGAAGCTGAGGTGTCTATGAAGTGTTCAGCAGTCTGATGGCCTGATGGAAGAAGCTGTCTCTCAGTCTGCTGGTACGGGACCGGATGCTGCAGAACCTCCTTCCTGATGGAAGCAGTCTGAACAGTTTATGGCTGGGGTGACTGGAGTCCTTGATGATCCTCCCCGCTTTCCTCAGGCAGCGCTTCCTGTAGATGTCTTGGAGGGAGGGAAGCTCACCTCCAATTATCCGTTCAGAGCACCGCACTACTCGCTGGAGAGCTTTGCAGTTGTAGGCGGTGCTGTTGCCATACCAGGTGGTGATGCATCCAGTGAGGATGCTCTCAATGGCACAGCGATAGAAGGTCCTGAGGATGCGGGGGCTCATGCCGAATCTTTTCAGTCTCCTGAGAAAGAAGAGGCGCTGCTGCACCTTCTTCACTGTTTTGTTTGTGTGTACTGACCACGTAAGATCCTCAGCCAGATGTACTCCAAGGAACCGGAAGCTGCTCACTCTCTCCACAGCAGCGCCGTTGATGGTGATGGGGGTGTGTACTTCTCTGCACCTCCGGAAGTCCACTATCAACTCCTTTGTCTTTGCGACGTTGAGGGTGAGATGGTTGTCTTGACACCAGTGGGTCAGGGCGCTGACCTCCTCCCTGTAAGCCGTCTCATCACCGTTGGTGATAAGACCCACCACTGTAGTGTCGTCCGCAAACTTCACAATGATGTTGGAGTTGTTAGTGGCTGTGCAGTCGTAGGTGTAGAGTGAGTACAGGAGAGGGCTCAGTACACACCCCAGCACTGCTTTAGGAGCTACATTTAATCATAGCTGATTGCCTTCTTTTAACAATCGGAATGACTACTATTCTAAAAGCAAGCACAAAAGAACCAATGAGAGTGAAAAACAGGATAAGCAGCAGACGGCCATCTACATGCTGTAGTGGATTACAGTTACTAGGGGGTGCTGTCACAGTCATGCAGTCAGTAGACTACTCTGCTTGTGCTGTTGTTGGTAAAGATGAAGTGAAAGCGAGCATTAAAACAATGAAAAGTGTCCACTGTAGCCTCTGAGTTTCTCATGCTCTTCTTCTTTTATCCTCCATGTTTGTGCTGAATGCTGCTGTCACTCTCTTCCCTGTTCCCGCCCACTTTCCAACCAATCAGCATTGGCGCATGCACAGCATCGTCTACACTGAGCTTTGTTGTGACTGCTTGCACTCGTATGCAGCACATTCCCAGTACAATAACCAGCTGTGCATGAAGCTAACACCACCAAGAGCAGCTGCTCAGTGGAATTGGAGGAGAAATGTCTCCAGCTTCTCACAGGCAGTATACAGAATGTGGATCTCCACAAAGACTGTGGAGAGCTCGTCCCAGACCCTAAATCCACACTTGTCTGCACAAAACTTCTCACACGTTCCACTCACAAGTGTTTTCTAAGTGAAGATCCCAGGTTCAGGTCCAGCTTGTTTATCAGAAGCTGCAGTAGATTGTTGCTTTGTGAGGATGGATCACTAAAGACACCAGATATGGAAACACAGCATCATACAACACAACGAAGAGATCCAAAGCATTTTCTCTGCCTTTCTGTGGCTGATTCTGCTAGAGCAAAGTTATTTGAAACCTTGTTGTTCTAAACTTAGGGACCAGAAGAGGAAACTGAAACTCCTTACAGAGTTCAGTGGAAGCAGCCAAGTGCTATAAGTGTCTGCTGTACAGCGATGCTGGTTCAGCTGTGGCTCAGCACAGTTTCATAGTGTGACTCAATAAAAGCAGCAGGACAAAAAGGCATGATGCTTTCATCAGCGTGGCATTAAGAACGTTTCTTGTGACATGAAAGATACTGTAGCTATTTCACTCAGAGGTTTACAGTTTCAGCAATAAGATTTTAAAATCAATATGAAATTTAATAGGGAGCCAGTGCATAATAATAATAATAATAAACTTCCATCTTTATTCTTTATACAGATTGGACAGCTGTGGTTTGTCAGAGATGAGCTGTGATTATCTGGCAGCAGCGCTCAAGTCCAACCCCTCCCATCTGAGAGAGCTGGACCTGAGTGACAACGACAAGCTGCAGGATTCAGGAGTGAAGCATCTGTGTGGTTTTCTGGAGAGACCAGGATGTGGACTTGAAACTCTGAAGTCAGTCACCATGTTTTAGTTGTGCTGAGATGAACATGATGTAAAAATTGTGCTGACACTAAATATAGACATAAGGCTGATATTATACTGATCCACACTGAGGATGTTCATGGTGAAGTCTGTTGTAGAAGAATGTTCACATTTCAAACAGTGATACTCAACCTATGGTCTGCGCACACATGCAGACATGACAGATCACGTCTTAGTTACCTGGCTCTGCCGAATAGAGTCAACAGTGACATTAAGGTGATAGGTGATGATGATAGCCTTTATTTGTCAGTTGCAGTTGCCCACAACCGAGATGACAGACCTTGCCAACCGTACATGCAATACACAAACATCACATTGGGGAGACATCTTCTCCAAGATGTTATCAATATTGTAGAGCCATAAAGACATGCTACGCTTAACCCTTTAAGACCTACCATAGAACCAAGTCCCCCTAAGCTTATCTTCATATTTTTATATGCTGCAGTGCCATTTTTGGGAGCATTTCAAGTTGCTATACATCAATACAACTGTTATAGCCCAAATTTTAATGCATTATGTATGTATTAAGTCCATAGTAACGACATTAATTGCAAAAAAGTTCAATAAACTAAAAAAAATCAATTTGAAAATCAATTTTTTTTTAACATATATTGCTAGTTAAATTTAATTTAAGACAAAACTGTAAATACAAAAAAGTTGCACAAGTTATTAGAAAAAGCACACACTTTGGGTAATAAACTTAGATTTTTCATTCTTTATACAGATTGAGGAGCTGTGGTTTGTCAGAGATCAGCTGTGATTATCTGGCAGCAGCACTAAAGTCCAACCCCTCCCATCTGAGAGAGCTGGACCTGTGTGACAATGACAAGCTGCAGGATCCAGGAGTGAAGCATCTGTGTGGTTTTCTGGAGAGTCCCGGATGTGGACTTGAAACTCTGAAGTCAGTCACCATGTTTTAGTTGTGCTGAGATGAATATAATGTGAAAGTTGTGCTGACAATAGACTGCAACCAAGTTCATAACAACTGAAGTGTGGCTCCATTCCTATACATGTTCCATATCTTATAGTGAGGATTTCCAGAAGAGCAAACATTGAACATGCCTCCAAACATGTAATCAGAAATCATTTCTACAGAGAACAGTGTGAGTTCTCAGCAGGTCACGTCAATAAGAAGGACAAACAGTGCAGCAGGAATGACTAAACCCACTTAACAGTCTGATATCCCCTGTTCCTGTTGGTCTACAGCATAATACTGCTCCACCACCATGACTGCAGCTGACCAATGAGCTTCTGTGATTTCAAGTGATGCTCTGTGACTCAGACTGGAGAAATGCTAAACGATTCCTACAAAGTGTGCGTGCTCAGTATGAGATGTGTTTGGTAGCTCTGTGTGTGCACAGATGAGCTCCACAGGACATCTCCTGAATGAAGAAACTGTGCTAGTTTGTCCAACAGCAGGAAATATTCAGAGAATATCTGTGAGGCAGAAGCTAAACATAATAATAGGAATACTTCAGCTTTTGGTGTAGCTTTAGTGTAGAGCCTTCACCACAGTCCCACTGACGGCCTCCTGAATTGGTAATATTTTTGGACTCTGATATTTCTTTTTCCATTTCACACAGTAGAAATGTACAACTTTAGTGTGAAAATGTTTTCTCTTTTGTTGTGTTTGTTTGAAGCCTCTTCCTGTTGACCTCTGCTATTTGGAGTTTCCATTTTCTAAACTTCTATATTGTAAACCTTCTTCAGCTCTGAACAGATTATGGAACTGAAATGAATGATTTCAAGCACACACTTTGTCTAATAAAGCTCCATCTTTCATTCTTTATACAGATTGAGGACCTGTGTTTTGTCAGAGATGAGCTGTGATTATCTGGCAGCAGCGCTCAAGTCCAACCCCTCCCATGTGAGAGAGCTCGACCTGAGTGACAACAACCAGCTGCAGGATTCAGGAGTGAAGCATCTGTGTGGTTTTCTGGAGAGTCCAGCATGTGGACTTGAAACTCTGAAGTCAGTCACCATGTTTTAGTTGTGCTGAGATGAATATGATGTGAAAGTTGTGCTGACACTAAACTGCAGACATCAGGCTGATATTATACTGATCCACTCTAAGGATGTTCATGGTGAAGTTTGTTTTCTTCTCTGGTTTAGTCTATTGACTGTAGCAGAACAATCTTCACATTTCAAACAGTGATACTCAACGTATGGCCCGCGGCCCTCCACAGGGTGCCAACCGGCCTGCTGACCTTTCCTAATTCAGAGAGAGGGACCCTGATAAACTGTGTAACGTTCTTCTTCAAAGTTCTAAGTGTCAGACACAACAATGAATACTCAACAGCTGACTCTCTTTAGCAGGTCAAAGGTCACGGCACTCAGCAATCTGTGAAACAGTGTCCAACAGTGCGGAAACATTTCAGAGAATATCTGTGAAGCAGAAGCCAAACATAATAAGAAAAGCAAACTAATGATAAAACTCCTGCTCTGAGCCAACATTTAAACATCACTATCAGACAGTGAAGGCTTCGGAAGACTGCTCACCTCTCAGACTTGATTTCACAGGATAAAACTTGACAATTTTTCATGTTTTTATGATCATTGTATGACCTTAATGTGAAAAATTCAGAGTTGTTCCTTTTCTTGTGTTTGAAGCTGCTTCCTGTTGACTTCTGCTGTTTGGAGTTTCCATTTTCTAAACTTCTACATTCTGAACAGATTATGAAACACTGAATGATTTCAAGCACACACTTTGTCTAATAAACCTCCATCTTTCATTCTTTATACAGATTGAGGAGCTGTGGTTTGTCAGAGATGAGCTGTGATTATCTGGCAGCAGCACTAAAGTCCAACCCCTCCCATCTGAGAGAGCTGGACCTGAGTGACAACGACAAGCTGCAGGATTCAGGAGTGAAGCATCTGTGTGGTTTTCTGGAGAGACCAGGATGTGGACTTGAAATTCTGGGGTCAGTCACCATGTTTTAGTTGTGCTGAGATGAATATGATGTGAAAGTTGTGCTGACACTAAATTACAGACATAAGGCTGATATTATACTGGCAAAAGTATATACTGGAGGATCTTCATGGTAAAGGCTGTTTTCTTCCTCTCTGGTTTAGTCCATTGACTGTAGCAGAACAATGTTCATACAGGGAGTGCAGAATTATTAGGCAAATGAGTATTTTGTCCACATCATCCTCTTCATGCATGTTGTCTTACTCCAAGCTGTATAGGCTCGAAAGCCTACTACCAATTAAGCATATTAGGTGATGTGCATCTCTGTAATGAGGAGGGGTGTGGTCTAATGGCATCAACACCCTATATCAGGTGTGCATAATTATTAGGCAACGTCCTTTCCTTTGGCAAAATGGGTCAAAAGAAGGACTCGACAGGCTCAGAAAAGTCAAAAATAGTGAGATATCTTGCAGAGGGATGCAGCAGTCTCAAAATTGCAAAGCTTCTGAAGCGTGATCATCGAACAATCAAGCGTTTCATTCAAAATAGTCAACAGGGTCGCAAGAAGCGTGTGGAAAAACCAAGGCGCAAAATAACTGCCCATGAACTGAGAAAAGTCAAGCGTGCAGCTGCCAAGATGCCACTTGCCACCAGTTTGGCCATATTTCAGAGCTGCAACATCACTGGAGTGCCCAAAAGCACAAGGTGTGCAATACTCAGAGACATGGCCAAGGTAAGAAAGGCTGAAAGACGACCACCACTGAACAAGACACACAAGCTGAAACGTCAAGACTGGGCCAAGAAATATCTCAAGACTGGTTTTTCTAAGGTTTTATGGACTGATGACATGAGAGTGAGTCTTGATGGGCCAGATGGATGGGCCCGTGGCTGGATTGGTAAAGGGCAGAGAGCTCCAGTCCCACTCAGACGCCAGCAAGGTGGAGGTGGAGTACTGGTTTGGGCTGGTATCATCAAAGATGAGCTTGTGGGGCCTTTTCGGGTTGAGGATGGAGTCAAGCTCAACTCCCAGTCCTACTGCCAGTTTCTGGAAGACACCTTCTTCAAGCAGTGGTACAGGAAGAAGTCTGCATCCTTCAAGAAAAACATGATTTTCATGCAGGACAATGCTCCATCACACGCGTCCAAGTACTCCACAGCGTGGCTGGCAAGAAAGGGTATAAAAGAAGAAAAACTTATTACATGGCCTCCTTGTTCACCTGATCTGAACCCCATTGAGAACCTGTGGTCCATCATCAAATGTGAGATTTACAAGGAGGGAAAACAGTACACCTCTCTGAACAGTGTCTGGGAGGCTGTGGTTGCTGCTGCACGCAATGTTGATGGTGAACAGATCAAAACACTGACAGAATCCATGGATGGCAGGCTTTTGAGTGTCCTTGCAAAGAAAGGTGGCTATATTGGTCGCTGATTTGTTTTTGTTTTGTTTTTGAATGTCAGAAATGTATATTTGTGAATGTGGAGATGTTATATTGGTTTCACTGGTAAAAATAAATAATTGAAATGGGTATATATTTGTTTTTTGTTAAGTTGCATAATAATTCTGCACAGTAATAACTTCCAAAAACATTCAGCTTTGATATTAATGAGTTTTTTGGGTTCATTGAGAACATGGTTGTTGTTCAATAATAAAATTATTCCTCAAAAATACAACTTGCCTAATAATTCTACACTCACTGTATTTCAAATAATGATATTCAATGAATGGCCCGCACCTCATCCACGGCCTGCTTACCTTTCCTAATTCAAAGAGAGGAGAGCCTGACTAACTGTGTAGTTTTCTTGTTCACAGGTCTAAGTATCAGAAACAACGATGAATAATCCACAGCTGACTCACTTTAGCAGGTCAAGTGAGCTCAGGCACCTCCGCCTGCACAGTCACAGTGTAACAGGTGTAGAGTAATAAATAAAGACTTTAACAGCAGGCAGGATTTCATAAGCTTATGTACAAACATGTAGGATGATGGTGGCAGGTATGGAAACGGGTCCATAAAGATTGAAGCGTGTCTTTATTCTTTTGCATATTCCATATCTTATAGTGAGATTTTCCAGAAGAGCAAACATTGAACATGCCTCCAAACATGTAATGAGTCAGACTGAAATAATTTCTACAGAGAACAGTGTGAGTTCTCAGCAGGTCACGTCAATAAGAAGGACAAACAGTGCAGCAGGAATGACTAAACCCACTTAACAGTCTGATATCCCCTGTTCCTGTTGGTCTACAGCATAATACTGCTCCGCCACTATCACTGCAGCTGACCAATCACTTTCTGTGATTTCAAGTGATGCTCTGTCACTCAGACTGGAGAAGCAGAAGCTAAACAGAAGAAGAGCACACACTTTATCTAATAAACCTCCATCTTTCATTCTTTATACAGGTTGTGGAGCTGTGGTTTGTCAGACACGAGCTGTGCTTATCTGGCAGCAGCGCTCAAGTCCAACCCCACACATCTAAGAGAGCTGGACCTAAGTGAGAACAACAAGATGGAGGATTCAGGAGTGAAGCAGCTGTGTGGTTTTCTAGAGAGTCCAGGATGTGGACTTGAAACTCTGGGGTCAGTCACCATGTTTTATTTGTGCTGAGATGAACATTTAATTAAAATTTTATTTATATAGCGCCAAATCACAACAGCAGTCGCCTCAAGGCACTTTATATTGTACAGCATATCCTATTATAATAGATACAGAGAAAAACCCAACAATCATATGACCCCCTATGAGCAAGTACTTTGGTGACAGTGGGAAGGAAAAGCTCCGGCAGAACCAGGCTCAGGGAGGGGCGGCCATCTGCTGCAACCGATTGGGTGAGAGAAGGAAGACAGGATAAAGATAAAGACATATTGTGGAAGAGAGACAGAAATGAATAAAAGGTATGATTCAATGCAGAGAGGTCTATTAACACATCATCAGCGCATCATAGGAATCCACCGGCAGCCTATGTCTATTGCAACATAACTAGGGGAGGATTCAGGGTCACGAGGTCCAGCCCTAACTATATGATTTAACAAAAAGGAAAGTTTTAATCCTAATCTTAAAAGTATAAATAGTTTCTGTCTCCTGAATCCAAACTGGAAGCTGGTTCCACAGAAGAGGGGCCTGAAAACTGAAGGCTCTCCCTCCCATTCTACTTTTAAATACTCTAGGAACAAGAAGTAGGCCTGCAGAGCGAGAGCGAAGTGCTCTAATAGGTTGATATGGTACTACAAGGTCATTAAGATAAGATGGGGCCTGATTATTTAAGACATTGTATGTGAGGAGCAGGATTTTAAATTCGTTGAAGGACATATTCTGGTCAAAAATGACTCCAAGGTTCCTCAGTGTTACTGGAGGCCAAGGTAATGCCATCCAGAGTAAGAATCTGGTTAGATACCATATTTCTAAGATTTTCAGGGCCGAGTACAATAACCTCAGTTTTATCTGAACTAAGAAGCAGAAATTTAGCGGCCATCCAGGTCTTTATGTCTTTAAGACATTCATGCAGTTTAACTAATTGGTGTGTGTTATCTGGCTTCATGGACAGATAGAGCTGGGTGTCATCTGCATAGCCGTGAAAATGTATGCTATGTCTTCTAATGATGCTGCCTAAGGGAAGCATGTATAATGTAAACAGAATTGGTCCTAGCACTGAACCCTGTGGAACTCCATAATTAACCTCAGTGTGTGAAGAGGACTCTCCATTTACACAAAAAAAATTGGAGTCTATTAGATAGATATGATACAAACCACTGCAGCGCAGCACCTGTAATACCTACAGCATGTTCTAATCGCTCTAATAGGATATTATGGTCAACAGTATCGAATGCTGCACTGAGGTCTAGCAGGACAAGCACAGAGATGAGTCCACTGTCAGAGGCCATAAGAAGATCATTTGTAACCTTCACTAAAGCTGTTTCTGTGCTGTGATGAGCTCTGAAACCTGACTGAAACTCTTCAAATAAACCATTCCTCTGCAGATGATCTGTTAGCTGTTTGACAACTACTCTTTCAAGGATTTTTGATATGAAAGGAAGGTTGGAGATTGGCCTATAATTAGCTAAGACTGCTGGGTCTAGAGATGCTTTTTGAGTAAAGGTTTAACTACAGCCAGCTTGAAGGCCTGTGGTACATAGCCGATTATTAGAGATAGGTTGATCATATTTAAGATCGAAGAATTAATTAATGGCAGGACTTCTTTGAGCAGTTTTGTAGGAATGGGGCCTAAAAGACACGTTGATGGTTTGGAAGAAGTAATTATTGAAGTTAACTCAGAAAGATTGATTGGAGAAAAAGAGTCTAAATTAATACCAATGGTACTAAAAGTAGCTGTAGATAATATTACATCTGTGGGATGATTATTGGTCATTTTTTCTCTAATGATAAAAATTTTATTTGTGAAGAAGTTCACGAAATCATTACTAGTTAACGTTAAAGGGATGGTTGGCTCAACAGAGCTCTGACTTTTTGTCAGCCTGGCTACAGTGCTGAAGAGAAACCTGGGGTTGTTCTTATTTTCTTCAATCAGTGATGAATAGTAAGATGTTCTGGCTTTCCGGAGGGCTTTCTTATAAAGCAGCAAACTATTTCTCCAGGCTAAATGATGATCCTCTAAATTTGTGACACGCCATTTCCTCTCCAGATTACGAGTCATCTGCTTTAGGCTACGTGTTTGAGAATTATACCACGGAGTCAGGTACTTCTGATTAGAGACCTTAGTTTTCACAGGAGCTACAGTATCCAGAGTCGTACGTAGTGAGGAGGTAAAGTTATTAACAAGATAATCGACCTCTGTTGGGGTAGCGTTCAGATAGCTGCTCTGCTCTGTGTTGGTACAGGGCATTGAAGATGATAACAGTGGGTGGATTATATTCTTAAACTTAGTTACAGCGCTTTCAGAAAGACATCTACTGTGATAAAGTCTACTCTCCACTGCTGTGTAATCGATTATTGTAAAAGTAAATGTTATCAGGAAATGATCAGACAGGAGAGGGTTTTCAGGAAATACTGTTAAATGTTCAGTTTCTATGCCATATATTAAAACAAGATCTAGACTGTGGTTAAAGATTAAAGTTTTGAGAGAAGCCAATTGAGTCTAATAACAGATTAAATGCCATGTTGAGGCTGTCATTTTTAGCATCTATATGAATGTTAAAATCACCCACAATAATTATTTTATCTGAGCTGAGCACTAAATCAGATATAAAGTCTGAGAAATCAGATAGAAACTCTGTGTAAGGCCCAGGTGGACGATAGATGATAAGTAAGACTGGTTTCTGAGTTTTACAGCTGGGGTGGACAAGGCTAAGCATCAGGCTTTCAAATGAATTAAAAGTCTGTCTTGGTCTTTCGTTGATTAATAGACTGGTGTAGGGCTGTCCGACATAACGATATATATCGGATGACGATATAAAAACATCTATAGTTTCCTTTTATGCCATCGTTTTTTTCGTGGTGTTGCAAAATAAACTGTTTACGGCAATATTTTTTCATCGTTTTGATGGTCACTGTAGTGGCTATATTAATTTCTTAAAGTTCTCTCCTTCTCTTATATTTAATACAATCACACTATGGACGGACAAGTGACTGTTTTTATACATTGTCGTTAGCAACAACGACGGTAAAAACATCGCGTGTCTGCTTGTTTATTTTCCACATAAACCTTTCACAGTAAAGCTCAAGATCCTGTTGAGACTTTTCAAAATAAACTGAATCACGTGAAAGAGTATGCAGTCTTTACGGATGAGAAGCTAAAAAGAGCCTCCAGGTGCTAAAAAATAAACCTTAGATTCAAACGTTAGAACAGTCTTTTCCCCGCAGCACGCCGTGTAATAAATAATCACAAAGAAAACAGCGGCCGTAACACTTATGTCTAAAAATGTATAATTTCATGCATTGGTTTAAACACTCGAGTCCAGGTACACAACGCCCAGCTGGAAACATTTCACGCAAGTCGAGCTGCCCGGATTCACAGAATTTACAAAAAATTTAAAATTTTTGTGATTTATATCGTTATTGGGACGATAGATGTCTTACATCGGGATATGAGATTTTGGTCATATCGCACAGCCCTAGGCTGGTGTGAAAAATTGCTGCCACACCGCCCCCTCAGCCTGTGCTTCGAGATTTATGGTAGTTAGAATGACTCGGGGGTGTTGATTCATTTAAACTAACATAATCATCCTGCTGCAACCAGGTTTCTGTAAGGCAGCGTAAATTGATTTGTTGATCAATTATTAAGTCATGTACTAACAGAGACTTGGAGGAGAGAGACCTAATGTTTAACACAATCCAGCCCTCAGTGCTAAGGGGAAGCTGCAGGGAGTGGGTGTGGACCATCCACATGGATTGTAGACTACCTCACCACTAGACCCCAGTATATGAGGCTGGGGGACTGGGTGTCTGAGGTGGTAGTCTGTAGCACGGGGGCCCCACAAGGAACAGTACTTGCCCCTTTCCTCTTCACCCTGTACACCGCGGACTTCAGATATTACACAGACACTTGCCATCTCCAGAAGTTCTCAGGCCATTGTGAGTCGGTTGTCGGAGGGAAACAAACTGGAATACAGGGGGGTCATCAATGCCTTTGTCAGCTGGTGTGAACCATCTTGGCGTCAATGCTAGCAACATGAAGGAACTGGTGATTGACTTTACACCAGTGAACATCCAGGGTTTGGACATTGAAACTGTCAGGTCCGACGGTGCCCCGACCGGCGACCTGTGTGTGTATGTGTGTTTGTTCTCCCGCTCTGTTTTTGTCTCCGTTGTAGTTGTTACGCGGTTGCGTAGCAACGGGAGATGTCCGACCCGGAAGTGCCGCCACTCTGAGCGGTTCCACCTGCAACTGATTCCTCGCCAGCTGCTGCCAATCATCCACCATTGTGACAGAGCTATTTAATGGTGTGGCTGAGTGACAGACAGCGCTGGAGTATTCCACCAAGCCTGGCTACGAGTGAGACGGAGATACGAGAGGAGAGACGTCACTGTTCACGAAAGTCGTGTGGACACACGAGGGGAGCACGGAAGGGATTTTGCACTGTGGATTACTTTGGATTGGCTTCACTGTAAATAAAGACACTGTTCAACCTTAACGAGCGGACCGCGTCTGGGTTCTCTTACTCACCACCCCCTAACAGAAACGGTGGAGGAGTACAAATACCTGGGTGTTTACCTCAGTAACAAAATGGATTGGTCCATGAATGCAAATACACTTTATAAAAAGGGTCTAAGTTGTCTTCATCTGCTACGGTGGCTGAGATCCTTTGGGGTGAACAGGACTCTTCTAAAGACGTTTAATGACACTGGCGGCATCTGCTGCCTTTTATGGTGCTGGAGTGGTAGAATGGCAGAGAGGGACAGGGGGAAATTAATAAAATGGTCAAGAGGGCCAGCTCTGTCCTGGAATTTCCTCTGAAGTTCATTGAGCAGGTTGGGTAGGAGAGGATGTTGTCCAAGTGGCTCAGGGGGTTGGGAAGCGCATCTGTATGTATGAATGTGAGAGTGAATGAATAGTGGCATTGTAAAGCGCTTTGGGTGCATTGAAAAGCGCTATATAAATCCAATCCATTATTATTATAAGCTAACATTCATCATGGACAATGCCTCTCCATCCCCTGCATGAGACTGTAATGAGCACTGAGCAGCTTGTTCAGTGGTCATCGTTTACACCCACAGACGACCGCTGAACGGTCGTCTTTTACACTACCGCAGGTCATTCTTACCAGCAGCTGTCAGACTCTATAACACAGTTTAACATGGTTATCTTACTAATCACCTGTTTAATTGACATATCTTGTGTTTTTTAATTGCTTCTTATTTGCAGCTTGTGTGTACACTGTATATTTCATTAGGATCATTCACAACCCACCCCCACACACTTATGTACATATCTCTGTACACTTTTTTATCTGTTCGAATTTAGGTTTATTTATGTAGGACTACTTTGTGTCTTTTTTTATATTCCTCTTGCTATAAGAGCCATGTAACACCCAAATTTCTCATTCATGGGATTAAAAAGGTTTATTCTATTCTGTTCTATGGTATTCTATTCTATCTATTCTATGTAGAAGCTCCCCTAATAGAGTCACAACACATGTCCAATACTTTGTCTGTATGGAACAAATAATTCAAGGAACAGAGATTTAAATCACCAAAATCAAACTGGCTGCATCGGGGCATATAGTCTGAAAAATCTGCACAGTTTCCTGTTTGAAGCTGCTTCCTGTTGGCTTAAGCAGTTTGGAGTTTCCATTTTCTAAACTTTTACATTCTCAACCTTCTTCAGCTCTGAACAGATGATGAAACACTGAATGATTTCAAGAACACACTTTGTCTAATAAACTTACATCTTTCATTCTTTATACAGATTGTTGAGCTGTGGTTTGTCAAAGATCAGCTGTGATTATCTGGCAGCAGCACTGAAGTCCAACCCCTCCCATCTGAGAATGATAGACCTGGCTGAAAATAATATGCAGTATCCAGATGTTAAGCAGCTGTGTGATCTTGAGGAGAGTCCAGACTACAGACTGGAGACTCTGAGGTCAGTACAGTGTTGGAGTGAGTGGGTGGTGCTGTCAGCAGTGTTGTACTAAACACAATCAATACGAAACAAAGATCAAGTGTTTCCTGTAAAGCTGCAGCTTCTCAGTGAAGCTGTTAGAAGAGAATGGTAACAGGCTTCAGAATTGGACACAAACACTTCCTGTTTCTACCTTTTTGCGAGCTGTATGGTTACCATAGTAACGGCTCACATGCTCTCATCAAACACGGTCAGCAGCCAATCAGCTCTCTCAACAAAGTAGCGTGCAGACCAATGACTGCAATTATTTCCAAGTTTCAAGCAGTCTCCATCAAAAGGACAAAGGTCACTCATTTGAGGATGACAATGTTCACATTTTGGACAGAGAAGACAGATGGTTTTAAAGAGGAGTGAAAGAAACCATCTATGTCCGCTGTGAACGATCTTTGAACGGATGAGGTGGCTTACGACACCAACTGTAATCTGGTTTTGAGATCCCTTCCCAGACTCCTTAACACCCACTCACATCCTAGGCCTTTTTACCTCGATAAATCACTTGATGGGGTGGGGCTAGGTTGCACAATTAGTTCACCCAAAACCCACACCTGTTTTCACACCTTGTCTCGTGTGATTAGGAAGAGGATCAATATGGAGTCCGTGTCCCCTTTGGGGACACTCCCACAGGGCTTAAATCTGGGACTGTCCACCATTTGACCCTTGAACTGAAAAAGCTTCTCGGATGAGAGGTGAAACATCTTCAAGCAACTTAAAGAAGTCCAGACGCTTTTCTTTCCATGCCCTTTAGACTATGATGACCTGGATGACTGAGAACCTTCACAGACAGCACAGTCTGTAGGTGAGGAAGAATTTAGTGAGACCAGATGTTTGGATGGAATTCCTCCAGTTAACAGCTGGAACCATCCCATCTGGATTGTTGGGCTTGTTGTTGGGGTTCCTAAAGAGCTCAAAGTGGACAGACCAAGGTTATTCTAATTAATGAAAGTCCAAAATAAACTAGGAGTGAAAAACATTTTCATCAACTTCAATAAAAATCCAAAGTACAGATTAGAAAAAGTGAAACAACGAGTACTAGTACAGTCTCAGCACTGAAGGCCCTGCTCCTCTTTATACTGGATGTGCTGCATCACTGACTGACAGCTGATGAAGAGTCTCTGGAAACACTCATTTATCTCCTCTGCTCTTCCTTCTTCTCTCTGCAGGTGGAGGTGATGAGGGTAAACAGGACAATGTGCGTGCTGAGAGAGGAGGAGCTGTGTCCTGATGATCCAGAGAGGTTGAAGCAGCAGCAGCTTGTGTGTAGAGACGCTCTGACTGGGCCATGTTACTTTGAGATGGAGTGGAGAGGAGAGCTTCATCCAGCAGTGACTGACAGATGCATGAAAAGATGACTGTCAGTGCTGCAGAGTGAACTGCTCTGAGAACAGCTCCACTGTCAGACACAATGTAGAGTCCAGCATCATCCCTGTGTGTCCCTCTGGATCTGACAGAGGATCATCAGTAGGGATGGGTACCGGTGTCCGGTGCCATCATGGCACCGGTTCTGACATAAACGGTAGTAACCAGACCGAAAAGCAGCGCACATTTCGGTGCTTTTTTTTCCTGAGCTGTGATACACTTCTAGCCAATAATTTTACGTTTCCGAGGATAGTAGGCGGGTCCAGGTACGTGCGTTCTTTTAGAGCAGAGCTACAGATTAAAAATGCCCAAGGCGAAGCGGTCAAAAGTCTGGCTGTACTTCACAGCAAAATATGCAAACTCAGCAGCCTGCAACAAGTGCTTTAAGCTGATACTGTGATACTGTCAAAGGAGGTAACACCTCAAATCCGATGAAACACCTGGCGACGCATAGCGTTTTCTTTAAAAGCCCAGAAATGCGTCGTATGATAGCTTGCTGCGAGACCTCACACCGAGCGCATCTACTGTGCGTGGGTTGCCTGTTATCTGACCCGGAGTTAGCAACATCCCCCAAAAACCCCGAAGAGGAGAGTCCTGGCCCCTAGCCCTGCCAGTGTAGCAGAAATGATGAGGATGATGATGGCAGCAACAGCCGTTCTTCTCTGCGTGAGTAGCTTAATGTTCGTGTGTAATTTACGCTGAGTAGGCTAACCACGTTATTACATTAATGCATGTAAGGTGAACTAGCAAACATCATCATAGCTACATGCGTCTGTCTTCTTGTTTGATGGCAGATACTCCCTTCACCCTGTCCAAAAAGGCTAAAATGACCAAAGAAAAAGTGGAAAACAGCTGAACATGAGAGGTTTAGGACAAAGTTTGTGTTTTTTCCATTGTTTAAGCACTGCTTCCAGCCAAGAGTGATACCATATATGCCCCATAGCTGCAGAAAAGGCTAACATTGTTATCTTTTTACAAAAAACAGCTGAGCATGAGAGGTTTTTGGACCAATTTTGTGTTCTCCATTCTTTAAGCACCGGTTTGAGCACCGTTTGAGCACCGGCACCATTTCAAAAGTACCGATTTGGCACCGATATCGGATAAAACCTAAACGATACCCATCCCTAATCATCAGTGTATCTGGACTGCTCTGCTGCTCTGTCATTCTATAGTCTCTTCACAGTCTCTGTCTGACACTGGCTTCAGACCCTCCTGGATCAAATTCACCTGGAAAGGCTTTCCATTATGAATAATAAACATAATTGTTAGGGAGTTTTTATTGTTTTATTTGCTTATGCTTCAAAAGTTATGTTATACATATTTCACCAGACAGTTTTCTGTAGAAACAGGAAGCTGACCCTGTGACGCTGACAAGAGACCAGCACAGAAATACATATCCGCAGAAGTTGACTTGCATTATATTATTCTTAGAAATTGACCTGCAACACACATACTCTGTGACACACACACACACACACACACACACACACACACACACACACACACACAGCTTGCATGCAGACAGACATCAGGACCTGCGTGACAGGAAATGTGATTATATTTGCATATTGACGATGTAACCTATAAAAATAAACGAATACTGCAGTTCGGTGTGATTTGCTCTGAGCTCTTCACCCATGCCGCACGTTGTCAATCTTAAGTGTCTCAGTGTTGTTTACTCACCTGACTGTTTGTTAACTGTATATCTCTGACAATAATGTTTTTATAAGATAAATATCATGTTTTCATGTATGTGTGCAGTTTGAGCCTCAGTGGATGAATCCGTGCTTAATCATCATCATTTATTTATACAGCACTTTAAAAACAAAACTGGCAGACCAAAGTGCTGTACAATACAAATATGCATATAGTAATAAGATAGCAGAAACCAGACAAAGCAATCAAATTAATAAAAAAAACGTTAGTTATCCACAGAGTTAAAAGCCAGGGAATAAAAATAGGTCTTTAATAAAGACTAAAAAACTGGCACTGATGTAGCCTGTCTAACATGGAGAGGAAGGTTATTCCAAAGCATCGGCGCTGCAACAGAGAGTCTCCTGTAAGTTTCAGCCGTGACTTTGGAACCGAAAGCAGCAACAGCTCAGCTGACCGAAGGGAACGAGTGGGGACATGGGGCTTTAAACAAGTCAGACAAATAAACAGGTGCCAGACCATTTAGAGATTTAAAAACCAATAAAAGGACTTTAAAGCGGATTCTAAATTCAATTGGAAGCCAGTGTAGAGAGGCCAAAATCGGAGTGATGTGATCAAATTTCCTTCTCCCAGTTAAAAATCGTGCCATAGCATTTTGCACTAGTTGCAAGCGTGACAAAGTGCCCTGCCCAACCCCTATTAAAGAGAATTGCAATAATCGAAATGTGATTTGGGCCAAATAAAATGGCTTCTGTCTTCCGATCATTAAAATTTAAAAAGTGTTTTGCCATCCATGCTTTAACATCAGTAAGGCAGTCAAGTAGAGGTTGACCTGGGAGACTATCAGAATGACGTTTGGATACCTCCCCATGTCAATCACTGCTTGACTGTCTTAGCGATATTAAATTATGGATGGCAAATTTTTTTTTTGAATTTTAATGATCGCAAAACGAAAGCAATTTTATATGGCCCGCATCGCTCTACTGATTCTCCAGATGTTGATTTTGGTGATTTGACCTCCCAACTGAAAAGTTCAATCACTAATCTTGGTGTTAAACTTGATTCCGCGCTTACTTTTGAAGGTCATGTAAATGGAGTGATAAAATTAGCTTTTTATCACCTCAGACGCCTGTCGAAGGTTAAGCCTTTCCTTTCCAAACCCAATTTGGAAACTCTTATTCATGCTTTTATCACCTCACGTCTGGACTATTGTAATTCCCTTTTAATAGGGGTTAGGTCAGGCACCTTGTCACGCGTGTAGTAAGTGCAAAATGCGGCGGCACGATTTTTAACCGGTAGTAGGAAATTCGATCACATCACTCCGGTTCTGGCTTCCTTGCACTGGCTTACCATTGAAATTTAAAGTCCTTTTATTGGTTTTTAAATCTTTAAATGGTCTGGCTCCTGTCTACTTATCTGATTTGCTGAAGCCACATGTTCCTCCTCGCTCGCTCCGTTCAGCTGAACAGCTGTTGCTGTTGGTCCCTAAGTCGCAGCTGAAATGCAGAGACAGAGCGTTTTCAATTGCAGCTCCGATGCTCTGGAATAACCTTCCCCTCCAAATTAGACAAGCGTCATCAATGCAGGTTATTAAGTCCAGATTGAAAACCTATTTTTATTCCCTGGCTTTTAACTCTGTAGGAAACTGACACCTTTATTATTTATTTTTTTTATGATTTTAGGGTATTTTTAATTTGTTAGTTGTTTTGATCTGTGTTGTTCAGCACTTGTAGGCCAAAAATGAATACATATCATTTCATTCAATTCATGCAAAGGTTATTTGCATGACGCACAAACAGACCCAATTGAAAATTACAAATGTATTGTGCATGAAACGAATTCAAACGTGTTGCAGATGTGTGTGTCACAAGCAGTAGCGGTTTTTGATACGGGCGACACAGGCGGTGAAACGCTGAAAATCGGAGACATAAAACCTACAAGGGGAAGAATCATTGGCGGGGTGTTAACTGTTTGCTGTTTTCGTGATCGCGTCACGCATGAGAATATCACCAGGTAAACTCGCGACATTTTAAAACATTTTGTTGTTCAACAGCAGCATGACTGACGGAGTTTGTTTGAGAAAACCTCACAAGTGTCACAGATAACACATTTTTTTTGCTGGTTTGTCAGTAGCAGCTCCTGAAAAGCAAGTCTGCCACACATCTGTTCGACCAAATCCAGTTAATCTGTGACGCCAGTTAACCTGGAACACCGGCAGCAGCCAATTAGCGTCAGCTGCTAGCCCCACAAACAGTCAATTAAAAGTTCAAACTCACGAATTCCGTTCTGTTCAGTGCACGACAACACTACGGCTCAGGCTCAAAGTAATCGGTGTCTAAGTCGCATAAGGTTATAATTGGTATTAAAAATTCATTAAAACGAGGAAAGCAAGTGTTTGCCAATACAAACCTGTAACAACTCTGTCACCTGGCTGGCCTCCACACATCTGACGTAGTGATGTGTCAGTCGCGAATGAAATGGCTCTTAGAGCTGACTCTTTGGAGTGAACGATGCGATCCGGTGCGGTGTTTTTCTTTTCTTTCTCTCACCCTCTCTCTCGCACTTTTTTTCCGCCTCACTCCGCACGCGAGCCTTGTGCTTTGCACTGGGCAGAGGGGGGAGGGGCATATCCCAGCTGTCATAGGGCGAAAAGCGGGGTACACCCTGGACAGGTCGCCAGTCTGTCGCAGGGCTAACACATAGGGACAGACAACCATTCACACTCACATTCACTCGCACATTCACACCTAGTGGCAATTTTGGATTATCCAATTAACCTATCCCCACAAGCTGCATGTCTTTGGACGGTGGGAGGGAGCTGGAGTACCCGGAGAGAACCCACGCAGGCACGGGGAGAACATGCAAACTCCACACAGAAAGACCCCGGCCTGATGGTGGAATTGAACTCAGGACCTTCTTGCTGTGCAGCAACAGTGCTAACCACCGTGCCACCGTGCTGAAAATGTAAATAGTTAAAAGTTGAAATGTGAATAGTTGGTTTTTATTTATTTATTATTTATTACATTTTATGTGGAGTGAATAAATAAAAGTATATTTACGGTGGCCCTTAGAGGCAAAACACGTATAAACTCCAAAACACATACAAACTCAAAAGCACGTAAAAACACAGAATGACTTACAAACTCCAAAAACGTACAAACTCCAAAACACAACAGAAGTGCTCCAGAATGCTAGGCACAGTGTTGAGCTTTTGTTACACAAGCCAGCAAGTACCAACGACCGGATTTGGTGTGTGGTAGTAACAGATAATGCACATTCTTTTTTTAATTATTTAAATATATAAATACACAAACAATACACATATGCTTTCAATTGTGTAATTTGTATGATTTAGGTAGCTCTGTTTTGGGAAGGTCAGTTAAAGCTAGAAATGTGTTTTGAAGTTCATACATGCTTCGGAGTTTGTACGTGCTTTTTGATGCTTGTATGTGCTTTGGAGTTTGTACGTGCTTTGTCTCTAGGGCCACTGTATATATTTATATGTAAACATATAAATAAAACCACATTTTTTTACGTTAGTAATTTCTTTTGTGCATAAGTTTATATTGTTGTTGATAATAAATCAATTAAAGCAACAAAACAACCTGAAGAGCCAGTTGGGAGCCGAAAGAGCTGGTTCTCTAAAAAGAGCTGGAATTCCCATCACTACAGTAGATGTCTTCTGAAAGCGTTGTAACTAAGTTTAAGAATATAATCCACCCACTGTTATCATCTTCAATGCCCTGTACCAACACAGAGCAGAGCAGCTATCTGAACGCTACCCCAACAGAGGTCGATTATCTTGTTAATAATTTCACCTCCTCACTACGTACGACTCTGGATACTGTAGTTTCTGTGAAAACTAAGGTCTCTAATCAGAAGTACCTGACTCCATGGTATAATTCTCAAAAACGTAGCGTAAAGCAGATGACTCGTAAGCTGGAGAGGAAATGGCGTGTCACAAATTTAGAGGATCATCATTTAGCCTGGAGAAATAGTTTGCTGCTTTATAAGAAAGCCCTCCGCAAAGCCAGAACATCTTACTATTCATCACTGATTGAAGTAAATAAGAACAACCCCAGGTTTCTCTTCAGCACTGTAGCCAGGCTGACACACGGTCAGAGCTCTTTTGAGCCAACCATCCCTTTAACGTTAACTAGTAATGACTTCATGAACTTCTTCACAAATAAAATTTTTATCATTAGAGAAAAAATTACCAATAATCATCCCACAGATGTAATATTATCTACAGCTACTCTTAGTACCATTGACGTTAAGTTAGACTCTTTTTCTCCAATTGATCTTTCTGAGTTAACTTCAATAATTACTTCCTCCAAACCATCAACGTGTCTTTTAGACCCCATTCCTACAAAACTGCTCAAAGAAGTCCTGCCATTAATTAATGCTTCGATCTTAAATATGATCAACCTATCTCTAATAATCGGCTATGTACCACAGGCCTTCAAGCTGGCTGTAGTTAAACCTTTACTCAAAAAGCCATCTCTAGACCCAGCAGTCTTAGCTAATTATAGGCCAATCTCCAACCTTCCTTTCATATCAAACATCCTTGAAAGAGTAGTTGTCAAACAGCTAACAGATCATCTGCAGAGGAATGGTTTATTTGAAGAGTTTCAGTCAGGTTTCAGAGCTCATCCCAGCACAGAAACAGCTTTAGTGAAGGTTACAAATGATCTTCTTATGGCCTCTGACAGTGGACTCATCTCTGTGCTTGTCCTGCTAGACCTTAGCGCAGCATTCGATACTGTTGACCATAATATCCTATTAGAGCGATTAGAACATGCTGTAGGTATTACAGGTGCTGCGCTGCAGTGGTTTGTATCATATCTATCTAATAGACTCCAATTTGTACATGTAAATGGAGAGTCCTCTTCACACACTGAGGTTAATTATGGAGTTCCACAGGGTTCAGTGCTAGGACCAATTCTGTTTACATTATACATGCTTCCCTTAGGCAGTATCATCAGAAGACATAGCATACATTTTCACTGCTATGCAGTTAAACTGCAGCAATGTCTTAAAAACATGAAGACCTGGATGGCCGCTAACCTTTTGCTTCTTAATTCAGATAAAGCTGAGGTTATTGTATTCGGCCCTGAAAACCGTATGGATATGTCCTTCAGTGCTAATATTAAACAAATATGTAAGACTGTTTTCTTCCATTTGCGCAACATCTCTAAAATTAGAGACATCATGTCTCAGAGTGATACTGAAAAACTAGTTCATGCATTTATCACTTCTAGGCTGGACTACTGTAAGTCATTGTTATTTATATATTATTATTTATATACCTAAAACCTCCCTGAAAAGCCTTCAGCTAATCCAAAATGCTGCAGCAAGAGTCCTGACAGGGACTAGAAAGAGAGAGCATATTTCTCCTGTTTTGGCTTCCCTTCATTGGCTTCCTGTTAAATCCAGAATTGAATTCAAAATCCTGCTCCTCACATACAATGTCTTAAATAATCAGGCCCCATCTTATCTTAATGACCTTGTAGTACCATATCACCCTATTAGAGCACTTCGCTCTCGCTCTGCAGGCCTACTTGTTGTTCCTAGAGTATTTAAAAGTAGAATGGGAGGGAGAGCCTTCAGTTTTCAGGCCCCTCTTCTGTGGAACCAGCTTCCAGTTTGGATTCGGGAGACAGACACTATCTTCAAGATTAGGCTTCAAACTTTCCTTTTTGCTAAAACATATAGTTAGGGCTGGACCAGGTGACCCTGAATCCTCCCTTAGTTATTCTGCAATAGACATAGCCTGCCGGGGAATTCCCATGATGCATTGAGTTTTTCTTTTTCAGTCACCTTTCTCACTCCGTATGTGTTAATAGACCTCTCTGCATTGAATCATATCTGTTATTAACCTCTGTCTCTCTTCCACAGCATGTCTTTATCCTGTCTTCCTTCTCTCACCCCAACCGGTCGCAGCAGAAGGCCCCGCCCCTCCCTGAGCCTGGTTCTGCCGGAGGTTTCTTCCTGTTAAAAGGGAGTTTCCCTTTCCACTGTCGCCAAAGTGCTTGCTCAAAGGGGGTCATGTTTTTTTTTTCTCTTTTTCTCTGTATGTATTATTGTAGGGTCTACCTTACAATATAAACCACATTGAGGGGACTGTTGTGATTTGGCGCTGTATAACTAAAATTGAATTCAACTGAATTGAACTGAATGTTTGTGTTTCAAACAGGAAAACCAGCAGAAATAAATGACAACATGCCAGAGTTCAGAGCGTTTCTGAGGTGCTCCAGAATCACCTCACCACTCTCTGCGTGTTTCCTTCCTGCTTAGAGTTCACTTTCACTTCCTGAACTTCATGGAGTGGAACTTATTGCTGGTGTGTGTGTTTGAAGATACTGTAAGTTTGCTTTGTTTCCTTCTTTAACAGTTTGTATTTAGGAACTTTATTGTTTGTTCAGCTCATGTTTGATTTATTCACACAATAATATGTGTCTTTTTATTTCCGGTCTCCTACACCAAATTCAACAACCCAGGCAAGCAGAACCCAGCAGCCACTCGCACAAAGACGCCCCCACACCCACCAGAGTTTCCCCTATGCTCACGCTGCAGCAGCTTTGCGCTCACGCAGTTTATCTGCATGAGCAAACTTAATTTTGCTCATTCAGATCACTTTGGCTTTTGATGAAAGAAGCTTGTCAGTAACAGCAGTCACTGTGTATCAGTGAATGTATCATGTGTGCTTCATGGCTTCTTCTAGTGGACTGATAGCAGAAGTAGAGCAGCTGATTGCAGCTTCCTCTGCCTCACACTGCTGTCTGACTGCATTCAGCTGACACTGAGATGAAGCAGGAAAGAAGCAGCTGATATTTGGACAGCACACATGATGGAAATGATCATTTTAGTTGATGTGCACGCGAATTATTCGTGTTTCCTCTTCAGGTGAAGGTAGAAAGTGTGTGTGAGCTGATGTGGATGTGAATTCAGCAGCATGGATCTGTGTGAGGACAGAGAGGAGGGAGTCCCTCCCTCTAAAACCACTCAGAGGTGAGATGACCATCTCTAACTGTCCATGACTCTTCTCCATGTCACAGCTCAGCACTCACATCACTGCTCCATCATTATTCACAGGAACCAACCTGGGCTTGAACTTGGACCTGAACCCGAGCTTGAGCCTGAAACCAGCTGCGTGTGCTTACAGTGCAACTGCATGAAGTTTTTTATTTGTAGATTCACAAAAAGAAGACAGTTATCTAAGAAAAGGTAAGTTTGTGTCACTATTAAATTATCACTACACTTATTGGCAGTTTATATGCAGTGATATGGCTGTTCGATATGACCAAAATCTCATATCCCGATAACGATATATTCTGTGAATCTCGGGCAACTCGACTTGGGTGAAGTGTTTTCAGCTGGGTGTCATATATCTGGAGTTGAGTTTTTTGAAACTATTTATTTTTATACATGAGTTTTAACGGCTGCTATTTTCTTGCTGTGGGGAAAAGCCTGTTCTAATGTTTGAGTCTAAGGTTTACTTTGAGCACTTGACGGCTCTTTTTTGTTTCTCATCTCTAAATTCTCTCCATACTCTTTCATGTGATTGTTGTGTAGGCGGTAGAAGAAAAAAAACAACAATATTTCGCAACACCATGAAACAAACGATAGACATGAAACGATAGATGTTTTAATTCATCATCCGATATATTTCGTCATCGCGCATAGCTCCATGCAGTAAAGAGTTTTATGTTTTTTTTTCTTCTTTTTAGCGTCCATCAGGGACTTAGCACTGAACCCAGCTTTGTGTCCTTAAAGAGTGACTGGTGTGAAAGGTGCTCTAGTGGTTTTGAAAGACAAGAACTGCCTTCTGCAGAGAGGTAAGATGTTAGTAACATGTACTTTTTAACTGATTAACTGTTTATTGCTACCCTAAATATCCTATTTAAATTACAAACACATCAGTCTTATTTAGACATTTTCTTAAAATCCAGACTTTGTTTTTGAAAGAACTGAAATTCCTCTTCTGCTACTTAATAAAAAAAAAAATCCCTCCAAGGTGTTCTAAATGTGCTTCAAAAAATAAAACCTTGAATTGGACTTTATTTTAAATACTGTACTGCCAACACCAGTTTGGGGTGTATATGGCTCATGCACTAAATGTTTGTCACAGTGTCTTCCATCATATTCATTAATTTAGGACAGTAACTTCATTTCTTGCGTAAAAAAGGATCAACTCGTGTTTTTTTTTTTGTAGAAATATGATAAAAGAGAAGCAGAGGGAACCATCAGCCAAAACAGCATCAGCAGGTAGGATATTGCAAAACTATATGTCTTCAGAGCGGGAGTCAAAAGGAAATTTAATTTTGTATCCAGTAAGGGTCCTAGATAACCCCCCTAGATAATTAAGCCTACCACAGACATGATCAAGAGAGAGAAATATGAAGTCATACCGTGTGCTCCGGCATGGAAGGACAGGCGCCTGCATGGTATGATTTGTACCACCGGCAGATAGAGAAACTGGCCGTCCTACCAATGGCTGGACAAAGCTGGACTGAAAGAAAGCACAGAGGCACTAATCATGAACAAGAACAAGCTCTGAGTACAAGATCCATAGAGGCTGGGGTCTATCACCCGGCAAGACCCCAGGTGTAGGTTGTGTCAAGATGACCCTGAGAGAATCCAGAACATAACAGCAGGGCACAAGATGGTACCAGGCAGGGCATACATGGAACACCATAAACAAGTGGCCAGCAGAGTATACAGAAATATCCGTGCCACATATGGCCTGGAAGTCCAGAGATCAAAATGGGAGATGCTCCCTAGGGTGGTGGAGAATGTCTGAGCTAAGATCCTGTGGGACTTCCCGATATACACGAACAAAATGATGATGGCTAATGTGGTCACAAATTTTAATTCCAACATGATAACCTTATTCCACCTACGATGTGGAGCTCCAAGTTTTTTGTTTGTTTGTTTGTTTTTTATAGATCCAATTTCAATCAGTTAAATCAGTAAAAAAGGACTTCTGGAAAAGAGCAGAATTCTTGGAACACTGTTTAATACACCAAATCGTATGGACAGCAATAAAATAAATACAGAAAACAGCAAGACAACAGATAGCAAAGCAAGCAAAGCAAACCCCGGGGTGTAGAGTCTTAGGCAAAGACAGCAGAGCCACACAGAGACAGACAGAAAAAAGCAGAGAACCGGAGTGTCCTCTGGCGCAGTATTATAAGGACCAGTAACCCGACCCGCTGGTGCTGAGCATCTTTCCACTTGTCTTCCAGCCAAAAACAGCAGGTGCAGGCTCAGGTACGGCCAGGGACAGAGTCAAGACTATGGCTAAGGGTCATCCGCAGATGGGTAACCTTGATTAACCCTTTGCTTTGGCTTATCAAAATAGGTCACGGCACATTCAAAAGTTAACACAGCAAGGGGCATAATCTTATGATATACATGTGAATACTTGGACTAAATATCAAATATATTGGGTAAATGCTTTAACATACTGATAAATACCCCAGTGTAGTTTTATAGTGTGTGTGTATACATGATTATATAATCCTTAAGGAGATTTTATTGTATTGTGTTCATTACTGACTGTAGACAGATGATAGTTTTGCTACATCAGAGCAAAATATCTTATGTTTATTGCAGATGTGTGGTACAGACATCACTCAAAAATTCCACTACACTAACCAACCAGATATAGTGGTACTAGACAAGCAGAACAAGAGGGCCGTAGTCATAGATGTAGCGATACCGAATGACAGCAACATCAGGAATAAGGAACATTAGAAGCTGGAGGAGTACCAAGGGCTCAGAGAAGAGCTCCTGGAGATGTGGAGGGTGAGGGTAACAGTGGTCCCAGTGGTAATCTGAGCACTAGGTGCAGTGACTCCCCAGCTAGGAGAGTGGCTCCAGCAGATCACAGGAAAAAAATTGGAGATGTCTTTCGAGAAGAGCGCAGTCCTAGGAACAGTTAAGATACTGCACAGGACCCTCAAGCTCCCAGCCCTGTGGTAGAGGACCTGAGCTTCAAGGTCTAGACCACCCACATGGGCAAATGGGGAATTTTTAATGTCTCTGTTGCATCATGTCTTAATTATTCTTTGGCACTGATTATTAAAAGAGTGAGTGAGATGTACATTTATAGCTCTTTCTTGTTCCTGTAGAGGAGGAGCTTGCCAGGGTACGGACAACCTTTGTGTGGAGGGTCTCACCAGAAATTCTTATACAGCTGCTTGAGGCCCTTGTAACAGAAAGTGTCTTCAATGATTTGGAGAAAGAATCGATATTGGAGGGGAACCCTGTTAGAGCTGATAAGGCACGTTGCTTTATTGACACAGTGAGGAAAAAAGGAGACAAAGCATGCAAGATAATGATCAGACACCTTCAGACCATAGATCCTTCTCTCTTCTTTCAACTGCATTTATACTCTGATCCATCTGCTCTGCAAGGTAAGTTCATTTATCTCTAAATGAATGGTCACCTTTCAGCTTGTTGAGGTATAAAAGTGTGAAACCTCAGAATTAATTGTAAGAAACCTAATTCTATAACATATGTTTGGATTTGTTGAAAGGCTGCAAAATATTTTCCAGAGGACATGGAGGTATTTTGATGATTATTATAAACCTATGAAACTACTTAGAAGATCAAATGTGAGCAGCATTTAAATAAACGCCAGTCTTCTTCACTTGGTAAAACCATGGAAACTGATTGCTTTAAAAAAAATGAACATATCATAAGTAAAGTATGTTAGGATTGGGTACATACGAAAAGCTTTAAAGTAATTCATTATTTTGTGGGTTTAATGTTTTCAGGAATTACATTTAGGAAATCCCGGAGCCCTTTTTGATGAATTTTGGGTAGAATGAGCATAAAAAAATATAATGAATATAATAAGCAGCAGGCAAAGTTCTTCACATAGCACCCCCAGACCAGGTTTGACTGGATATGTTTTTTTCCTTTTTTAATGTTTTTTTTATTCAGATAGTCTTCAGAATTGTCAGCCTAAACTTAAGTCCAACCTGAAGAAGAAGTTCCAGTGTGTGTTTGAGGGGATCGCTAAAGCAGGAAACCCAACCCTCCTGAATCAGATCTACACAGAGCTCTACATCACAGAGGGAGGGACTGCAGAGGTCAATAATGAACATGAGGTCAGACAGATTGAAACAGCAAACAGGACACCAGACAAACCAGAAACAACAATCAGACAAGAGGACATCTTTAAAGACTCACTTGAAAAACAGGAACTAATCAGAACAGTGCTGACAAAGGGAGTGGCTGGCATTGGGAAAACAGTCTTAACACAGAAATACACCCTGGACTGGGCTGAAGACAAAGCCAACCAGGACATCCAGTTCATATTTCCATTCACTTTCAGAGAGCTGAATGTGCTGAAAGAGGAAAAGTTCAGCTTGGTGGGACTTGTTCATCACTTCTTTACTGAAACCAAAAAAGCAGGAATCTGCAGCTTTGAAGACTTCCAGGTTGTGTTCATCTTTGATGGTCTGGATGAGTGTCGCCCTCCCCTGGACTTCCACAACACTGAGAGTGTGACTGATGTTACAGTGCCCACTGCAGTTAATGTACTTCTCACAAACCTGATCAGGGGGAAACTGCTTCCCTCTGCTCATATCTGGGTAACCACACGACCTGCAGCAGCCAATCAGATCCCCCCTAAGTATGTTCACAGAGTGACAGAGGTCAGAGGGTTCACTGACCCACAGAAGGAGCAGTACTTCAAGAAGAGATTCAAAGATGAGGATCAGGCCAGCAGGATCATCTCCCACATCAAGACATCACGAAGCCTCCACATCATGTGCCACATCCCAGTCTTCTCCTGGATCACTGCTACAGTTTTGGAGGATGTGCTGAAAACCAGAGCGGGAGGACAGCTGCCCAAGACCCTGACTGAGATGTACATCCACTTCCTGGTGGTTCAGGCCAAAGTGAATAAGGTCAAGTATGACGGAGGAGCTGAGACAGATCCACACTGGAGTCCAGAGAGCAGGAAGATGATTGAATCTCTGGGAAAACTGGCTTTTGATCAGCTGCAGAAAGGAAACCTGATCTTCTATGAATCAGACCTGACAGAGTGTGGCATCGATATCAGAGCAGCCTCAGTGTACTCAGGAGTGTTCACACAGATCTTTAAAGAGGAGAGAGGACTGTACCAGGACAAGGTGTTCTGCTTCATCCATCTGAGTGTTCAGGAGTTTCTAGCTGCTCTTCATGTCCATCTGACCTTCATCAAGTCTGGACTCAATCTGCTGGAAGAACGACAAATAATCTTCAAGTCTCAAATAACAGAATCTGCAGAGAAACACTTCTACCAGAGTGCTGTTAATGAGGCCTTACAGAGTCCTAATGGACACCTGGACTTGTTGCTCCGCTTCCTCCTGGGATTTTCACTGCAGCCCAATCAGACTCTGCTACGAGGCCTGCTGAAACAGAAAGGAAGTAGCTTACAGACTAATCAGGACACTGCACTGTACATCAAGGAGAAAATCACTGAGAATCTGTCTGTAGAGAAAAGCATCAATCTGTTCCACTGTCTGAATGAACTGAATGATCATTCTCTAGTGGAGGAGATCCAACAATCCCTGAGATCAGGAAGTCTCTCCACAGATAAACTGTCTCCTGCTCAGTGGTCAGCTCTGGTCTTCATCTTACTGTCATCAGAAAAAGATCTGAATGTGTTTGACCTGAAGAAATACTCTGCTTCAGAGGAGGCTCTTCTGAGGCTGCTGCCAGTGGCCAAAGCCTCCAACAAAGCTCTGTGAGTACGTTTGTACTCATTTCTATTTTTACATAAACATTGTAATGATTTCGGCCCCCTTTAAAAAATATGTTCAAGGTTCTTTATTTGGCACATGCATAGTTATATAACACACAGTGAAATGTAGCCTGACACGCTCCTCGACATGTGCAAAAATGTGTGTGTGTGTGTGGGGGGGGGGGGGGGGGGGTAGAGGAAGAACACTGAACACACATATATATATATACAGTGCAGTGGGGCAAAAAAGTATTTAGTCAGCCACCGATTGTGCAAGTTCCCCCACCTAAAATGATGACAGAGGTCAGTAATTTGCACCAGAGGTACACTTCAACTGTGAGAGACAGAATGTGAAAAAAAAATCCATGAATCCACATGGTAGGATTTGTAAAGGATTTATTCGTAAATCAGGGTGGAAAATAAGTATTTGGTCAATAACAAAAATACAACTCAATACTTTGTAACATAACCTTTGTTGGCAATAACAGAGGTCAAACGTTTACTATAGGTCTTTACCAGGTTTGCACACACAGTAGCTGGTATTTTGGCCCATTCCTCCATGCAGATCTTCTCGAGAGCAGTGATGTTTTGGGGCTGTCGCTGAGCAACACGGACTTTCAACTCCTGCCACAGATTTTCTATGGGGTTGAGGTCTGGAGACTGGCTAGGCCACTCCAGGACTTTCAAATGCTTCTTACGGAGCCACTCCTTTGTTGCCCGGGCGGTGTGTTTTGGATCATTGTCATGTTGGAAGACCCAGCCTCGTTTCATCTTCAAAGTTCTCACTGATGGAAGGAGGTTTTGGCTCAAAATCTGACGATACATGGCCCCATTCATTCTGTCCTTAACACGGATCAGTCGTCCTGTCCCCTTGGCAGAAAAACAGCCCCATAGCATGATGTTTCCACCCCCATGCTTCACAGTAGGTATAGTGCTCTTGGGATGCAACTCAGTATTCTTCTTCCTCCAAACACGACGAGTTGAGTTTATACCAAAAAGTTCTACTTTGGTTTCATCTGACCACATGACATTCTCCCAATCCTCTGCTGTATCATCCATGTGTTCTCTGGCAAACTTCAGACGGGCCTGGACATGCACTGGCTTCAGCAGCGGAACACGTCTGGCACTGCGGGATTTGATTCCCTGCCGTTGTAGTGTGTTACTGATGGTGACCTTTGTTACTTTGGTCCCAGCTCTCTGCAGGTCATTCACCAGGTCCCCCCGTGTGGTTCTGGGATCTTTGCTCACCGTTCTCATGATCATTTTGACCCCACGGGATGAGATCTTGCGTGGAGCCCCAGATCGTGGGAGATTATCAGTGGTCTTGTATGTCTTCCATTTTCTGATGATTGCTCCCACAGTTGATTTTTTCACACCAAGCTGCTTGCCTATTGTAGATTCACTCTTCCCAGTCTGGTGCAGGTCTACAATACTTTTCCTGGTGTCCTTCGAAAGCTCTTTGGTCTTGGCCATGGCGGAGTTTGGAGTCTGACTGTTTGAGGCTGTGGACAGGTGTCTTTTATACAGATGATGAGTTCAAACAGGTGCCATTCATACAGGTAACGAGTGGGGGACAGAAAAGCTTCTTACAGAAGACGTTACAGGTCTGTGAGAGCCAGAGATTTTCCTTGTTTGAGGTGACCAAATACTTATTTTCCACCCTAATTTATGAATAAATTCTTTACAAATCCTACCATGTGAATTCATGGATTTTTTTTTCACATTCTGTCTCTCACAGTTGAAGTGTACCTCTGGTGCAAATTACTGACCTCTGTCATCATTTTAAGTGGGGGAACTTGCACAATCGGTGGCTGACTAAATACTTTTTTGCCCCACTGTATATATATATATATATATTAGTATATACATTGGGTGAGTGTGCAGTAGTAGCAGCAAGCAGGTGAATTCTTTACATTAAAATGAATAGACATCTGACTATTTTACAGGATAGACAATATAAACATATTTAAAATTAAAGGAATTTGAAATGTACATTGTGCCTTGGTTTAGAGTGTCTGGAAGAGAGTCCTGTCTCAGTCAGTTATAGATGATGTGAGAGGGCGGGTGTGTGTGTTTAGGGCCCGGATGGCTTGGGGATAGAAGCTCCTCTTGAGTCTCTCTGTCCTTGCCCGGAAGATGCGGAACCTTCTACCAGATTGCAGAAGTTGGAACAGTTTGTTGCCAGGATGGGACGGGTCCTTCAGTATCTGCGCTGCTCTAGTCCGGCATCTCCTGGTGTAGGTGTCCTGAAGCGCGGGGGGGGGGGGGGGGGGGGGGGGGAGCAATCCTGCAGCAGCGTTCTGCTGTACGGATCACTCTCTGGAGAGCTTTTTGGTCCTTTACACAGCTGTTCCCGAACCACGATGTCATGTTCTGTGTGAGGATGCTTTCCACAGCGCCTGTATAGAAAATCCTGAGGATCTTTGGAGAGACCCTGAACTTCCTCAGTTGTCGTAGGTGATACAGGCGCAGCCTAGCCTGTATATAATGGATATAAACCGCAGCACTGTGGCGGGACGTCATCTGTGATGCCACTGCAGGTGTTATGGATGCACCTGCGCAGCATTTACAAGAAGAAAGAAAGAAAACTTTATTGGTCCCCGTGGGGAAAATCGCTCTCTGCATTTAACCCATTCACTCAGTGAAGCAGTGGGCAGCCATTGGGCGCCCGGGGAGCAGTGTGTAGGGACGGTACCTTGCTCAGGGGTACCTCAGGGTAGCTGTTCAGGGGAATCGAACCCCCGACCTTCCGATCATGGGGCCACCACTCTACCTACTGAGCTATCCCTGCCCCCAACATCTCGGTGGCATAAAAAGCTGTTCCTCCCTTTGATTGCGTTCTTGTTGTTGTGTACGTGTGGCTGGCAGGAAGAGAGCTGCAGCCGAGAAGTCATCCAAGCAAGCATCCTTGTGTGTAAATAGCTTGTGTAAATAAAGCATGGTGCAAAGCATGGAAATGTCAGTGGGTCTGTTGTGGTATACGACAGACCCACTGATATACTCAGTCAGGTGTATCATACCTTTAATGTGTCACAGCAGCAGAAAGTATTAGGATTTCTGAGACATTTGTATATGCAGTTGTTATCAAAGTACAGATCCACTTTGGGTAGGTTTTAAACTATGACACATCATTTACATTGCTGAAATCAACACTGAACTGTATAGACCTGTGTCTGTGAAGGTTCTCAGTCATCCAGGTCATCGTAGACTAAGGAGCTTGCAAAGAAAAGTGTCTGGACTTCTTTGAGTTGCTTGAAGACTTTTCACCTCTCATCCAAGAAGCTTCCTCAGTTATAAGGGTCAATTGGTGGGGAGTCCCAGATTTAAACCCACTGGGAGTTTTCCCCCAAAGGGGGACAAAGGACCCCCTGATGATCCTCTACCTAATCACATGAGCCAATTTGTGAAAGTGGGTGTGGGACCTAATCAGCCAGGGTTTCGGGTGAGCTCACTGTGAAACCTGGCCCCACCCTATCATGTGATTTCCTGAGGTCAGATGGCTGAGTAAGTAAATTCTCTCGTGACAACCTTCTCAAACTGTATATCTTGACTCTCAGGTCCAGAATTTGCACTGCACTTTTCTACCAAACAGAATCTCAAAGGGAGAAAATGCAGTGGAGGCCTGCGGCACCTCATGTCCTGCAAAAAACAAAGGGTCCAACCAGTGATTCAAATTGCGTTCATCCTCATGAATGAACTTACAAATCAAACTTACAATCAATTTTAATCAACTTTTCTTTGCAAACTCCTTTGACAATCAACTTTAAAGTTTTTTTTTTAAGCTGCCCCACGAGTCTGGGGGTGGTAGACGCTGGTCTGAACAGATTAATGCCCAGCCATTTGTAAGACACACACCATTGGCGCTCAGCTATACAGATGTCCAATCATTCACTAGCTGGGCCAGCATCCTCATTTTAGGTTTTGATAGCGTTTTAGTTGGTAAAGCTCAGACAGAATTGAGCTGCGGCTTGGGGAAAGCCTCGAAGGAGACTGGTGGCTGCTCCCGGTCCTGGCAGATCCCCAAAGAAGGCATTCCCTAGGGCAGTAAAAACTCTGCATTATGAAGGTTAAAGACCTTTGAAGTAATTCAGTTTTCAGTGACAGATGCTTTAAGACACTACGATAATATCTAGAGGAAAAACCCAACAATCGTATAACCACCTATAAACAAGCACTTTGGCGACAATTTACTTTGGGTAAGGTAGCGATAACTACCGTGCCGATTTCTGAAATGAACAGAAGTGATGGTAAGCAGCTTTGGAAGAAGCTGGCATCCCGGTGCCAAAGCTTGCAGCTGCATTTGCATAGGACAGATAGAGGAAGAGAAACTGGCATCCTGGTTCCAAAAGCATGCTGCTGCATTTTGCCAATGGGGGATACAGGAAAGGGAAACTGGCGACTCATTCATAGAAAAGTTTGCTGCTATGATTGTTACAGTTACCGTTTAAAAAGGTGACATTTAGAATACAGTTACTTTGTTGAAATAAATGGATTACACGGCGGTACTTCCCTGTTTCATTTTGTCGCGGGTCAGGACTGTTTGGGTTTTGTTTGACAGCTATGTTCTGTTGTTCCAGGCGGCAGCGTTACGGTTGCCATGGTTACAGGGTGACGCTCTCTCTCTCTCTCTCTCTCTCTCTCTCTCTCTCTCTCTCTGCGTGTTTCCTGGGTGAGAGAGCGCTTTTTTGTTGTTGTTGTGCTAAGCTAAAAGGCAGAATGCTACATGCATAGCTCTAAAGAATGTAGCTTCATAGGCAGTGTAGTCCGTGCTGCAGGGAAAATGGACTGCCATACCCGTTATGTGTCTGTGAGCGAGGGAGGGAGAAAAAGGAAAAGTACGAGTTGTCACCGAGCAAAAACGGGAGCTGGAAGCATGTAAATACACTCAACAAAAATATAAACGCAACACCTTTGTTACTGCTCCCATTCCCCATGGGATGGACGTAGAGACCTAAAATTCATTCCAGATACACAATATAACCATCCCTCCCAAACAGTGGTCACAAATCAGTCCAAATGTGTGGTAGTGGGCACATCTGCTATATTGAGATAATCCATCCCACCTCACAGGTGTGCCACATCAGGATGCTGATCTGACATCATGAGTAGTGCACAGGTGTACCTCAGACTGCCCACAACAAAAGGCCACCCTGGAATGTGCAGTTTTGTCTCACAGCAAAATGCCACAGATGCCACAAGCAATGAGGGAGCGTGCAATTGGCATGCTGACAGCAGGAATGTCAACCAGATCTGTCGCCCGTGCATTGAATGTTCATTTCTCAACCATAAGCCGTCTCCATAGGCGTTTCAGAGAATATGGCAGCACATCCAACCGGCCTCACAACCGCAGACCTCGTGTAACCACACCAGCCCAGGACCTCCACATCCAGCAGGCTCACCTCCAAGATCGTCTGAGACCAGCCACCCAGACAGCTGCTGGAACAATTGGCTTGCACAACCAAACAATTTCTGCACAAACTGTCAGAAACCGTCTCAGGGACGCTCAACTGCATGCCCGTCGTCCTCATCGGGGTCTTGACCTGACTCCAGCTCGTCGCCGTAACAGACTTGTGTGGGCAAATGCTCACATTCGATGGCGTCTGGCACGTTGGAGAGGTGTGCACTTCACGGATGAATCATGGTTCACATTGTTCAGGGCAGATGGCAGCTGAGAATGTCCCAGTTCTTGCATGGCCAGCATACTCACCGGACATGTCACCCATTGAGCATGTTCGGGATGTGCTTGACCGGCGTATACGACAGCGTGTACCAGTTCCCACAAATATCCAACAACCTCGCACAGCCATTGAAGTGGAGTGGACCAACATTCCACAGGCCACAATTGACAATCTGATAGACTCCATGCGACGATGTGTTGCACTGCATGAGGCAAATGGTGGTCACATCAGATACTGACCGGTTCTGGGTCCCCAGACCCCCAATAGCGCAAAAAACTGCACATTCCAGGGTGGCCTTTTGTTGTGGGCAGTCTGAGGTACACCTGTGCACTACTCATGATGTCAGATCAGCATCCTGATGTGGCACACCTGTGAGGTGGGATGGATTATCTCAATATAGCAGATGTGCCCACTACCGCACATTTGGACTGATTTGTGACCACTGTTTGGGAGGGATGGTTATATTGTGTATCTGGAATGAATTTTAGGTCTCTACGTCCATCCCATGGGGAATGGGAGCAGTAACAAAGGTGTTGCGTTTATATTTTTGTTGAGTGTATAATAATAACTACAGCAGCCAAGAAGAGTGCCTGACGAGCCCAGTTGTAAGTAAACTATTAAGACTCGACTGTACACTGTGTTCGTGTTTTCCTCCGAAACAATAAGTTCCGTTGGAGCAGCCTTTCAACGCCTCTCTCTGTCTCTCGCAAGCAAAGTTGACCCACACAACAAAGTAAAGCTATTTTTTGGCTACCAGCCCGACACGGAACCCACCGTATTAGCCAGAGGTCCCTTTACTACGGTTCGGAGCTGCAGACCTTCAGTAACAGTAATAAATCACAGCAATATTACATTCACGTAGTTGTAAACAGCATGATAATATATTAAGTAAACCAAAGTATTCAGAATACGTTACTGTCATTGAGTAACATAACGGAATACGTTACAGAATACATTTTGGGGCATGTATTCTGTAATACATTTTAAAAGTAACCTTTCCAACACTGGATGTAACCTGTTTGTGTATTACACCTGTCGATGGATTGTGTTCTGGCATGTAAATAAGAGGTAGGAGACAACACTGGATCCTTGGGTTCTATACTGCAACATCTGCAACACATAGAAATACAGGTCTGTGGAGTATGTGTGTCACACACCTGCTAGGGTACCTCTCCTCCAGCCATGGTGAAAGGAGCTGTTTCCTGCAGCCTAATCAATTCCACAATAATATAATAAACCAAATGCAATAAATTGTTTTAAAATATTAACTTAAGCTCTCAAAAAAACAACAAAAGCACAAAATAATAAATATATCACTGTTGAATAGCCAAAAACCACTTGAAGGAAAAAATACACAAAACAATACATCAATCAGACAAGCAAATATAACCCAAAAACCAGGACCCAACATTTTGGTGCTTATAATTCAAACATTAAACTCAAATACAATCATATTAAGAAACGCCATTCAACAGGCAATACAACACTGTACCACAAACACAATCAATGAAAAACCACATTCCCGGAACAAAAAACCATCTCGATACCTGCAACACATAGAAATTCAGGTCTGTGATCTGTGTGTCACGCGCCTGCTAGGACACCTCTCCTGACAGAACACAGTGCATGCCGTTAACAAAATACGGCAGCGATTCCTTTCAGCTCCTGCTAGTGATCAGGCTAACTTAGCATGCAAGTACTACAGCTGCATCCTTGGTCTAAAACTTATTAAAAACTTGTATTAGTGAACTCAGCCTCCTACCAAAATTACACCAAATGAGTCTGTTAACAAGTGACCAAAACGCAGCAGTTCGGGTATATTCAAATTGCAGCTTGAGGCCTTAGGGAACTTTTGTTAGCTCAAAGCAACGTGACAATGGCAATGCTGAAAGGAGCCGTGACCGGGGCACACATGCATGTGCCTACGTTATCACGCAGCACATAACCACACAACACACACAGACATAGGCAGGATGTTTTGGTGAAATTCAGAAGTATTTAACACATATGCTACATTCACCCCCCGAATTTCACCAAAATCACTACACATCTGAATGTTACTACAGAAGAACCTGGCACCTCAATGCCAGAAGGTTTGCTGCTGCTGTTGTGATGATAAATGCAGTGAAACTGGCCACTCATTGACAGGACGCTTGCTGCTTCATTGCAAATCAGGGATACAGAAAGAGGCAGACATCTCGGTGCCGGAAGTTTGGTACTAGAAAATCTTGATGCTGCGTAGCGAATGGGGGATGAAGGAAAACCTGATAGCCCAGTGCAATCCCCCCCCCCCCCCCCCCTCTGGCAAATACGTTGGGTTCCGTGTCGGGCTCATAGCCGAAAACTAGCTTTACTTTGTTGTCTGGGCCAAATTGCTAGCGAGAGAACGAGAGAGGCATTCCAATGGAACTTATTGTTTCGGAGGAAAACACGAAAAAAGTGTACAGCTGGGTCTTAATAGCTTACTTACAACTGGGCTCGTCAGGCACTCTTTTTGGCTTTAGTGGTTATTATTATATTTGCATGCTTCCAGCTCCCGTTTCTGCTCGGTGACAGCTCATACTTTTCCTTTTTCTCCCTCCTCGCGCTCACAGACACATAACGGGTATGGCAGTCCATTCTCCCTGCAGCATGGACTACACTGCCCATGAAGCTACATTCTTTAGGGCTATGCCTGTAACACTCTGCCTATTGCCTTCATATTAAATCATTTTTGTGAATAATTTTTTTAAATATTTCTTCACGTCATTATGCAGGCCGCAAGTAGAAGTGACATGGGCCGTGAGATTGAGACATAGTTATTAGAGCCTCTTAATGCGTGTTTTCTTTGGGGCGTGGAAACCAAAAATAGAGAGGGCATAGCTGAACATATGAAACAGGAAAATACCACAGTGTAATCCCTTTATTTCAGCAAAGTAACTGTATTCTGAATACCACCTTACCACCTGTAATGGAATACAGTTATTCATATTTTGTATTTTAAATACGTAACGGCAGTACATGTATTCCGTTACTCCCCAACACTGATGGTGTTTAAAGGCAGGTGCGCGAAGATGAGCTTGTCCCTCCTACCTGGTGTTGACAGGTGTGTGGAGCTACGAAGTACGCTGTAGCTTTGCTGTTGGAGTTGCAATTTGCTTCTGCACATAAAACATTTGGATGTGTGGGGACAAGAAGCAGTTGACCCAGGCTACGGTCCAGTCTGAATCTTTAGCGAAAGAATATTCTTGGGATATTAGGTACGGTTCTTCAGACATCTTTAGGAGGTTTAGTTGTCTTAAGTTGTTCACTCACAATCTTGTCTTAATTCCTGGAGTCTTGTTCTTCCTTTCTGAAGCATTCTATTTTAGCCAGAAGAATGTTAGTACATCTTCTTATGTTGGTAATCCAAGCTCATACCTTATATCTCATCTTCAGTGCAGAGATCTGATTTTTACATTTATGACGTGGCTCCTGTAATTGTAGAGAAAAAAATAAGCCATCAGAAAAACCATCGAGTATGGAGAAAAAACTCAACTGAAATTGTTTCTTCTCAGAAGTAATGTATTATTATAACTGGATTCAGTGGTTCTGGAAGGCTACTGTAACAATCTTTCACACAGAAATACATTTTGCTTCTTGCTTTTCCTTTTGTGTTTTCTGACAGCAATCATTGTTAAATTAATTTGGCATTTCAGATCATCTTGTCTGTGAAGGTTCTCAGTCATCCAGGTCATCGTAGTCAAAGGAGCTTGCAAAGAAAAGTGTCTGGACTTCTTTAAGTTACTTGAAGACGTTTCACCTCTCATCCGAGAAGCTTCTTCAGTTCTAAGGTCAAATGATGGAGAGTCCCAGATATAAACCTAGTGGGAGTAACCCCCCCACAGATGGTTTGAAAGAGGAGTGAAAGAAGCCATCTATGTCCACTGTGAGCGACCATCTTTGAACAGAGGCGGGTGTTTACGACACCAACTCTCTGCCATCTATAATCCAGTTTTGAGATCCCTTCCCAGACGCCTTAACGCCCACTCACATCCTGGACCATCTGATCTCAGGAATTCGCATGATAAGGTGGGGCCAGGTTTCACAATGAACTCACCCGAAACTCCACACCCAGTTTCACACCTTGGCTCAGGCGATTAGAGGATCATCAGGGGGTCCTTTTGTCCCTCTGTGGGGGGTTACTCCCACTAGGTTTATATCTGGGACTCTCCACCATTTGACCTTAGAACTGAAGAAGCTTCTCGGGTGAGAGGTGAAATGTCTTCAAGTAACTTAAAGAAGTCCAGACGCTTTTCTTTGCAAGCTCCTTTGACTTCAGATCATCTTCTTCAAATGCACCTTTTAACTGGGGGGCTCTTTTATATCATTAATGTTTGTAATCCAGCATTATATATTATGTTAAATAGGTAATGAGTAGAGCAGGGCGATATGACCAAAAATATTTATTATGATATACATTTGAAAATTTGTGATAATGATATAACTGACGATATAATTGACACTAGACAAATACTTTACAACTCCACAACTTTATTAGTGCAAAAAAAAAAAATCAACGTATTTTCACTTAAACAAGCAGCTGTTTATTATGTGCATTAAAGTTATATAAAAATTTAACAGTGCAAATGTAAATTCCTTGCTGACAGTTTAACAAAAAGGCATTTCTAGTGGAAAATGGCTATATCCTCTACATAACCATGTATAATATCCACAAAACTTATATACACACAATACGGTAGTGGTGGGCGGATCGATCCAAATATCGATAGTACCGATACCAAGTCGGCATCGGTATTGGATTGATACTAGCCTAGTGAGATTGATTATTTACTTTGAGTTCTGCTCGTTTTCGGCAAAGACGAAACAGCCACGTCGCTGGACTTGCCGCTCCTGTGAATTTGTTTACATATTAATTATATTTTTACCAGTTTTTGTTGTTGAGAATTTTAATTGTAATTTTTGTATTATAGTTTATCAACAGTATGTGTTTTAATTTATTTTACTGGTTTGCGTGCACTTAGAATTTTTCAAAAAAAAAAAAAAAAAAAATATCGCCACCACGCCAGACCCAATGGCATTTTCATGCTTCGTAGCATCATTTATTCTTAAAATAATCCTTTCTGTAACAGTAAATTCAACGGCTGCAGCTCTCCCACTGCCAGCCGTACACATCACCACCACCAAAACTGCAGCGGCATCGCAGCATCTGCCATGTGCGTATGAAAACAAAGGCACTGGGCATGCGTGTTTTACCCATATTCTATCGCGATATTTCATTTTCTTATCGCTGCCCATCGTTATACCGGTATTACCGTGAACGGTATGATATTGCCCAGCCCTAGTAATGAGTGTAATAATGTGAAAACAAAGATGTATCTTGCTGTAATTTTTGATGGTGTGGATTTCCACTATCATATTCCAGAATCGGGTTCTGTAATTTTTGCATCAGCATGAGACGACTTTATTTTCAATCGTGATCAAAGTTTGTTTTCAGAAGTAGAAGCTAAAGCGGTGCTGTTCTTAAGGACCGAGTGCTGCCCTTCAGCAGATGTCCTGAAACTGGCCAGTCTAGTCTGGCAAGGCTAGTGACAGTAAAAGGAAAGAAGCTCAAGTTGCTTGCTTCAGATAGAGAATTAAATGAGAGAAATGGTCCAAGACGGGACAAATAGGACTTATTTTGGCCTGAATATACACAGATATTAAAATCTTCCCTGTTTTCCTTTTAGATATGTTGGTATAATTGTGTTATTTTATAATGTTTTTATGTTGGTATAATTGTGTTATTTTATAATGTTTTTATTTTTTCCAGACACAATTTTTAAGTTTATTTATTTTTGTTTGTTTGCTTTTAGATTGAGCAGCTGTAACCTCTCAGGTAGAGTCTGTGAAGATTTGTTGTCAGTTCTCAGCTCCCAGTCATCTAGTCTGAGAGAGATGGACCTGAGTACCAACAGCCTGAAAGATTCAGGAGTAATAAAGCTGTCTGCTGCAGTGGATAGTCGACACTCTAAACTCGAAATTCTCAGGTCAGATCAAGTGCTTGTTGTAGTTTCTTATTATTTTTCATTATTTATAAAATTTCAAGACAACCTGTTAAACAAAAGGCAATAAAAATTATTTAAAATTTTGGATTAATCATTGCTAATTATTGATTTTTCATGTTTTTTTTTTAATTTCCAGACTGAGTGTGTGTAACCTCCCCAAGAAATGCTGTGAATCTTTGTCTTCAGTTCTCAGCTCTCAATCTTCAAGTCTGAAAGAGCTGGACCTGAGTATCAACCACCTGCAGGATCCAGGACTGCAACTTCTATCTACTGGACTGCAAAGTCTAAATTGTAAACTGAATACGCTGAGGTCAGGTTGAGGTCAAATTATATTTGTTTGTTTAATTAACAAATCAAATATCTAGCCAATAAATGTCAAGCCCATCTATATGTTGTTTTATCAAAGTAGGGCATTAAAGAATTCTGAAAAAAAGAATATCGCTTAATCTAATAGTTCCTCACCGCACCCTTGTTACAATTTAACAAGGGCATTTCTTTTAATGGTCATATTATTTTTTTCAGACTAAGTCAATGCACCTTCTCAGAGAGAAGCTCTGAAGCTCTTTCCTTGGTTATCAGCTCCCAATCCTCTAGCCTGAGAGAGTTGGACCTGAGTAACTCTGACCTGCAGGATTCAGGAGTGAAGCATTTATTTGTTGGACTGGAAAGTCTAAACTGTAAACTGGAAATTCTCAGGTCAGTTTAAAAATTTTCCATCAAAGATCATTGAACACATTATGTTTATAACTGAATCAATAGATCATCTTTATAGAAGATGGATCGTCAGCTTTGCCTTTGGATGGATTATTACCTTCTAAATTACTGTCTTATATTTTTTCATGGTGGAACTTTTTCATAATTTCTTCTGCTCTTTTTGAAATTTAGTGCAGTTTTGCTTCCATAACATACCAAGTTCCTAAGAAAATGTTGGAATGATATGTTTAAGTGTTGGTTACTGTCCATGTTTCTTTATATTATTGAGACTATGTGGAGTGTAAATGAAATAAGGACCTAGTTTTAGTAAAACTAAAAGTGACTCATTTATTTGGCTGGAAGAAGGTGTGATAGAGGGACCCAAATGCACACAGTGTTGCAATGCAAGTCAATGTTTTGTTCAGAGATTTTCAGTGTTCAACTTTTCAACTGTCATCTCAGCCCAGTACCACACACTCTTCTTCCTCTGGAACAGCAGCAACTGGAATAGGGAAGACATGTTTACTGTGATGGATATCCGCTGTGCCAGCCAGCTTTCCCTGGCACTGTCCCCTGAACCCGCTGCTTCACCACTCCCATGCAGCCACAGCAGGCGATTTAAAACATAAACTACAAAGAGAGAAACTGAAAACTACAAACTTATTGAAAACTGAAAACATGCTAGGCCTGAAAACACTGCCTATGGGAAACACTGGGTCAGGGAGAACAGAACTCCCACAAAATACCCTAACCCTAACCCTAACCCCTAACCCTATCCTTCAAGCCCAGTCCTCTACCAGAGGCCTGGGAGCTTGCGGGTTCTACACAGTATCTTAGCTGTTCCTTGGACTGTGTTCTTCTCGACAGATATCTCCAATTTTGTTGCTGGTATCTCCACTTCCTAGTGCTCCGATTACTACTGGCCTGCTAGAATCTTGGACCCTTGTCTCAGGGGCATCTTTACACAGCCTGCACCTGGGATCTTGCCTAGTGTGACAGACCCCAGCCTCTATGGATCTTGTACTCAGAGCTTGTTCCTGTGCTGCCATGATTAGTGCCTCTGTGCTGTCTTTCAGTCCAGCTTTATCTAGCCACTGTTAGGATTTCTGGATGTCTGTCAGTTCCTCTATCTGCCCATGGTAAATACCATATCATACAGGCGCCTGTAGTTCCATGATGGTTCTTCCTCTTCCTCCTCTTTCTTGAGTTTCTGATAGAGTTGGATGTCTCGAGACCGGTCTCGAGACCAAGACCGGTCTCGAGACCACTTTTACGTGGTCTTGGTCTCGTCTTGGTCTCGTCTTGGTCTCGACGGACTTTTGTCTTGGTCTCGGTCTCGACGGACTTTTGTCTTGGTCTCGGTCTTGGTCTCGCTGTTTCGGTCCTGCGTTCTCAAATCGACATAGTGTTTGGGAGATTTGGAGTCAACCATCAGCGGAGCGGGGGGGGGGGGGGTGGCTGGCTTACGGGGCTTAAGCCCGGGTCATTTTTTTCAGAAGCATGGGATCTTTTGGAGTGTAATTTTTTAGTTAGATGCCTGACTGACAACTGTATAAAACAAAAACAACACACGAAGCACAGAGCGCACCGTCATAAATTCCCCCTAATTTTGGTATGATCCGAGCTCAGGCACTAGGCGACTGAGCACAGCACCCATGTGAACGAGGGGGGAGAAGCTGCTGCCTGCGAGTTTGCTGCAGACAGAGGAGAGCTTAAGTTTGACCAGGTATCAAAGAAAATCATTCGTACTGAACTAATAATGTAAATATGACGGTGTATCACAAAAGATTGATATCAAACTGATCACTTGGTTGCGTTACTTGCTCTTCGAGTGAATCAACAAATGGATAAATAAAAAGCCGAACAGCAATGCTGATTTTTTAGAGAGTCTTAGCTTACATTTCATATTTTCAGTTGTTACCCTCCACGGCTAAACAAACTCTCTAAATCGGTTTCAATTGTGTACTGATGTACACAACAATGGACATAAGGAGCTTCTTTCAAAGAAAAAACTCAGGTAGATGTTATTTTATATATTATGCTTTGGATGTTGTTCAGTATATCTATGCAAAACAAGAGGAATTTCAATACACAGCAGTATATTCACAGCTGAAACCAGATATTTACATACACTTTATGGAGAAAACATAAACTTTTTTTTACTGTTAAACATCAATTTAGAGTAAACTTTTGTTTTAGATAAATAAATGTTGAAATATCTTTTGAATTAGTTAAATGTCAGAATAAAAAGAGGAGCTGTCTATTTTAATCACTTTGATCAAATGTAGGAGCACGTGTACACTAAGTTTATTGTTAATTAATAAGAAACTCCAGACGATTCGATTCTGAGCTGAAGAAGCTTCTGATAGGTTAGTAGAGTCCATGTGAGTAAATTGGTGGCACACCTGTGGATGCATATAAGGCAAAACACAGAGCCTGTTTCTGTGACATGGGAAAATCAAGAGATGTCAACCAAAACACCAGGAAAAGAACTGTGGAGCTCCATAAGTGTGGCTCAATTTTGAATACAATTTGGTGCCATTTGCAATTAAGAAATACAGATAGTTTCTCTCTTTACTCTTAAAGTTAACAAATATGTTTTTTATATTTATCAATCTAAAAAAATAAACATTTAGTCTGATTTGATGTTACAATTAAAAAGTGTTTTTATCTGAAGAGTTTGTAAATATCTGGTTTCAACTGTATATTTGATGATGTTGCTGTTTGGCTTGATTGTCAGCACAAAGAGGGAGAGAGAGGAACAGAGAGGGAGAGAGAGAATGACGACAGAACAGAGATGAACAAGAGCAGGTGGGACACACGTTAGTCAAATGGTTGTTTGCCAAAACTCATCAGAACATGTGCCTAGTGTTTCTTTTTAGATACCATTTGTTCCTTTTCAAATTCTATATTTATTAAGTTATGCAGGCTTGTTTGCACAACAAGGCTAAATAATTATATAATCTTTTCTCAATCTAAATATTGTACTTTGGTAGAATTTTTAGTGCTACTATCATCTAGTTCTGATTCTGGTTCTGTCTTGGTTACTGTTGTAGTCCTGTTTTAATTCCGGATCAGTTCTGGGTCTGGTTGAATTGGGGTTTAGTCCTCGTGTCTCGATACAGGCCCGACTTTCTTCTGCCTTGCTGCTTAATTAAAAAACTAGTTTAAGGTGTCCTGCATATGTATATAGAATAGCATCTGGCTGCAGTTTAAAGACTTTTTTTGTCTCGGTCTTGGTCTCGTCTCAACTTGGTCTTGGTCTTGGTCTTGGTCTCGATACCCTCTGGTCTTGGTCTCGGTCTTGGTCTCGATACCCTCTGGTCTTGGTCTCGGTCTTGGTCTCGATACCCTCTGGTCTTGGTCTTGTCTTGGTCTCGGATTAGGCGGTCTTGACTACAAGTCTAGTTTCTGATGCCTGAGGTATTCACTGAGCATTCAGCTGGGATAATCTTCCTGATGTATTCGTGAATGGTCATTGTCTCATCCTGGATGGTAATACTGACACTCACCAATCCCCAACTTCTTTCCTTCTGCTTAGCGTACAGCCTCAGGGTGTGGATTTGAGGTGAAATCCTCCATGCATGCAGTTGTTTCTATTGTTTCCTTTGGCTACCTTATTATCCTAGCAGGGTACCTGATCATGCGTAGGTGTTGATAGCCCGTATATTGTTCTTAACGTTCACCTGACTCCTCAGGACTTGCCTTACTCTCTGCAGGTAATTGTTGGTAGCAGCCTCTTCATAGTTCCCATTTGCCCGTGGGATCCCCAGGTACTTGCAACTGTCCTCTTTATCTGCAATTTTGCCTTCTGGTAGTTAAATCCCCTCAGTTCTGACTACCTTCCGTCTCTTTGTTATCATTGGACTACATTTCTCCAGTCCGAACGACATTCCAATGTCATTTCTGTATATCCTTTTTAATATGGATCAGTGAATTGATGTCTCATCCACTCTTGGCAGACAACTGCTCCATTCTGTAGTCAGTATCCGTAGCCAGTCTTGTCAATGATCTTACTGAGGGGGTTCAGGCCTATGTAGAACAGCAGCAGGGACGGATTGTTGTCTGCCACATTCCCATTGAGTTCATGATGAAGGCTCTTAGGTCCTGTTGGTCTTGTATAGGTCTAGGCATTATAGGATCCAGGTATGAAGCATTGAGTCATAGGCCTTCTTGTAATCAAATCATGTAGTTCACAGTTTGGTCAGCCTGGTCTTGCAGTCTCGTTTGATTGCACGGTCTACCAGTAGCTGGTGTTTTCCACGTCTGTTATTAGTCTTAGTCTACAGTCTCCTTCTCCATGGAGGGTGCTGCTTTGTGGATGATGATATATTCTCACACTGATCCTGCATGGTGATGCTACCATCCACCCACTCCTCCTGGATTCACATCTTCATCATCATCTTTATCAATCCTCACAATATTCCACCTTCATCCGCTTCATGTTCAGGTGCCTAATTTTCTCCATGGGTTATGGTGGGACGTTGAGTGCTGAAGTCAAACAGATCTCAGAAATTAAAGACTGATTCATTTATATTTTGTATTATGAGAAGCAGCTAGCTTATCCATTATTCTCCTTATAGGCTCGGGCTATTCATAGATTTGCTATGATACTCTGAGCATTTTTTCTGTTTTCACTCGTAATGCTTTTTATATGCATATCCTTAACTTTTGTCCTCTCTGTCCACAGTTTGTCTTTTGTTCTTTTCTCTTCGTGCACATCCCCCTGTGCCCACCTCCCACCCAAACAGCCATGTTAAATGGCTAGTCTTGATCCCCAATGCTACAAAGTGCTCCTCACACTGATGGTCTTATTGATGGGGCTTTCTTGCTGATATTTCATAGCAAGTTATATTGTACAGTAAGTTAACTTGCGCTGCCTAATTCGTTTTTCTTTTTAGTTGTAAGTACAGTTAAATTAAATCAAACAGATGGTTAGATGTTATTGTTTCTAACAAACAGAAAGTCATTGGTTACAGATGGATTGTTGTTTTGTGTGTCTGCAGTCTGTCAGGCTGTCTGATCACAGAGGAAGGCTGTACTTCTCTGGCCTCAGCTCTGAGCTCCAACCCTTCCCATCTGAGAGAGTTGGACCTGAGCTACAATCATCCAGGAGCCTCAGGAATGAAGCTGCTGTTGGCTGGACTTAAGGATCCACGCTGGAGACTGGACACTCTTAGGTATGGAGAGAATGTCTGTTTGAGAAGGAAGAGCTGCATACATTTCAAGTGCAAAGGGAAAGCCCTTCTCTGAATTGAGGAGGGGACCTAAGAGTACATCTTTCACCATCTTAGAAAGCTGTGATTGCAGCCATTCCCCAACTCTCTGGGAATGGTACTCATGGCCATTGATTACTGATCAATGGTTGTTGATCAATAGTCATGATAATTTGCATAATAATGATAATGGAACTGACCTTATAGCCCATTGTTCATTCAATGGTGCTAGTTTCAGTTATTGTGCAAATGTACTGTTTATAAGTTTGGGGAAACCTGCAGTTACTGAAGAAGTTACTTGAATGAGTGACAAACATTTTCTCCCACTAACAACACTACGTTCAGATGTACAGAATCAACTTTTTGGGATTTCCTACATTCTTCATTCACTTTCTGTTTGTTTCATGCAGATGTAACATGAACAATCACACATGTAGGAACAGTTTTTCTTTGTTCACAGCATAAACTGTAGTCTAGTTGAACAATGAAGAGATAAATATGTAGCAATTTCCGAGGAGAACTTTTCCAGGAACAATAATAAATGTCTTTTGCTCATATTTTTTTCACCATTTGGATAGATTGCTTTATGTTTAACAATGCACTGCTAAATTATTTTTCTCTGTCTCACCCTGATTCATATCAAATTAATCTCTGCATAAAAATGTACTAAAGACACATTCATGCGGGCCTCATTCTCTGACTGCCCGGGGTCTTGCCACCTCACCGCTGCATCATGCAGCTTCCGGCCTAGAAGATCTTACTTAGAGCTCAGTAGCAGACACGGTGGCAGATTCAGGGCCGCCATCTGGGGCTTCCCTGACAGCAGTGGCAACAGTTGTGGTGCCCACTCTGCCGCTGACACACCTCAGCAGTGGCCTTAAAGGTCTCCAGGAAGACCTGGGAGTCATCTCCCTCCCCTATCCTGTGCAGCGACACCGACAGTGGATGGGGGATGGTGATGCTGTAGCCCCGACCTGCCACTTCTGCTACTGCCAATCACATGCGCCTGAAGTTTTGCCAGGTGCTTCTGCTGCACCACAGCCTGATTATTGTTCATTGCCACCATGTATTATGCAGCAGCCACGTCATCAAGTGGAAACACTGTCCATGTTTATTTTCCACTTTGATTGCCATGACACACACTACTGGCAGCCTCTTCATTGTTTTCTGGCTTGGCACCCAAGCATGCAGCTTTCCAGCTGCACTCTGACACTCTCCAGTCTCAACTCCAACTTAACTAAAAATCACAATGTATTGTCATGGTGGCCCTGTGGCTGACAAACATATCCCACATAGCAAAATTGGTATGGCCCACACACCGCAAAGAATGACGGCCCTTTGGTGGCCCAGATCTGGTTTTCCAGAGGTGGCCCACACATGAGCCAGCACAAGGCCAGTTGCAGACACACTGGTGGTCCTGTGCTGGCCCATGTGTGGATTAACTCTGGCAAAGGAAACTCTGTTCAGACAGTGAATGGACTGATTCTTATATAGCGCTCCTCTACTTTCCCGGATTACTCAAAATGCTCTATACAACATGCCACATTCATGCAATCAAACACTTTCTTTGAACTGAATGCCACATCAACCAAAACCACAATCGGGACAGATATGGCATGCCATCGCATAAACAGATCTGGCCCACATCTGGCTGCCATACAGTCTACCATGACACTAGTCAGTCAGTCAGTCAGAAGTGACAGCTTAATGCCACATCTGGCCAGACATCTTTTCTATGAGCCTGGGCAACATAACCCAAAACATATGCCATCACATAGACAGTGCCATCTATGCCAGCCCTGGCCCATATCTGGATGACATACCACTTACCGTGCCAGAAGTCAGTCAGCAGTGCCGGCTTGATACCAGATCCGGGCCAGACCTGCTTGCTATGTAGGGATTGTTCTTCAGCATATTGCATAACCAAAGATAAATGAGGCCCTGTTTCTCTAAAATGATGTCACTGCCTTATTTTTTATTTGAGCTGTCTTAGCCTGGTGAGACTCAGGCTAAAATATGTGGGTTGACGCTGACAGTGGGGATAACTTTTCAAGTAACCTTCGAAAGCTCCAAATTACCACGAAATTCATGCTTATAATAAATGCATGTAAGCTTCTGACCACAAATTTAAGAACAGCTGAAATTTTTTGAATTTTTGTAATATTATTCATGTTCAAACAGATGAGCTCACATGTAACCCACCCTCAAATATCTCAAATATGATCTAATCTCCTGAACTGTAAAAACGTGATTAAATAAAACAATTTTTGAACAAACTTGTTCAACACACTTGAGTAACATGGATTTTTCTTTGAAGATGAATTCCATTACTTTAGTATACAACAAATCATTAAATTTCATAATAAATTGTTGTTTCAGATTTGGTTCATACTTATGTGAAGTATAAATGCCTAGAAATGTATCATACTTCTTAAAATATTTTGAATTGAAACTACATTTGAAAATATTAAAATCCAAGTACAAAAATGAGAAGCTTTTCAATGGGAGCAAAAATTGATAGGCGAACATTTTACTGTCTCACACATTGTTTTGGGGTTCTATGTAGAGAAAATGTTGGACTGTTCCTTTTAGAGATGGCACGATACCACTTTGTTATGATACCGATACCTATATCATGAATTTGGATATCTGCCGATACCGATATGAATCCGATATAGTGTGTTTTTTAATAAATACTGTTTTTTTTATATCTTGCTGCATTTTGTATAAGTTCATACTTAAGTTTAAATAAACAACAACAATAAAGCTATTCTATTAAACCTGTATGTAAAAAAATGCACTGTGCACAAAATATTTCATAGTTCAGCAACACTGATCAATCTAATAAACTTAAACCTGCACCATCCTCCATATTCTGGTATTTTAAAGAGTACTTAGCAGAAATATTAAGCAACATAACTAATGGGGTTGCAAACTCCCAGCAAAAGAAAAAATAGGGAACCACCCCCCACCTCATGATTCTTAATCGACGTAATCAACTTTAATTTGATGCAATGTGAAAAAAAATACACAGAAATAAATTATTTTTCCACAATAATTAAATAGATTCAACATCTTTCTTCAACAGAATTGCAGAATTCACAGATGGTACTTTCCCAAAGGAAAAAGTACTATAGCTTACTAGGGTATATTAGACTTAACAGTTACTATACACAGTAATGGACTTCTATACATTTTAAATCAGATGTAAAATGGGTGTAAGATTCAGATAATTATTTATTAACAGCTAGACATTTTAAATGAGAATAAGAAAGAAAAGTATGTCTTTGTGCCCCCTTTTCCCTGTTCATGCCCTATCAGCCCCCCTGGCTAAACTTTGCTAGATCCGCCCCTGCACAGTTACAGCCGTCAGCTACGTAGAAAAAGATCCTCGAGTAGAAAGTAATATTAAATAAATTCTAACAACAGCTGATCAAGCTTAAACGTGCTGCAGTTGTTCAGCCGCTGGTTTCCTCTTTCTGGTGCAAAGTGGGCCAAAAGCAAAGAAGAGAGACGGACTCGCGACAGAAAAGCCGATCAGCTGATCATTGATCAGTTTCATGATTGAAGTAGCAGCAGGAGAGAGAGAGAGAGAGAGAGAGAGGCAGTCGCTCCATATATCGGTTGTTAAGCTTAACATGGGAACGCTTTACAAACATTCATAGATGAACTTACACACTTGCTTTACTTCTCTCTGGGATAACTTTCTCGGAGATGAAATACTGGTTTGGTAGCGAAGCTCCAAATACATGCAGCCGCTCTATCACGTGACGCATACTGCTCCGACGTGCTACGGTTATGAGCCGAGTTACACTGTGTTGCAAGTTTTGTGAGGTGTTTTCATGATATTTAATGGATCGGATTACATTTTTTATTTATTTATATTTATTTATAACCGATCCAGTAATTTAGGTCAGTATCGGACCGATACCGATACGTGATATCGGATCGGTCCATCTCTAGTTCCTTTATCAGTGTCTAACAGTATGTGGATGCGAGCCATGTAATGTCCATGTGTGCATGCTGAAAGAGACTGTGCTTGTCTGACGCCCTCCTCCTTTCAGGTTGGAGCCTGCTGGAGTCCGATGGTTGACACCAGGTCTGAGGAAGTGTAAGTGTGTTTTTAATGTGGTTCATGAAAATAACGCAGCACACATTCAATCATCTTCAAACTGTTACATCACTAATTCATATCTCTGATGTCAGGAGTCATCATCAAAGTGTCAATCAATGAACAGATGATGGATCAATAACTGCAGCTGGATTGTGTTTGTTCTCTCCATCAGATTCCTGTCAACTCACAATCGACACAAACACAGTGAACACAAACCTGCAACTGTCTGACAACAACAGGAAGGTGACATATGTGGAGGGGGTTCAGTCATATCCTGATCATCCAGAAAGATTTGATGTTCATCCTCAGCTGCTGTGTAGAAATGGTCTGACTGGTCGCTGTTACTGGGAGGTCAAGTGGAGAGGAAGGGTTGATATATCAGTGAGTTACAAAGGAATCGAGGGAAAAGGAGACACTTATGACTGTAGGTTTGGACAGAATGATCAATCCTGGAGACTACGCTGCTCTAATGATGGTCCTCATTCTGTCTGTCACAATAAGAGAGAAACACCCATCTCCTCCTCCTCCTCCTCCTCCTCTGTCTCTAACAGAGTAGCAGTGTATGTGGACTGTCTTGCTGGTACTCTGTCCTTCTACAGAGTCTCCTCTGACACTCTGATCCACCTTCACACCTTCAAAACCACAATCACTGAAATGCTTTATCCTGGATTTTCGATCTGTTCTAGTTCCTCAGTGAGTCTGTGCTAAGTTGAGTGTAAAGAGTGAACTCCTGTTAGAGAACACTCTGACTCTTGAAGAGCTAATTCAGTCTGTACATGTCTGTCTCTTTCGCTCAAACTCATTTTCAGAGTCATAAATTCAATCAGTTTATGTTTTAAACTGTTAAATGATTCCTTGTAAACTTTAGCAATCATTTTTGCAAACTAATAAGTTGAAAATGCTTCAGCCATATAAGATGAATGTATTGGCTCAATAGTTTATAAAGCAACATTTAATGTCTGAAAAACATTGAGACTGTTAAAGACAGCAAACTGTGTCTTCGTAGTAAAGGGCCCAGTGCGCTCTCACTGCTGCTGTTTATTTCTAAGGTGACGGCTGCACATTGGAGCTGTGAAACTTTAAACTCCATTGAGACATTAAAACTTACTGTCCCACAGCCTGATAAAGGGGACGTGGAAATCGCTGCTGTTTGTGGCAGATCAAAGTGAAATAAATGTAATTGGTTGAACAGGTATTTGTGGTCTGTGCTTTGTGTTTCCAGCAGTGTGAAAGAGACTCAGCGGCAGATTAGAATCAAGTTATATAAACATTTCCACTTTCTCTATTGAAAGTAGAAACTAGAGAACAGGAGGGAGTCAGAGCTGAACATTTCTGCCTGTTTCACATTCTCCTTGAAAGTAGACTTTGTAAAAAAAACCATCGAGAGCTATGACGAAACTGTCTCACGTAAAGACCACCCCAGAAAAGGAAGACCAAGAGTCACCTCTGCTGCTGAGGATAAATTCATCCAAGTCATCAGCCTCAGAAATTGCCGGTTAACAGCACCTCAGATTAGAGCCCAGATAAATGCCACACAGAGTTCCAGTAGCAGACACATCTTTACATCAGCCGTTCATAGGAGTGTGTGTGTGAATCAGGCCTTTCTGGTCAAATAGCTGCTACAAAACCACAACTAAGGAAAAGCAAAATGCAGAAGAGATTTGTTTGCGCCAAGAAACACAAAAAATGGACATTAGACCAGTGGAAATCTGTGCTTCGGTCTGATGAAATCTTTGGTTCCACCTGACGTGTCTTTGTGTGATGCAGAAAAGGAGAACGGATGGTTTCTACATGCATGGTTCCCACCATGAAGCATGGAGGAGGTGTGATGGTGCTTTGCTGGTGATACCGTTGGGGATTTATTGTCACAGTCTGGCTGCGAAGCTGACTGTATAAATTTGAGGATCGGATCTGAAATGCAGACACGAAGGAACGAGAAGAAAACTTGAATATAACAAAATGCAAGCCGTTTAATATGACTGATAAGAAAGGTACAAGAACAAAAAGCATATACACTAGGAAGAAACTAACTAGAACCGAACTGGGAGAAAATAAATGTGAAACACAAAAGATGAAGAACAAAACCTTGAACGTGGCAAAAACCTGTACTTGGAAAACCCTGGAGACACAGAAGCATGGAAACATGACAAGAACAACAGACAACCTGACAATGAACGAACAGAAACACACAGACTAAATACACACAAGGGTGGTTAGGGGAAGTGGATACACATGGGGAAACAGCTGTCGTTATGACACTAATCTGACATAACGAGACAAAGTAAGCGATGCCAACTGCTCTGACATAGGACACAAACCTTCAAAATAAAACAGGAAACATGAGATGAAGACATGATAATACACACCTGACAACCTGAAATCAAAGACAAGAAATACATGAGACTAACCAGAAGATGTAAGTGAAACACAAATAGATTAAACTTGAGGCAACTAAATAATGAACCTAGAACTTAACATTATGTTCCAAATATAATAAAGAAGATCAGAAAACAAATGAAAATGCAGGGTCACAGACCCAGCCCCTGACATTTATTTTTTATAATTATTTTACTAGTGCAAAGCAGTAATCAAAGCAAAAGGCAGCTATTTTCAAGAATATAAAATATAAAACATTTTTTAAGTTATTTCACACTATTTTGTCCATCCATCCTCTCCTGCTTATCCTAGTCAGAAGATCTGGAGCCTAACCCAGCTGTCTTAGGGTGAGGGGCAGGTTGCCAGTCTGACACATAGACAGAAAACCATTCTTATTCATGTGAAAATATAGAACTACTAATTAACCTAACCCCACTAACTTTTTGACTCTTGGAAATGTGGGAGGAAGCAGGAATACCCAGAGAGAACATAGAAACCACACAGAAAGTCCCTGGCCTGATAGTGGAACTATGCTAATCAACATGCTTCTGTGCTGTCTTTAGTACATACGTGTCCATATGTGTTTATTTGTAGTTTTGATGCCTTCAGTAAGAATCTTCAATGTAAACGTCGTGGAAATAAAGAAAACAACATTAAATAAAAAAAGGTGAGTCCAAAACTTTTACAGGTATTATATACGACAGTAATGCTTCCAAAAAGATCACGTTTTTTTCATCACACTTTGGATCTGACTGTTTAAGTGAATGGAGAACCTTTATTGGTCTTCACAGTCTAGAGCTAAAAAAAATAATGACACATTCAGGTCATGTTATAGCCGTCAAACAGTGGGTTTTGGAGATTTTATGTTTTCCTTAACTCCCTGTACTTGCGGTGTTCCTCAGGGATCTATATTGGGGCCAATTTTATTCTGCGTTTACATGCTTGTTTCCATTCATACACCGATGACATTCAGATTTCTCTTCAACTGAAGAGAAGCTGTTCTGCTCCACTTTTACCTTTCCTTTAGTCTGTTGATGAAGTTAAAGTCTGGATGGCCTCTAACTTCCTTAAGGTTTATGAGAACAAAACCGAAGTGATGGTGTTTGAACCAAGTGTAATCCCAGCACATCTCATTTTAATCTACACAGTCTTGAGCCTTTTATTAAGTTGAATGGCAAAAATTTGTGGGCTATATTTGTGGGCTATATTTGACAGCAATTTCACCTTTGAAAAACAGATTAACTCAGATGCTTTTTCAAACCGAGGCTTTTATCCAAGGTGAAATCATTTTTATATTCTAAAAACTTTGAACAGGTGATACATGCTTCCATTACATCCCAGCTGGACTATTGTAACTCCGTATATGTTGGAGGTAGTCAGACCTACCTTGCAAGGCTGCAGTTGGTCCAAAGTGCTACAACTCGTTTTCTGACACGAAATAAAGATGTCAACTTAGTTCCCTGGTGCTTGCCTCTCTTTACTGGCTTCCTTTTTTCACATCCAAATTGATTTCAAAATTTTATTATTGACTTAAACAGCCCTGAATGGACAGGCTTTTGGGTCAGTATTTGACCTCTTGCAACCTTATCCACCCTCTAGATCTCTTAGATCAAATGATAATGATTCTTTGCTTTTAGCCATAGCAGGGTCTAGGCTGGTTTAAAGAGGTGATCAAGGATTTCAACCCCTTACTCATCAGGCTTCTACTGTCAATATTTTCAAATTTCATCTACAAAAAAACCATTTGCATTCACTGACTTTTTAATAGATTATGAGAGTTATTTGGTATTTGGTACTATTATTATAAATGATTTGGTATGAGTTATTTTGTATTTCCGTACAACACTTTGTTCAGTGTTGCTGTTGTAATTAAATGTGCTATATAAATAAAAATGATAACAATAACATTGGCTGTTTTCTTTTATAAGTGCATGTGTGCTCATTTGGAATAAAAGAAGCCACATTATAATGGTTGGATGCTGCTTTTTAATCATGTGTCATGTCATGATCACGTGTGCTATTCTCAAGCATGTGTTGTCTCATTGAGGAATGTATTTACTGATCTTTGGCTCTAAAACTGAAAAAAATCTACTATTAAACTAATAATTGCACACACATAGATTTAAAGATAAACCTTTTTCAGAGATGTGAAGATGCCCCGCCCACACACATATTAGCTGGACTCAGCCCCCACATTGTAGAGCTGGCAGAGAAAAGCCCTGTGGTTTAAAGCTCCTTTCAGTGCCTCTGAGAGTTAATGTGATAGAAACAGTGAATCCTGGTCTGCTTTAATCCAGCTGTTTCACACTGAACATCAGCTTGGATGAAAATGGAAGTTACTGTGGAGCCTTATTGAGGGGAGGCTTATGAAATGTGAAGAAACATGTTGTGGTGGGCAGGTGAAGCCTCATTAAGCTTGGAGGCTTTACTTCTATTTACACCCAAAAAGATTCAAAGCTTCGAGTCTTTGATCTTTGATCGACTTTGATTAATCAGTCATTTGGGGAATAATGTGGTACATTAGGAATGATTATTAACAGAATCAGGTGCAAGATTGATTTTTTTCACAGGTTTTTCATCCAAAATCATTTTGTCTCTCCTGTGGCAGCCTCAGTGGACTTCTCCTCTGGCTCAGCAGTCCAGCAGCTTTAGGAAATCTAATTTCACCTGGCACTGGTGATGCAGGAATAAACAGATATCTGCCAGTTTCCACACTGTTGGATTTGTTGGAAGTGTCTGATGTGCTGCCAAGTATTTGAGGGGGTCTACTGATCTTCCAAGTGTGGCTCTCTCATATACTTGTGACAGAAAGAAAGATGAAGCATCAGCTCAAACAGAAAAGTAGGATATAAAAAGGGGACATTCTCAGTGGTCAGTCTGCCCAGCAGCATCAAACACAGCTGGACTCCATATTTATGGTCTGCACATGTACAACAACTACTTTTGCATCTATTCTGTTCACAGTCATCTCCATGCTGCTCTTTGTAGACCAGTGGATTGTCAGTGTGTCCAACATGGATCTGATGTTTGGCTCCATGATTTCAGTCTGATTGGGTCATTCATAAAGTATTCTGTCCCAGCTGCTGGAGGACAACATCATCACTTTTCTGAAGAAAAAGCTGAAGAAGATCCAGAAGGTTCTTAGTCCAGATCACCCAGAATCCTTAGAGAGCCAGTGGGGAGATCATGGACCAAAGAGGAGCAGCAGAGAGGCAATTGTGAAGATCACACTAGACTTCCTGAGGAGAATGAAGCAGGAGGAGCTAGCTGACCATCAGTAGAACAGTAAGAGGATTTCTATATACAGTGGCTTGCAAAAGTATTCGGCCCTTTTGAACTTTCCCACATTTTGTCACATTACAGCCACAAACATGAATCAATTTTATTGGAATTCCGCCTGAAAGACCAATACAAAGTGGTGTACACGTGAGAAGTGGGACGGATATCATACATGATTCCAAAGTTTTTACAAATAAATAACTGCAAAGTGGGGTGTGTGTAATTATTCAGCCCCCTTTGGTCTGAGTGCAGTCAGTTGCCCATAGACATTGCCTGATGAGCGCTAATAACTAAATAGAGTGCACCTGTGTGTAATCTAATGTCAGTACAAATACAGCTGCTCTGTGACGCCTCAGAGGTTGTCTAAGAGAATATTGGGAGCAACAACACCACGAAGTCCAAAGAACACACCAGACAGGTCAGGGATAAAGTTACTGAGAAATTTAAAGCAGGCTTAGGCTACAAAAAGATTTCCCAAGCCTTGAACATCCCACAGAGCACTGTTCAAGCCATCATTCAGAAATGGAAGAAGTATGGCACAACTGTAAACCTACCAAGACAAGGCCGTCCACCTAAACTCACAGGCCGAACAAGGAGAGCGCTGATCAGAAATGCAGCCAAGAGGCCCATGGTGACTCTGGACGAGCTGCAGAGATCTACAGCTCAGGTGGGGGAATCTGTCAACAGGACAACTATTAGTCGTGCACTGCACAAAGTTGGCCTTTATGGAAGAGTGGCAAGAAGAAAGCAATTGTTAACAGAAAACCATAAGAAGTCCTGTTTGCAGTTTGCCACAAGACATGTGGGGGACACAGCAAACATGTGGAAGAAGCTGCTCTGATCAGATAAGACCAAAATCGAACTTTTTTGCCAAAATGCAAAATGTGTGCCGGAAAACTAACACTGCACATCACTCTGAACACACCATCCCCACTGTCAGATATGGTGGTGGCAGCATCATGCTCTGGGGGTGCTCCTCTTCAGCAGGGACAGGGAAGCTGGTCAGAGTTGATGGGAAGATGGATGGAGCCAAATACAGGGCAATCTTGGAAGAAAACCTCTTGGAGTCTGCAAAAGACTTGAGACTGGGGCGGAGTTTCAGCTTCCAGCAGGAAAATGACCCTAAACATAAAGCCAGGACAACAATGGGATGGTTTAAAACAAAACATATCCATATGTTAGAATGGCCCAGTCAAAGTCCAGATCTAAATCCAATCGAGAATCTGTGGCAAGATCTGAAAGCTGCTGTTCACAAATGCTGTCCATCTAATCTGACTGAGCTGGAGCTTTTTTGCAAAGAAGAATGGGCAAAGATTTCAGTCTGTAGATGTGCAAAGCTGGTAGAGACAGACCCTAAGAGACTGGCAGCTGTAATTGCAGCAAAAGGTGGTTCTACAAAGTATTGACTCAGGGGGCTGAATAGTTACGCACACCCCACTTTGCAGTTATTTATTTGTAAAAAATGTTTGGAATCATGTATGATTTTCGTTCCACTTCTCACGTGTTCACCACTTTGTGTTGGTCTCTCACGTGGAATTCCAATAAAATTGATTCATGTTTGTGGCTGTAATGTGACAAAATGTGGGAAAGTTCAAGGGGGCCGAATACTTTTGCAAGCCATTGTAAACGTAAGCTGCTGGACAAATGAGCCACGAATATATTAAACACTGAACCAGTATGTATGGAGTTTTTTTTTTTTTTTTAAATTGGAGGAATGAGACTGTTATGAACATTTAGTAAAACATTCAATTCAATTTTATTTATATAGCACCAAATCACAACAACAGTTGCCTCAAGGCGCTTTATATTGTACAAAATAGATACAGAGAAAAACAACAATCATATGACCCCCTATGAGCAAGCAATTTGGCGACAGTGGGAAGGAAAAATTCCCTTTTAACAGGAAGAAACCTTTAACAGGAAAAACTCAATGCATCATGGGAATCCCCCGGCAGCCTACGTCTATTGCAGCATAAGTAAGGGAGGACTAGGTCGAGCCCTAACTATATGCTTTACCAAAAAGGAAAATTTTAAGCTTAATCTTGAAAGTTTGGAACCAGCTTCCAAAGCTGGTTCCACAGAAGAGGGGCCTGAAAACTGAAGGCTCTCCCTCCCATTCTACTATTAAATAGTCTAGGAACATCAAGTACATGAACTGTTGGTGCTTGGGTTTATATTTAATTATTGTTCTTTAGAATTTCCTGCTACCGTTTACCAAGTTGTCATGACTTGTCCGAGGTTTGCTTTATTAAAATCTCCTGCTACAATGTGGGTTGAGCCCGGATTCTTCTTTTGAAATGTACTCAGCACATCATGTAGTTCAGACAGAGCCATACCTGTGTCCGCTTGGAGTGGGATGTAGAGCACCATGGTGATTACCGAAGTGAACTCATAGGGCATGAGGGTGACACTTAATGCTCAGGTTTTTCCAGAAGGGGCAAGCAGCCACTGGAGAGAATAGAAATGCTGTTGGCGTTGCACCACTTTGTGTTTACCATGAAACACATTCCTCCTGATTTTGTTTGACTCTACCATTCTGTCAACGTGAAGCACAGAGAATGAATCCGACAGCTGGTGGGTGTCAGTCATGTCTCGGTGAAGCAAAGAATGTTGCAGTCCCTCATGTCTCGTTGGAAGGTGACTCTTGCTTTTAGGTTATCCAGCTTGTTCTTCAGCAACAGTAGATTAGCCAGCAGGATACTGGGGAATGCTATGTGACGTGCCTGCTGTCTCCGGCTGTTCTGAACACCAGCGCATTTCCCCGGGTGCTTCTTCGTTCTTCACCTCAGGTAAGCAACCTGTCCATTGTTGTTGTCTGCGCCACGGAGTATCTCAGTCAGCCATGATGGGTTGGGTTTAAGCGTCTAAGATTACATGTGCAAACTTGTTACCTGTTACGTTCCCCTGGGGGGTCTAGGCGGGGACCCAAACCCTCGAAACAGTGTCCCATGGGATAGCCAGGGCTTCGAACTATCACGTGTAGAGAACCCAGCAGGCAGCTAGCAGGCTTCACTGAAACACAGACATGATTGTTAGCAAGGGGTGCAGGTCTGAATGGTGGTTTTAAACATGAACTGGAGAAAGGGTCAACCAGCGGCAACTCAGGGTTAGTTGGCCTCGTACACTGATTACGGGGTGCTACCGAGCAATTGTGCTCCAGGTTTAGCCTTTCCGTAGGCCTGGCAAGCTTGTCAGTTTGAGAGCCACGACTGACTTTTCTCAAAACAGGCCCCTTTTGTGTTGAGTGGGCTTTCTGTTTGAGTGCCAGTTTGACACAATTGGCAACCACATGGCCAAGCTTGTGACAGAAAAAACACAGTTTGGGCCTAGGTCCTAACACCATAACTGCATTTTCCTTCTTAGCTGGCCCACTCTTACCTCTCCAGGACGCGCTATGGTGCAGATGGATATCATGTCCTATATCACTTGCTTTATGAGTCAGCTTAAACTCATCTGCCAGGGTGGCAGTTTGCTGTAGAGTTGTAACCCTCTGTTCACTTAAATAAAGGGCCACAGACTTAGGAACAGAGTTTTTAAAATCCTCCACCAGCATAAGCTCACGTATGGACCCCACATCATTAACCTGGCTTGCCGCACACCACCTATCAAAGAGCCTCGCCTTCTCCCTGGCGAAGTCAAGATAGGACTGTCCCTGCGCCAACTCCAACCGTCGAAAATGCTGCCTGTAGGCCTCAGGTACCAGTTCATAGGCTTTGAGGACGGCCCTTTTGATCTTTTCATAAACTAGGCCGTCCTGCCCAGACAGACCAGAACACGCTTCTTGAGCCTTACCTGTCAACCGACACTGCAACATCACCCCCCACACATCTTGAGGCCACTGCAGTGCAGTTGCCAGGCGTTCGAACACACTGAAAAAGCTGTGAACACTGGATTCACAGAAGTCTGGAACCAGGTGAATGTTATTGCTCACAAACGAGCCTCTAGACACCTGTACACTAGCAGCTGTGTCAACCATTTTGGGGATGGTGAAGGGTTAGAAAAACACAACCTAATTAAGACAATTAACAGACAACTACACAATTTACTTTAGCTGACCAACTTACCTCTCGCCACACCCACCTTAACAAAAACAACTAACACAGTTCCTAAACACAACAACCTTGCCCTACCTATCTTCCGGAGCATGCTGGGCTCGAGGCAACTTTAAAGGCAGAACTTCAGCGACCGGAGCCCTGAATTGCCTACCCCCGACAGAGAATTAATCCCCACCCAGGATTACTCCAAAAATAACAAAGGCAAAATAACAAAAGAGTGCCCGAAGGAGGAACTTAAAAAGCTCAGCTGGACACTCACCTACATTAACTGGGAAGTTATGGATCTCTAAAAGGTGACAAAGCGAGATAATGAAAAAAACCAAATCCAACACAGAACTCCCTTTTCAAATATCCCGGACGAGCCCCCACTTGTTACGTTCCCCTGGGGGGTCTAGGCGGGGAGGGGGAAGTAACAAAAGTGACCGGGTCAGAAAAAGGAGTCAAGAGGCGAAAGTTAAATAAAACAGTTTTATTGAAGTAATTAAACTAAAAGAGACGGACAAGCCGCTATCACCATAAAAGTAACACAAACAAAACTCAGGCGTTGGTCAGTAATGCCAAAATGTCAAAAGGAAAACACAGCTCACTAGCTGTACCCGCACAAATGGCACTCTGGCCCAGAGCTCACCCTGCTCTGGGCTTAAATACCCTTAATTGCTGATGGGAGTCAGCTGTGCCGGAGGGAAAGGTGGCATCTCAGGTAGGAGGTAGTGGGACACGCCCACACAGGCACCCTCAGGAGAGAGAGAGGCCCTGCTAGGGCCGTAACATTACCAATGTTGAGAAGCAATCTGCTGTCGTAAACTAAAAAGCCAGAAGATTTTGGAACATAGAACAAAGCAATAAATAAGTTAACAACTAAAAAGGTGCATAGTCTGTGCGGAGCGGTCGGGAAGGTGTCTGGACGTGGCCGTGCCATCTTGCTAATCCAAGGCTCCCGCAATTGTGTCCTCCTTCTTCCTGGATCTGAAGGACAGGTGGACCCACCCTATCCCAAGATTCATCGCAGCGTGGTGGTGGAACATATACTTGGGTCCAGAGATGGAGCTCTCTCTCTCTGAGACTTTGTGGCTGTTTTAAGATTGAATCTGGCTTCAGTTCAGTCTAATTTAGCAGCTCTGACATCAGAGATTGTAGGAGAGGCACAGCCACACCACAGCTGAGTTTCCCACCCGAAACAGAGCGTTAACATGACCTCTCTGGACTGTGTTGTTCACAAGGTTTGTTCTGGGCTTTTAAGTGGAGGGCTGGAGCTTGTGAGTAATGGAAGCTGCGAGCTGTGTTTGCACATGCTCAGTGTTAAAGGATGTTGGCTGGCTGTGAAAGCTAAATGCTCTCTGGTTAGAAGTAATATCACACATTAGGATAACTGTGCTAGCTCTGTGTCAGAGTACCAGGTCCTCGCTTTGATCACATGACTCTCAGTACACAGCATGATGTGTGCGCTGTAAACAGGAAGCAGAGGAGCAGGTCTGAGGCTGAGACTGAGGTCCAGATGTTTCCACATGTTTCAAGTCTGCTGTGTGTTTGATGATTATTTCAGGTATAGATGATGGAATATGACCAGTCTGATGTGAGTCTGCTTCTCTGACAGCGCCTAACCTCTCTGTGCTGCCCCCTGCTATCATTACTTACCGAGTCCTTGACACACTTACTACCACTTTATTAGGTACAGCTTGCTAACACAGGCTCAGACCTGCTTTGCCTTCAGAGCTGCCTTCAATCTTCATGGCTCAGAATCAGCGAGGTGCAGGAAACATCCCTTAGAGTCATGTGATCAGTGACGTCTTCTTCAGCACTGACAGATAGAAAACTGCCTCCACATAAACAGGATACATAATAATAATAATCAAAGAATGATTTTCAGCTTTTCAGCCCTTTGTCTGGGTGCTAATCCAGCTGTGTGTGTTTGTGATGACAGTAAATAAATGTCAGACTTACAGCTCCTGCTTTACTGCATTAAAGTGATCAGATGACTTCAGCGCTTTGACATGGATGGTAGTGAAAGCAGGAAATGACAAATGTAGCACAGCAGCAGCGTTTAACACGTCTGAGCTGGAAACACAAACTCAGGTGTGGAGTGGAGCTTGTTGATTGTATCTCCGTGTGAAGAAACTGTAAGTTTGCTTTGTTTCCTTCTTTAACAGTTTGACTGCTTGTTTCCGCTCTGTGATGTTTGGACCAAATGTTAAGCTCTTATATCAGGACAAACTTTGATCACTTTTGTGTTTGAAGACAATTCCACATGATTATAGATTATTGACTGATTGAATTCACACATGTTATCAGTCAGTAGGTCTGCACTAAAACATTTGTTATTGTGATAAACAGTTTAAATAGATCTGTGTGAAACTTTAGACTAATCAGACACTGATCATTAATCTGATTGAACATTGTATCCAGTTAAAGGGAAGATCAATCTGATAAAATCAGTTTTTTTGTTAAAAAGTTGTAATTCAGATTTTTACTTAAGTCTCATGAAAAACAAACAAATAAATTAAAAAACAAAACACAAAGTAAAGCAGTTCAGGTTTACTCTGCAGGAGTAAACCTGAACTGGGCTTTGACTCGAGTCATGCATAACATGCAGAAAAATATTTAGATGTAGCAGACATTTCCATGTCTTTGTGTTGTGCTGTTGTCATGTTCACGTTCACGTTCATGTTCACGTTGAATTCTGTGATTTTAATTGCTGGATTTGAGGTTTTTTTTTATTATTCTTGTTTTTATTTTTCAGTTTAAAGGTTTTAATCATCAATAGTAGGTCAGAATGTGGTCTCTTGAGTTTCACTGTGTATTACCCTCCTCTGAGGTTCCAAGCCTTTGAATTAAAAAAAAAAAGCTTCAAACTTTTTTTTCCCCTTTAACCTGTTTTCCGGAATAATACAGATCATCTAATATCAGAGTCCTTATAGAGCACGCACTCGGATAACTCAGTGCGATTTCAGTCTTTTGGAAATGTTAAGTTACGTAAAGATCTGAACTACTTTAACAGGATCAGAGGCTCATGTCTAAAAGATCTAGTCTGAGACCTCCTGATCAGCAGAGATGAAGACCTACAGAGCAGGAAGCAGCCTAATCCAGACTGTAAAAACAGAAGGAACTCACTAAAATATAATTTTAATAGTATGTAGTAAATATGCAGACACACACAAAGCGTGACAAGCTCAAACATGAGGAAGTGTTGGTTTAAAAATTCCTCTGCTGACAGGTAATTATTCTGGCGTCACAGAGACTGATGGAACTGAGAGCAGAACAGCAGGTGTATTTTTTATTATGTATTATTTCCTTTACATAAAATTAATCTGCTGTATGATCTGAATTAAAGTGTAAAACAAAGAAATTCCTGTTGTGTTTTGATGTTATATATATCTATTAGCTAACATCTTGTTATTGTTTCTGCTTCACAAAGATCAGGTGAACCGCAAACTGAAACTTTGATGCATTCAGTTACTAGTTTTTCCAGTTTAAACTTTCACGGAAGATTGTTTCTTTTGTATTATGCTAGCTAAAGACACGCAACATCATTCACAGCATTTTTGTTTATCACGAACATGATGTAAGACAAAGCAGAGAGCTAATAATGACTTAAATGGGTGCCTCAAGACCCACTTCCTCTATTCTCTGTCGTCATATTATAAATATTATTGGGATCACTATAATATTTTATACCTTATACCTTACCTGGTCTGTGTGCCAACTTTCTACTGGTTAACTAGCCACGGGAGACCGCCTTGGTGGATGAGGTGGTATCTTCAAGCAGTAGATTCTGTTTGTAGAGACAAAGTAAAAGCAGCCATCAGAAGAGAGTTGGGTTAGAGAGAAAGAGGAGAATTCAAATGGCTTTCAGAAAGATGATGAACTGAAAGAAATTAAGTAAATGATAGACATTATTATTTTGAACTTTGAATCACATAAAGTTATTCCAGTCATTAAATTCACCATAAATATATGCTAAATATAATCCTCAGTTACAAAAAATCTAACAATAACAGAAGTTAATGAGACTGTATTTACACAATAAACGAAAAGCTATATTGCTCAACTAGAACTGACAGCCAGAGAGAATGAAAGGCTGTAAAAGTTAAGTTAGGTACAGTGGCATCAAACCATCTGCACAGACAGCATGATAACACAGAGCTAGCCAAGAACACAGAGTGACGTTAAAGCTGCGTCTCTGCAGACCCCAGCACAGCAGCCAGAGCCTGAATTTCAACTGATGAGCAGTCACACTGCAGCCCTTGTTTTTACTTGTTCTTACTTGTTCATGTTTTTACAGTATAAACACGAAAATTTTCGTCTTTGCTTTGTGTTGATAGCTTTTGTCTTCATACCCTAAGAAAAAGATGGTATGTGTTCTAAATAGGTTATGCATTTGTGTTAGTGTGTGGAACTGTAGTTTATAGGCTTATATTGTTAAAATGGTAGCTATTAGACAGTTTCAGGTCATTTTATGGAGACATGAGAAAATAATTTAACACACAAACACACACACAGTTGCAGATGCATTTGTATGAAGGAATAGCTGATAGTGGAGCTGTTGTATAGATGTAGCATGAACTTGATTAAAAAAATTGTGCTTCTCATTAAAAACACTGCATCACAAATGTTGAATCTGCTTCAATAGAAGGTAATTATGACAATGATTACGAAATAATTACAAAATAATTATTACAAAATAACTACTACTACTAATAATAACTACTACTACTAACTCCTGTTAATAAACAGATGTGATTTAAGTAAAAGCACAGATGTCTCTGCGTCCACAGTGTTTGATCCTAGCTGTCCGTCTGACATACTTATGTCTAAATGTGTCCCCATTGGTGACAATCAATTACATCTTTAACTCTGCAACCTCCAGGTTTATGGGGAGAAGGAAAGCCGTACTGAACAAAGAGCTATGAGGAGCGTCTTATTATCAGTAAATTATTGTGTGTTCAGTTCTCTGCAAACTCAGGAGGAATAATTAGTTTGAAACTTTTAACTCTGCTGATCTTATTGGAATCATGGATCGGCTGAAATGTTTGAAAATGTTTGTAATACGTGTTGAATTCAATGACTCATTGGTTGAACTGGCTGCGTATTACTGGACTGAAGCCTCCAGTCATAGTGAATCAGTTTGTGTCAGTGAATGCATCGTGTGTGTCATGCTTCCATCTAGTGGACTGATAGTAGAGCAGCTGATGGCAGCTTCCTCTGCCTCACACTGCTGTCTGACTGCATTCAGCTGACACTGAGATGAAGCAGGAAAGCAGCAGCTGATATTTGGACAGCACACATGATGGAAAGCAGGGTTTCAGTTGATGTGCACATGAATGATTTGTGTTTCCTCTGCAGGTAGAAAGTGTGTGTGAGCTGAGCAGCATGGATCAGTGTGAGGACAGAGAGGAGGGAGCCCCTCCCTCTAAAAGCACTCTGTGTGGGGAACATGAGAGCCAGACCAAAGCTCAGAGGTGAGATGACCATCTCTAACTGTCCATGACTCTTCTCCATGTCACAGCTCAGCACTCACATCACTGCTCCATCATTATTCACAGGAACCAGCCTGGACCTCTATCCAGGAGGTTGTCTTTAAAGAGTGACGCTTCTAAAGGAGATAAGGCTAATTTTAAAGCCCAGCAGACATCTGATCAAAAAAGGTGAGCTGTTAGTAACATGAACTTTTTGAGAGCTTATTTAATATTATTTAATATTATTTAATGTTTATTATTATGTTAATGTTTAAATTATTTAACTATATAATTTAATTATGTAATGTTGTTGGATATAAAGTGCAGTTCAAACACCTCATTCCCTGGGATTTTTTTTCTCATGTGTAAGGAAACATGAGGTTCACCTTAAACAGTTTCCCTGTGTAAATATAATTGGGCAAGATACGAATCCACATTCAATTGGATTATAAATGTATGTAAATAACAGAGAGAAAGCACTGGCATAGAGAGAGCATAGACAAAAGTGCATGTGTTAATGAGGCAAGGTGGGTAAAGTGTTGAATGCCCAGAGTAGAAAAGTGCTGTATAAGAATCAGTCCATTTACCATGTAAGGTGGCACTGATAATAATTTCAGTAATATTGCTGACAGTTTGATGGTAGGAACTGTTATTACATACAATTTAGTAAAGCAAGCCACCTAATCAAACAATCTAAGGCCCCATCCATATTACTACAGTACCTGTTGGATTGTGTTTGAATATGAGATACGTGGACATCTACCAATTGGCTGAGACCTGGCTTATCGAAGAACAAGAAGTGGCTACAGCTGTTCAAAATCCCACAAGACTGGCCGACATGATCGACGATGGGCAGGGCTGTGAGCACTGTTTTTATTTATTTATTTATTTATTTATTTATTTTTTTAAACACAATATGGATAAGATCTTCGAGAAGGTCATGGCTCTGCTGAATGGATAACGTCTTGAAGAAGAACAGCCGGAACTGAGAGACCTGGTGACCAGTGACATACATTAGACCAGCTGCAATTTGTTCCCACTAACCAAAGCAGCTACCATCTTCATCTCATGTGGCGCCCCTGGCGCCAGCTAGATGCTTAAGGCAAAAGCTGAACATGGAACACACACGCACACATACGCATATACACTGACACAGAACTATACTCACCATTTTTGTTCTTTTTTTCTCCTCGTCTTTCCTCATATTGTGCATTTTCCATTGTTGTTTGGTTCCGGGTCGCTGCTCGTGTGGCTGACGGGCCAGCTATCTAGCCTGACCTGTCTCCCCAATGTGATGTTTGTGTATTGTCGGTAAGGTCTGTCTCTTAATTGCCGACTCGAAGATAAATAAAGTCTTCTGAATCTGAATCAGGTGCTACACAAGTTAGAGCACTGCTGCGATCTTCACTAAATAGATAAAACCAAATTTAAAAAGAACCATGTCACTATTTTAAAATATTGGCTGAAAGTCTTTCTCATGTTGTAATCATCATTCTCAAAAGTAATTTTTTTATTTTAGTCTGAGTCTTGTAGGATGTGTTAGGATTAGGGATGGGTACCGGTGTCCGGTGCCATCATGGCACTGGTTCTGACATAAACGGTAGTAACCAGACCGAAAAGCAGCGCACATTTCGATGCTTTATTTCGGTGCTTTTTTTTCCTGAGCTGTGATACACTTCTAGCCAATCATTTTACGTTTCCGAGGATAGTAGGCGGGGCCAGGTACGTACGTTCTTTTAGAGCAGAGCTACAGATTAAAAATGCCCAAGACGAAGCGGTCAAAAGTCTGGCTGTACTTCACAGCAAAAGATGCAAACTCAGCAGCAACAAGTGCTTTAAGCTGATACTGTGATACTGTCAAAGGAGGTAACACCTCGAATCCGATGAAACACCTGGCGACCCATAACGTTTTTTTTTTTAAAAGCCGAGAAATGCGCCGTATTTGATAGCTTGCTGTGAGACCTCACACCGAGCACATCTACTGCTGGTGGGTTGCCTGTTATCGGACCCGGATTTAGCAACATCCCCCAAAAACCCGAAGAGGAGAGTCCTGGCCCCTAGCCCTGCCAGTGTAGCAGAAATGATGAGGATGATGATGGCAGCAGCAGCCGTTCTTCTCTGCGCGAGTAGCTTAATGTTGTTCGTGTGTAATTTACGTTGAGTAGGCTAACCACGTTATTACATAAATGCATGTAAGGTGAACTAGCAAACATCATCATAGCCACATGCGGCTGTCTTCTTGTTTGATGGCAGATACTCCCTTCACCCTGGCCAAAAAAGGCTAAAATGACCAAAGAAAAAGAGGGAAACAGTTAAACATGAGAGGTTTTTGGACAAAGTTTGTGTTTTTTCCATTGGTTAAGCACTGCTTCCAGCTAAGAGTGATACCATATATGCCCCATAGCTGCAGAAAAGGCTAACATTGTTATCTTTTTACAAAAAACCAGCTGAACATGAGAGGATTTTGGACCAATTTTGTGTTCTCCATTCTTTAAGCACCGGTTTGAGCACTGGCACCGTTTCAAAAGTACCGATTTGGCACCGGTATCAGATAAAACCTAAACGATACCCATCCTTAGTTAGGATAAACTGATAACAGGTCTGAGCTGTTGCTCACAGTTGGATTCAAGTAACTGGTGCAGAGGGGAGGAACTAGAACTAAAACATGTGCTTATGCTACTTTGGGTGCCAGAAGATGAATACATGTCAAGCACTGAAGAGCAGAAACTGTAAAAACACTGATGAACTTAAGAGTAAAACAAAAATGTTTGATGCCAAACACCAGAAGTTAAAAGTGTTAGGTAAACATTGACTAATTGACTAACTGATTAATTCTTCCTAAATCCCATCTGAAGTTTTCCTGACAGCAAGTTGTGAGAGCTTATATATATATATATATGTATATATATATGTATATATATATATATATATATATATATATATATATATATATATATATATATATATACCTACCATATTTCCCGGACTACAAAGCGCACCTGAATATTAGCCGCACAAGCTAAAATCAGGGGAAAATCCTGTTTTGTACATACATTAGCCGCGCCTGACTAAAGGCCGCAGGTGTTTCAATGTTGACTTATCATATGTAAGAGAATATGCACAAAGCGAATTGTCAGGAAAGAGATGGCTGTTTGGAGACACACCCCTTTTATTAATATTTTGAAAAACAAGTTACGGGTACATATTTGCATAACTTTTTATGCAAAGTACAAGTAGCGGTAATTACAAGTACGAAACATGTACTGTGCTTCATAAATGAGTAACAAATGTAGTACATAACAATAACCTACAGTACACCAGAAAAATAGATTCAGACTACCTTTTAGGCTCAGGTGCAGTGACACGGCTTTAACAAGAAGAAAAGTCAGTCATTCACCATCTTTCTCTTCTTCCTGCCACTAAAACCACCAAAGTCCTCTTCTCCAGTGTCGGAAACGAACAGGCTCAGGATGGCTTCGTCATCCACTCTCAGCTTCTTTCCTTCGTTGTCACTTTCAAAACCAAAGAAATCCTCGTTGTCAGTGTCAGAGTCGAACACCCTCAGAAGGGCCGTGGCGGTGTCCTCCTCTCCATCATGCAGCAGTCCAGTCCTTCGAAATCTGTTGGTGATCGTGGATGTTTTCACACTTTTCCACACTGTCAGATTCCACCGGTGGAGTTGAGCATAACTTGCTTTTCGCAAGTTTATCGCCGCTCGTCATCCACGCCTCCCGCTGAATGCGTAGCGCTACTTTGAAGTTTGTTTTTCGCGCTACTTGTCCAGCACTATGTTTCCTGGCGGATGGACATGTGATCAACATACCACTCTTGAACCCCGATACTGTGTGTCTGATCACATGCCCTTCCGCCAGGCAACGTAGTGCCGTACAACGGCGGAACAAACAAAACAAATCGTCTTACGATATGACAAAAATCATGGACAATCCATAGAAAAGCCGCACCTGACTAAAAGCCGCAGGGTTCAAAGCTTGTGCAAAAAGTAGCGACTTATAGCCCGACAATTACAGTATATATATATATATATATATATATATATATATATATATATATATTAGGGGTGCAACGATACACAAAATTCACGGTTCGGTTCGGTTCGATACTTTGGTGTCACGGTTTGATATTTTTTCGATACAAAAAATGTTCATGCCTTTTTAATTTGGCATTTATTAAAATTATAAATATATATTTTAACTCAAAAGTACAGTTTTTAAATTTAACCCTAACCCTTGTGCGTGTTTTTTATTTTGACAGCGAATGCGCACCTGCGGACCACTTATGTGCAGCCCTGGTTATTTAGCTCGTCATATTGCAGCCACAGAAATTATTTTGTCCATGAAACCATAAAGCTGCACTTTCTTTTTGCCTTATAGTCTGATTTGTCATAACTTCTCCGTTTTGTGGTAAGCTTTTCTTTGGCTGTCACTTCTTCACCCTGACCTGTCTTATTTGGCTCAGCAGAACTAAAATATATATCCTGCTGCGTTTACACACGTACTCACATAACGCTCAGCGATTCTCTGCGCGATCAACCTCTCACATGTTTAAGCTGCGGGAGATTTCACTTGTCATGTTTGCATAGTAAGCTAACGATTAATAAGACGATGTCAGAGGAATTGGTGCGCAAATTATCATCACTCACAGATCAGTGCTGTCGCTCTCTATACACAGTTCGCACGATTGCAAAGTGAAAGTAAAAAACAAGCGCAAATTCAAACGCGATTTCAATATGTCACATATTGACAGTGGCTCACCGATGCCAATGACATAATTACCCAGCTACTTTTCTGAAAGAATGCAAAAGCACTGACATATATTTTCCTTCCTACAATAGCCCGACGGGCAGGGCAGAGATAGATTTTGGTAGCCGACTAAAAAAAATCGATAGCTCCAGGACGTCGGGCTAGCATATTGCAAGCCCTGTATCTGATTGAGGAATCACTCATCTTTGGAAAAGAGAGTTTATTACAGAGAAATGTCTCTTTCCAAAATAAAAGCTATACTATCCGCTTCTTCTGGGCTATATTCTCAGCAGCATAAGGAGAATCATGTGCTAACAGCTGTCTAAATGACTCGGCTAAAGTTAGTAGCATGCTTGTTGTTTTGGTCTTTGCACTAGAATGATGTCGGCGTAAATGTGCAGTCATATTCGTTGTGTTCCCACTAGTGCTTTCAGGTTAATCTCGTTGAAATGACCTTAACACCACAACACGGCAAATCTCCGTTAATGAGCTACCGCCGATCGCCCCGTGCGTGGGGCTAGACGGCCAACACGTTAATGAGCTAACTGCGCTAACACACTAGTTCCCACCCATGTAATTGAGCATTGCATGGCACATCCAACATACTGTTTTACTTTAGTCCATGACTCGCTTACCTTCAGGGTCATACGTCACATGAAAACCAAAATAATTCCAAACGCCAGATCTGAATGAGGGTGGGGGAGGTCCATGTTACAAGGAGAGCTTAACTTCTGTCTCGCTAGCTTGCCCTGCGCTCTTCCTTCTGACTATGCTGTCTGTGTTGAGCGCTCAGTGGATCTGCGCTCGACAGTGCAGCCTAGGCGGAGTAGTCGAACGCAGATTCACTGAGCGCTCAACACAGACAGCATCGTCAGAAGGAAAGTTGATAAAATAAATTACAAATGTTGTATTGTTCGATACATATGCGTACCGAACCGAAAGCACTGTATCGAACGGTTCAATATCGATACGAATATCGTTGCACCCCTAATATATATATATATATATATATATATATATATATATATATATATATATATTAGTGCTGGTGCAGCATAGTTTGTACAGTGTAGATGACTCCTTAGAGTAATTTGTCCAGTTCTTAGAGAGCTAAGGAAAACAAAAGACTTTCATCATATGTGCAGTTCTGGCCCAGCTCTGGAGATAATTCACAAGTTACACTTGTTCAGTGGTGAAGACAGTAGTTCAGAGAGGCAATAGAAAGTGCCTTTGTAACTACAGAGTCAGAGGAATTCCTTAATTCTTTAAAACATGTTAAACCTGTACATTTAAATTCCTTCTCACATTAGGACCATTAATAGTCCTGCATAATGTAAATGACTGTTTACCTCTGGGTGGTGCTCTGTTCCTACACTGCCAACGCTAATTTGGAGTTTCCCTCTGCTCATGCTCAGCCAAACCACTTTCTCTTTGGAATGATGAAGGTATTAAGTCTTCTTCAACTTATGTGACTCCAAATTAAAAACACATTTTTCTTCCCTAACAGGATTGACGGTAGACCTGCTGGACCTGAACCTGTACCCGAACCCAGCTGTGTGTCCTTAAAGAGTGACTGGTCTAATCCACGTGACACTGATTTTAAATTCCAGCCTCTGTCTGCTGCAGAGAGGTGAGCTGTTAGTAACATGAACTCTTTGATTTAACTGCTTGATGTTGTTGGACATAAACTCCAATGCAAACACATTTCCTCAGTCCTATTTACACTAATTATTGCAAGATAATAAAAAAATTGTACAGTATAATGCAGGAAGATGTTAAGGTTCAAAATTGAGGAAGGAGAGTACAAACCACCCATGGTCCAGAAGGTCTTGGTCAAACAATGATTTTTAATGAACACACGTGTGGGAAGAAAACTCTGCACGCCGACAGCAAGTAGTCTTCAACTTAATCAAAGCATGAACAGATATTTTATAGCATCAGGGTTTGATTTACTGACGCCCCTTCATGCGTCACAGATACATTTTATACATAGATCAGATCAACACCACAATGACTTTTAACCCAGAAGATCATCTTCTATTTTCATGGCCGGTACTTTCCGTTCTTGTCTTAAAGTGAATTGTTCCTCTTTCTTACCGAGACATGACTAATCTCTCCTCTAAATAAATCTAACTCATGTGTGTGTGTATGTTGACCTCACATGCTCTTTCTCAATTCACCTGTTGCACTTCTGACCTTTCACCAGACCAGAGGCTCACTGAGACTATATGTATGTCTTCTACTAAATAAATGTTTTAACCAAGAACCTCTACTTAAAAGCTTAATATAAAATGACCTGATATATAAGTGTTTTGTAAGCATGTACTGCAATTCCTTCTATGGCTCCAAGTCACTTGCACAATAGATTGTCCGGACATCGCGCCGAACAAAGCTTCCAACCCCCAATTAATTGACCGAGCTCCAACTCTTTAATAAGCACAGATATGCATTGTGTATAAAATAGTCATAACTGCACCTGAAATACAAGGTCAACATAATAACTGTATGCATAACATCTTAAGGCCTTCTTAAAGCTATCTGTTACATTGTTAAAGCCTCGTCTTAGCCTGCTGCTCAAAATAACTTTCACTTCTGCAAAACTCTCCAAGCCTGTTTCCTGTCCTGTTACTTTTAGCCTTTCTGAAAGACACACACTGTTCAACCCCTGAATGCAATATAAACTCCAGATTATATTATTAATGCAATGGTAATAATGATGATTATTTAACAATAGCAGTAAAATAATTTCCCTGCTCCACACTCCCTCTCTCGACCTCTGGAACACCAGAGGTTGCAATACATTGTGTCCTCGCTCAGACCCTCTCTAGCCGTCCTCTGGCTCAACCAGCTCCCATTCGAGAACACTCCATGTGTAAGCTTAGGTTTTCTCGGTCCCTCTCTGGTGGTTCAGCAGGCCTCGAGATCTCCAGGATCCTCGCCCCTCCTGTGGTCGCCGAGATCGATCTTCTGCAAAGGAAACAAAACACCTTTTCCTGGACCTCCCTAACTTATCCTATCTGGGACTCTTTAATCAAAAGCATGATCCTAATTATCTTCTTAACTTATTGACTTATATTTATATATATTCTTCAACGTTCCTCATCCCTTTAAAATTCTTTAAGCGCTGGTTTCACGTCCGGTTGCTCGCTCTATTTTTCCCTATCTGATCATCAACATCCTGTACACAAACTGTCCACCTTTTTAACAAAAAATCATTAGAACCAGCCTATTCTACTAAAAGCTCCAAAAGAAAAACAACCACTTTAATCAATTAAGTTTAAGCATATAAGCAATTACTCCTGTATACATTTCATCATAGCTAAATGCTGCCTTGAAACAACTCCTGTGTGTTAACACTAACTTCATTTTAAAACCTCACATTTCCTATGTTATCACCTGTTTTTGGTATAGCCTTTTATTTCATTTTGCTCATTTTAATGTAACAATGCCTTCTAATTCTAGTTTATCAGACTTAACCAAAATATATGCTTTCCTTCCTCTTTGGTCCTTCTTTAAGTTCAGTCAAAAAGCTAAATGAATTTGAGGCCTTTTGCCTGGAATCAATACTGTCATGTGTGTTTCTGTGTAATATCTGTCTGTGTAAGCCTACATTATAACCACTACTTCTAGAAATCAAAAAAGAAATCAAACCTGTTCTCCTCCTTCAACCCTCACTAATTTTCCCCTAAGGATATCTTTTTGTCAACGTGTCCCACAATTTCCCTCTAAGATTTGTGCACAGCTTTGAAAAACCCTGGTATTGTATCTTCTAAACAGGATTCAGTTCTGTCATGGTCCTGGGCCATGTTGGCCCAGTATTCTTGGTTCCTTGTATTTTCACTCCTTATTTAGGCCAGGTTTTCTGAGGTGTCCTGTTGTGGTGTTCCCTAAGTGTTTTTCCCTTTGTGACTCTTACCCCCTTGTGCCCCTCTGTGTATTTATGAGCTCTCGTCTCTCTTTGTGTTTATTCCATGTTTCCCCCAGCCTGTTATGTCTGTGTTCTCCCCGTGCGTAATCTCCCTGTGTTCTCTGGGTGTATTTAAGTTGTGTCTTCTGTTATGGTAGTTGCTGGTTCGTCTGTGTTGTTTCCCCTCGGTCTCCCTGCGTCTCTTGTGTATTTCCCCGGACCTCCCTGCATCCTCGTTTCTGGTTTGTGTTATTAGCTTACCCAGTTTAGGTTTCCGGTTTCTTGTTTTTCCACCAGTGCTGTTTTGTGCCCACCGTTGTAAATAAATATTCACCTGCACCAGAGCTGCCGCCTTTTGGGTCCTTTTCTACAACTCCACACGGCTTGCCCCGCAAACCGTGACAAGTTCACTTTAATCCTTTAACCTTAACTTAAAAATAACAGTTTCAGTTTTACCATATCCAAATGATCAAAAACCCAAAAGGTCCTAAAATGATCCTAAATTATTAAACAATTAAATTATTAAACCCTAAACCCCCCTTTATCTTGATACATTTCATGTGTCAAGATACTATACAAAACTTAAAAATGCTCAGTTTCCCCACTCATGATCCAATCTATGTCATAAAAATAAACTTAAAACAGAACAGTTATCAGTCATGTGTTTCTTCAATTAATGGTAACTGAGTTACATCAAAAAATATTTCCCCTTTAGCATTTGGCATTCTCCCAACAATATACTATAATCCCATAATCTAACCCCACTTAATAAAACAAAACAGAAATTTTCTCTGGTAAAAACAAATTGTTTGTCCACATTTATTCATCCTCACATTCACTCACACATTCACTCCATATTTTTGCTAATAGTGGAGCTTCCCGCGTCAGATTCTTCACCCTCAGCAAAATGAGCTCAGTCATTTTTATTTTCCATAGGAAAATATTTCTTTATGCTTTTGGACTGGATTGACTCGCATAAAATCCTTTTTACAGGTAGCTTTCTCCTCAGCCAATTGTAATCTGGAAAGCCCCCCTTATATTTGCTCTTCCCGAGAATTTTCAGCGCCGTTATTCACTGTTGCAGGCCTGCTTAAAACAGAAATGAAAAAATAGAGCTGATTGTTAGCTCACAAAACACAAAACAAAATCACCTGACAGGTTTTCTTTAAGTGCACTGTTACAAAATAATGGGCCCAATTTTAGACATGTCGATGTTTCCTAAAACTCCCTCTATTAAAAACAAAAACAACAACAACCCGAACCTAACTGACAGAATCAACCCATCACCACAACAACCTCAACAACCTTAAACACACAAAAGTTTTGCCACCACATAATTTCACCTCCTCAATACACCGAAAGTCTCATTAAAACCACACAATTTGCACACAAAAATCACCCCCTTTAACATACTTAAATTCAGCATAAAACCCCCTTATGACAACATATAATCACTAAACTATAAATTTCCTACCCAAATCTGTACTTCTCTTCTCTGCTATGCTTCCTCTTCTGAAAGTCACTTCCTCAGTCACACACACACAGGAAGTTCCTTCGTCACCACTCACTCCAACTAATTTGCATACTGAGTCATCTCTCAATGAGTTGCTGTAACAACAGAAACATATGTTTAAACATTACCAACTCATTAAATCATTTTATTTCTTTCTACAGTGATCACTACTTGATCACTCAGTACGAGAGAGCACTCCTAAGTCACTCTTTTAAAACTACTTTAATCACTTTTTGTTTACATAACTCACTCCCTTTGTCATATGGCTTCTTCTATTCCTCAATTACAAACTCAAATGTATTTTATTAAACATTCACACCATTGTATCATTCATACAAAATAGCAAGCTGTTCTTCATTGCATATGTTTGTGTTCTTAGCCAGGTTTAATCAGTGTCTATGCATTAAACTCCATGAGCTTGTCTTGTCTTTATAAGGTTAATGCATTTTCTGTTTGTGTGTGTGAATTTGCATATGTTGCTTTTGCAGTGTGTCAGACTCCTTCATAATTTTGCCTTTAAACAGTCAATTTTCTCCTCCCCAAATTTACTAACCCAAATTCTGATTTCCTACCTTAAATAGCAGCATTCCTTGTCCTCAGCCAGAAGCTAGGGCTCCACTTGCCACTTACCCCCTTCGCCTTAGCCCAGCGGCTTTACCCTTAAGGTCCCGTCTTCTTCACTTCATCTCACCCGTGAGTCTGAGCTCACCGGGACTGAGTGAGGCCGAGTAATCGTGACTGTGCCTGCCTTAGGTTGTCCCAGGGTTTCGAGGTGGGATCTTACCCGTCATGGGCTATCCAGCCTTCCATACTCGCCTGATACGGGGCCCAAGTGGGCAGGGGAGGGAACACACTGGCTCTGGAAATTAAAGGAGTGTAAGCTGCTTCCTTCATTGCATCTTATATTAAACTATCTCACTTTTGATTCTTTCCTCGAATAATTTCACATATGGCACTTTGTGTATGTGTGTTTTCTATTCATTAATGTAATTGTCAGTTATTTTCTCTCTTCATTTTACTTTTTATCTGTTTGTTTGTAACGTTCTACTTTAGTTCTACTAAATCTTGACGTAAAAACAATACGCCCTTATTTCACGCACACACACTCTGCAGACTTCCTCTGTTCACACACTCGCCTATGAGTTATAATTATTAGTTATTTATTATTTTGTTCAAATCACACAGAATCATTCAAATCGAGTACTCACAGCATTCACATCACAACCTTCAACGTGCTCACTTTCAATCCTGCAAGACGCAGAGATGGACATCTCCTTCACCTAACATAAACTAAATTACCATATCAACATACAATTACTGAAATTCAGACTCAAATACACCGTCTGTTTTAATAAAGTAAAAGAGTAAACGGGTGTACCAAGTGTATGTACTTATGTGTTTTTAAACTGAAAGAAAAAAAAACTCAAACTCTTATAACATCACTCATGCATCTCTTAAATTAAAAACACTTTCAAACTTTAAACATCCTACTTTACATCACCAAAGAAATACCTCTCACACCTTTATTCATCATTCAAAACCTTCTAGTCACCGCATTCACACACTTAAACTGTGACCAGAGTTGAGGAATATAACTCAAAACAAACTTTCCTAAGAGTATTTTAGACATGCTTGTCATAATCAGAAAGAGCAAGTCAAAAACAAACAAACGAAAAATTGAAACCTCCATTAATTCTCACCGCACACACAAGAAATTGAAAAAATAAACCACACCAGCAACTAATGCTGGAGAAAAGTCACTACTGAAAGTAATGTGTTAGTCTTAAGTATATACAGGGCACTCAATATATTTATATATCTACATCCAAACTCAGTCAATTACTATACATCCACTACGGCAACTCAAAACTTTATTTATAGTCCTCTAATAAACATAAATGGCATCTTAAACACACACTCAACAATGTTTGCAGCAGTATTTGTAAAACCAACTGTGGTTTAAACAGTTCGCTGCTTACTCATTTGCATTTTCACTCACACACACACCATCTAAAAATAGCTCCAGCATTGCCTCAGACTCCTTTCACACAGAGATCTCTTATTTTATATTACAAAGACATCTTATATTTACAACCACTGTCAGATCTGTCAGCTTTAGCGCCTACACAATTTAGACTAATTTAAAATAACCGCCCAGCGGATAAACTCCCTGAGTTTTTTGCGACCAATTAACCAGTATCAGACTCTACTGTTTCTGGCCTCATCTCTAAAATCCCTAACTCAATTTAAAAGCGTCAACCAACCCAAACTTTGCCTGAAGCTCTATTTTTGGCATTACACAGCCAAGGCTTACCCCGAAATTTTAAGTTAAAGTTACACGCCCGAAGTCCAACTTCTTCTGACCAAAAAAGCGCAGACTACCGTTCCAAACGGTAAGGAGACTCTAACTCCTAGCTATTTTGGAGGTTCCCAAGTTCTCCCCGGTTGCCAACCGTACTAACCCTATTCGCCGATAGGTCAGGGCCAAGCGTCCTTGGCCGGGAGGGAGCATTACCTCCGAGAACTGCGCTTCCTAGCAGACTCGAACTGCCGTCCTAGAATAATTTATAATACTTTGAAACAACAATCAACACCCAACACAAGTGTATGACTGAGGCAGATGCAACCTAGTGGTCAATTTGACCGCTCAGGTCCACTCTTATGACCAAATTTGGACTCTAACCAACAAAATAACCAATTCCCTACCAAACTACTTGAGACTCGAACTCAATTTCTTTGGGACTTCAACCCAGTATTTAAACTTTTCTTATCAGACTCTTAACTGCTTTCATTTCTTCTTAGCAGAACTCTAACTGCTTCAACTCATGAGATTTTTCATCAAAATCAAAACAGACATCCACCAGTAACTTCAGTGAGTAGACTTAAATTTTATCATGTCCAATTTGGCACACTTTGGAAATAATTCAACAGGTAGTGCCTTACCTTTTGGATAAGCCGGCTTATGCCCACTCACTTCGACCACTGGAATTCATGTCTGCCCGTCAGACCACCTAAGACCAAATTTCTCCATCTACACCTCCAATCCTCCCTCCTCAACCACCGGACGAAGCCCCCAAATGTTAAGGTTCAAAATTGAGGAAGGAGAGTACAAACCACCCATGGTCCAGAAGGTCTTGGTCAAACAATGATTTTTAATGAACACACGTGTGGGAAGAAAACTCTGCACGCCGACAGCAAGTAGTCTTCAACTTAATCAAAGCATGAACAGATATTTTATAGCATCAGGGTTTGATTTACTGACGCCCCTTCATGCGTCACAGATACATTTTATACATAGATCAGATCAACACCACAATGACTTTTAACCCAGAAGATCATCTTCTATTTTCATGGCCGGTACTTTCCGTTCTTGTCTTAAAGTGAATTGTTCCTCTTTCTTACCGAGACATGACTAATCTCTCCTCTAAATAAATCTAACTCATGTGTGTGTGTATGTTGACCTCACATGCTCTTTCTCAATTCACCTGTTGCACTTCTGACCTTTCACCAGACCAGAGGCTCACTGAGACTATATGTATGTCTTCTACTAAATAAATGTTTTAACCAAGAACCTCTACTTAAAAGCTTAATATAAAATGACCTGATATATAAGTGTTTTGTAAGCATGTACTGCAATTCCTTCTATGGCTCCAAGTCACTTGCACAATAGATTGTCCGGACATCGCGCCGAACAAAGCTTCCAACCCCCAATTAATTGACCGAGCTCCAACTCTTTAATAAGCACAGATATGCATTGTGTATAAAATAGTCATAACTGCACCTGAAATACAAGGTCAACATAATAACTGTATGCATAACATCTTAAGGCCTTCTTAAAGCTATCTGTTACATTGTTAAAGCCTCGTCTTAGCCTGCTGCTCAAAATAACTTTCACTTCTGCAAAACTCTCCAAGCCTGTTTCCTGTCCTGTTACTTTTAGCCTTTCTGAAAGACACACACTGTTCAACCCCTGAATGCAATATAAACTCCAGATTATATTATTAATGCAATGGTAATAATGATGATTATTTAACAATAGCAGTAAAATAATTTCCCTGCTCCACAAAGACTAACAATAAACAAGATGCAACATAAAATCAAAGAACAGGGGAACCAATGGACTAGCACGAAAGGTCAAGACAATGAGCACTGAAGAATTACACATGAAAGTAATGAACTCAAAATGAACTCAAAATAGGAAATTACACCATCACCAACTCAACAGGAACTAAAAAAGAAAAAGAAATTAAATAACACAACAAACATCATGTTGAAGTACTGTAATGATATTAAAATGTAGCAGAAATCAGAACTCAAGCATGAACAGAAAACTTAAGAAAATAACAAATAAGGACTTGGGTTTTATTTATTTTTTTAAAAGATGGCAAAATGGTTGCCATTGCTCTCTAATTTTTAGTCAGTAGTCACTTGGCTCGCAAGGTGGAAGAGCAGCGAACTATGGTGTCAAATTTTAATAATGTTTTGGGGATAAAATGTGCACTAGAAACTTCTGTCTGCCACTTTGTTTGTCTCTCTGGGGACATAGTTGATGTGAAATAATTTTTCATGATTCCTCCACAGAGTGGATCAGGAGAGCTCGGAGGTTCCCAGTGGTCAGTCTGCCCAGAAGCATCAAACAGACCTGGACTCCATATTTATGGTCTGTACATGTACAACAACTACTTTCACATCTATTCTGTTCACAGTCATCTCCATGATGCTCTTTGTAGACCAGTGGATTGTCAGTGTGTCCAACATGGATCTGATGTTTGGCTCCATGATTTCAGTTGATTGGCTCATTCATAATGTATTCTGTTCCAGCTGCTGGAGGACAACATCATCACTTTTGTGAAGAACGAGCTGAAAAAGATGCGGAAGGTTCTGAGTCCAGATTACCCAGAATGCATAGAGAGTCAGCGGGAGGATGATGAGCAGAGGAGGAGCAGCATAGAGGGATTTGTGAAGATCACAGTGGACTTCTTAAGGAGAATGAAGCAGGAGGAGCTGGCTGACTGTCTGCAGAACAGTAAGAGGATTTCTCTAGCTCCTGATTAACTAGAACATTTTTTCGTCTTTGAGGAGATGGATAACATTGGTTTAAACAAAGCTGTCATCTGGAATTTGTAAAAAATGAACTGATATTTTTTTTTTGGCTGATTTTTCAGAACATCTGGCTGAAGTTTGTCAACTTAACCATAAATCTGCTCTGAAGAAGAAGTTCCAGTGTGTGTTTGAGGGGATCGCTAAAGCAGGAAACCCAACCCTTCTGAATCAGATCTACACAGAGCTCTACATCACAGAGGGAGGGACTGCAGAGGTCAATGATGAACATGAGGTCAGACAGATTGAAACAGCATCCAGGAAACCAGACAGACCAGAAACAACAATCAGACAAGAGGACATCTTTAAAGCCTCACCTGGAAGAGATGAACCAATCAGAACAGTGCTGACAAAAGGATGGGCTGGCATCGGGAAAACAGTCTTAACACAGAAATACACCCTGGACTGGGCTGAAGACAAAGCCAACCAGGACATCCAGTTCATATTTCCATTCACTTTCAGAGAGCTGAATGTGCTGAAAGAGGAAAAGTTCAGCTTGGTGGAACTTGTTCATCACTTCTTTACTGAAACCAAAGAAGCAGGAATCTGCAGCTTTGAAGACTTCCAGGTTGTGTTCATCTTTGATGGTCTGGATGAGTGTCGACCTCCTCTGAACTTCCACAAAACTACAATCCTAACTGACCCTAGAAAGTCCACCTCAGTGGATGTGCTGCTGATAAACCTCATCAGGGGGAAACTGCTTCCCTCTGCTCATCTCTGGATAACCACACGACCTGCAGCAGCCAATCAGATCCCTCCACAGTGGCTTGGCAGGGTGACAGAGGTCAGAGGGTTCACTGACCCACAGAAGGAGGAGTACTTCAGGAAGAGATTCAGAGATGAGGAGCAGGCCAGCAGGATCATCTCCCACATCAAGACATCACGAAGCCTTCACATCATGTGCCACATCCCAGTCTTCTGCTGGATCACTGCTACAGTTCTGGAGGATGTGCTGAAAACCAGAGAGGTAGGAGAGCTGCCCAAGACCCTGACTGAGATGTACATCCACTTCCTGGTGGTTCAGGCCAAAATGAAGAAGGTTAAGTATGATGGAGGAGCTGAGCTAGATCCACACTGGAGTCCAGAGAGCAGAAAGATGATTGAGTCTCTGGGAAAACTGGCCTTTGATCAGCTGCAGACAGGAAACCTCATCTTCTATGAATCAGACCTGACAGAGTGTGGCATCGATATCAGAGCAGCCTCAGTGTACTCAGGAGTGTTCACACAGATCTTTAAAGAGGAGAGAGGATTGTACCAGGACAAGGTGTTCTGCTTCATCCATCTGAGTGTTCAGGAGTTTCTGGCTGCTCTTCATGTCCATCTGACCTTCATCAACTCTGGACTCAATCTGCTGGAAGAACAACAAACAACATCCCAGAATTCTGAAACAAAAGACTCTGCAGGGACTCTGTTCTACCAGACTGCTGTGGACAAGGCCTTACAGAGTTCAAATGGAAACCTGGACTTGTTCCTGCGCTTCCTTCTGGGTCTTTCACTGCAGACCAATCAGAAGCTCCTACGAGGCCTATTGACAGAGACAGGATGTATTTCAGAAACCAATCAGGAAACAGTCCAGTACATCAAGAAGAAGCTTAATGAGAATCTGTCTGCAGAGAAAAGCATTAATCTGCTCCACTGTCTCAATGAACTGAATGATCGTTCTCTAGTGGAGGAGATCCAACAGTCCCTGAGATCAGGAAGTCTCTCCACAGATAAACCATCTCCTGCTCAGTGGTCAGCTCTGGTCTTCATCTTACTATCATCAGACGAAGAACTGGAAGCGTTTGACCTGAAGAAGTACTCTGCTTCAGAGGAGGCTTTTCAGAGGCTGCTTCCAGTGGTACAAGCCTCCAACAGAGCTCTGTAAGATGTATTTCACCGTAGCAGACACAGTAGTTGCAGTTTAATAGCCTTTTACCCTTTAACTGCAACGTGTGTGTGTGTGTGTGTGTTGTGTCTGGTGGCAGTGTAGCAAACGGAATTATGTATGTCAAATTTTATTAGACCTTTATTAGGATTTTTTTTTTTATTTACTCCCCAGAACCAAGCCCCTCACATCAAACCACTTATGCACTGGCGGGAAGGGCCACAAACCAACTGCAGAGAGTGTGGCATGGAGAATTGGGCCCCCAAACCTGGGGGGAGCCTGAATTGTTCTAAAAGAGATTTAGACACAGACAAAAGCATGCCTTCCCACCTGCAATCACACACATACAAATGGCCTCACTCAGCATGAGGCCAGACGAAAATCAACAATGTGCACACACTCACACTTCCTAAACATAATCTATATTCCCAGATCCAGCCATCAGTACCCCCAGACGGGCCATCCGTTCCCAAACCCAAGCATGTCTTGGGTTCTATCCTAGACTACTGCGATTTGTTATTATCAGCATCTCAAAAAACTCAAAAAAGCTTTCAATTAATCCAAAGTGCTGCAGCAAGAGTACTTAGGACTAGAAAGAGAGAGCAGATTTCTCCTCTATTGGGTTCTCTTCATTGTCTCCCTGTTAAATCCACAATTTAAAATCCTGCTCCTCACATACAAGGTCTTGAATAATTAGGCCCCATTTTATCTTAATGTCCTTTTAGTGCCATCATCCTATTAGAGTACTTTGCTCACAAACTGCGAACTGGAGCCTATCCCAGCAACCATAGGGCGAGAGGCAAGGTACACCCTGGACGTGTCACCAGTCTATCTCAGTGCATAGCAGACACATTGCCAAATCATATTGAATATTTCTTTGCAATCACGAAGTCAGACCCAAAAAAATATAAAACCCAAAAAAGTTTTTTGGTTTTTTTTTTTCTTCTTTTGGCTGGTATTTAGTATTGCATCTGAGAAATTAGGCTTTCTTGTCAAAGGTTGGTTTTGGAAAAAACAAAAAAACCAACACCAGACAACAGCTTTTTACAAATGGTAGAATGTTGCATAAAAAGCAAGTGAGAAATGGAATGCTCACCCCTTGTACAAGGGGCAGTGGGGTTGAAAAGCTTAAGTGCTTTGCACTTTGTGTAATTCTGAGTTGAATAGCATGGCACAGCAAATGTGTACGATGGAAACTTGTGTTTCATTGGTTTTTCAGATTCTAATCTGGTATGGCTGAGGCTGCTCCTCATTGTATGAATCAATAGGAGGTTATTTAAGAATGACTGAGTTGAAGCTGTGCCGATCAACCCTACCCGAAGCTATCGCTATAAATAAATCCTCTGATATCTCTCAGAAAAACGAATGATTTTGTCTTGTTTCCTATTATTGTCTTATCAGACTGAGTGGCTGTAACCTCTCAGAGAGAAGCTGTGAAACTCTGTCCTCAGTTGTGAGCTCTCAGTCCTCTAATCTGAGACAGCTGGACCTGAGCAACAATGACCTAAAGGATTCAGGAGTGAAGGTTCTGTGTGTTGGAGTCGCAAGTCAACACTGCAAAATAGAAACACTAAGGTCAGATCAAGTGATGTTTAATTTTTTGTCAGTGATTGTTAGAAAAAAAAAAATACGAGGAAGCTAAATTTATCCGTGTGCTTTTGTGTCTTTGTGATCTTAGTAAAAATTTTAAATTTCTAACTAATACTCAAGTCAGAATTCATTAACAAACAGAAAAAAAATATTGCCAAATCTAGTGACTCCTTGTTGCAAAATGAATACATATTAATGACTGTGTTATTTGTCTTTGCGTTCATAATTTTCAGACTTACTGACTGTAACCTGACAGAGACAAGCTGTGAAGATCTGTCCTCAGTTGTGAGCTCCCAGTCCTCTTGTCTGAGAGAGTTGGACCTGAGTAATAATGACCTACAGGATTCAGGAGTGAAACTTCTGTGTGTTGGAGTAGCAAATCAACACTGCAAACTGGAAATTCTAAGGTCAGATCAAGTGATATTTACATTTTTGTCAACGATTCAGGAAAAAAATATCACCAAGAGGCTGAACTTTATCCATGTGCTTTTCTATCTTTGTGTTTTTTATTCAAAAATCTAACATGGCTAATGTGGCTAAATGATTAAGACAGAATTGATGAATCAACAGGAAAAACATTTAATATTGCCAAATCTAGTTGCACTGTAAATGTACTTTAACACCAGTGGGGTTTTTTTTTTATTTCTGTTTAAAAAATTTTTTAGGCTAAATGGCTGTAACCTGTCAGATTCAAGCTGTGAAGCTCTGTACTTAGTTATCCGCACACAATCATCTAGTCTCAGAGAGCTTGATCTGAGTAACAACAACCTGCAGGATTCAGCATTGAACATACTGAAGACTCCAAACTCAACAATTATCAGGTCAGATCAAGATTATTTTTCTTTTAAAAAATGACCAACAACAGTTAAAGATAATGAGGAGAAACTGTAAATATCAATCTTGCTAAATGTCTATTTTTATTTTATTTTGTTATTAAATAACATTATTAAATTAGATCATTTGACATAATAATAGTAATTTATTTATTCACTATTTTGCCTTATTATTTTGCCTTACTATTCCATGCACATGGTTGACACTGAAAAAATCTACTAGTTATGTATGGATAATTTTGCAGACAACTGCAAATTTTAAAATTTAATTTGTCACACACACAAACATACACAGTACGACATGTGGTGAAATGCTTACTGCTGTGCAAACCACAACCATTAAACAACAGTGAAGAATTTACAGATTTGCAGATTTACAAATTATGACAAAATTTAGAAATTTAAATTAAAAAATTATGTGCAAATAACAATTTAAGAGAGAAATTATAAGAAGTGAGCAAATAAACAGAGTGCGTGCAGTGACGTATTGTATGCAACTCCAGTCCTACACCTGGTTCAGGGCCTGAATATCCTGGGGGAAGAAGCTCCTCCTCATTCTCTCTGGTTTGGCCTGAAGGGAGCGGAAGCACTTCCCAGACCTCAACAGTGAGAAGAGTCCACTGTTGGGATGGGAGAGGTCCATGATAATCTTCCTGGCTTTGTTCTTGCACCACTTGGTGTAGATGGACAGCAGGTCAGGAAGCTCTGATCAAATGATGCGTTCGGCTGAGCGCACCACTCTTTGTCTGTCCTGCTTGGTGCTGTTCTATGGTTAGGTCTGGATCAGGTAACCTTTAATCCTCCCTTAGTAATTCTGCAATAGGTGTAGGCTGCTGGGGGATTCCCATGATGCACTGAGTATTTCTTCTTTAGTCACCTTTCTCACTCGTTATGTGTGAACAGACCTATCTGCACTGAATCATACTTGTTATTAATTTCTGGCTCTCTTCCACAGTATGTCTTTTGTCCTGTCTTCCTATGCTCACCCCAAATAGTTGCGGCAAATGGTCACCCCTCCCTGAGCCCAGTTCTGCCGGAGGTTTCTTCCTGTTAAAAGGAAGTTTTTCCCAATTAGGGGCCCCAATTAAAATACGCTTCCCAGCTTTCAGACAGCCTCCGAGACAGCAGAAGACAGGGTAAACTCACCTGTTGTTCTGCAGCCGTGGGGCAGGATGTAAACACCACTTGAAGATTCTTCATTTGTGGGGCAGGGATTGGGTTCCCGCTGTCCAGCTTGGTAATCTTGTGACTGCACTTCCGAGTGTTATTCAGGTTGGCCAGCAAATCGTAAATGGTAAATTACCATTACCTGATTCTTGTATAGTGCTTTTCTACTCTCCTGGAGTACTCAAAGCGCTTTATACAACACACCACATTCACCCATTCACACAAGCACTGTTTTGTATACTTGCCAGTTCTTTCTAACATTCACATTCATACACATTCATACTTCAATGGGTGTATCAGAAAGTAGGTGGGGGTAAGTATCTTGCCCAAGGAGACTTGGCATGCAGACTGGGGGAGTCAGGGATCAAACCACCAACCTTCCGATCAGCACATGACCTTCTCTACCTCCTGATCTACAGCCACCCCCCATGTGGTGGTTGACCCATGATGTTGCGTGCTGGGGCAGCAGGTTGAGGGTTACAGATGTAACTAGACTTAATAAACTGAATCAACATCACTGAGTTATACTAATTGTCACAATCCCCGAAGCCCAAGCTGAAGGAGTGTGCGGCAGTCCTCCAAGCAATTAACAGAATACACTATATTACTGTATTTGTGCCATGGGCAGAGCTGTATTTTTTAATTTTTTCAGAAATCTCTCAGTCAGAACATATTATGTCATGTTTAGGTCGAAACTAACTTCCTGCTAACTTGTAACTCCATTAAATTTCATAAATTATGTTTTCATGGATTCCTGGATGTTAAACTTAGTTGTTACACTTAGTAAAGCAGCAACACTGATCATTTTATTAACTATGAAAGAATTTAGACAATTTTTAACTCTCAGTGATGCCACAGTGTTCATTTGCCTTTGGGACCTGAAGGAGATGGATTTTTTGACCCAGATTACTCCGCAAGACTCCTGACTACAGTAGCTGTAATGCTTTGGCAGTCCATCAAGCAGTGCGCCTTCATAGCTTACCAAAGTTGTACTAGAACATTTTTTGACAGATTTCTGCATGCCGTGTACCACACAAATTCAGTTCGAGGTCAGTAAGCACAACCAGAGTTCATACATAAGGCGCGCTGTCGATTTTTGAGATCATTAAAGGATTTTAAGTGCGCCTCATAGTGCAAAAAATACGGCAGATAAAATTGAATCAAAGTTTTATTGAACTAACAGAGAATCAGAATCAAAATATATGCTCTTAACCATTTTAAGGAGCCTGGAAAGAAAGCGACTGGCCTGTCATGGTCTGTGTGCAGAAGGCAGAAAAGAAAGACCCAAAATGTATCTCAAAACTCAGCTTTTAATGCTGGTCAGCAAAAAGAACAGAAAACTAATTAGACTAGAAACTAGAAACCAAGACATGAGAAACTGACGTGCAAAGTAAAAACTGAAACACGACATGCAAAAACTTGACACTGAACTAAACCTACACTAAACACAAGGACATAGTTACCAAAACCTAAGAACAAGAAATTGCAAACCAAGAAGAACTGGAGAGCAAGAAATACAAAACAGAACCCAAACCCTAGGTAAAAATCCAAGATCAATAATAATAATAATGATGATAATAATAATGATCCAAAAACCCATAATACTGGGTCACCGATCCAGAACTGTGATATGTCCTTCCTAAAGTTTTTTTGAAGTGATGTCAGGTAACCTGACCTAAGCCCACACTAGGGTTTAGTAATGCCACAATTTAACATTGGTATTCCCATCACTGGTCCCGATCACCCCAAATTTGTGTTCCAGAGAATGGTGAGAGTCAAGGAGTAAGTACTAATCTCAGTGTGTGGGCCTGTGATGAACTTTAATGTTTAGGTTATCACATTCTTTAGTGTAAATAACCGAGTAAAGAAAGATACTTACTTTTTAAAAAAATTTTTTTTTACACACGATACTTGGAATCAGTCATATTTCATTCAATACAGTGGGGTACTGACCGATCCAGGATCAGTCGAAATCCTCAGCAGTTTGATGCATGTATGGATACCATGTAATGTCCATGTGTGCATGCTGAAAGAGAACTGTGCTGGTCTCGCCCCTCTTTTTTTCCAGAGTGGAGCCTGCTGGAGTCCAGTGGTTGAGACCAGGTCTGAGGAAGTGTAAGTAGGTTTTTAATGTGGTTCATAAAAACACAGCAGCACTCATTTAACCATCTTCAAACTGTCACATCACTCATTCACATCTCTGATGTCATGAGTCATCATCAAACTGTCAGTCAATGAACAGATGATGGATCAATAACTGCAGCTGGATTGTGTTTGTTCTCTCCATCAGATTCCTGTCAACTCACAATCGACACAAACACAGTACACACAAACCTCAAAATGTCTGACAACAACAGGAAGATGACATATGTGAAGGCGGTTCAGTCATATCCTAATCATCCAGACAGATTTGATCTTTATCCTCAGCTGCTGTGTAGAGATGGTTTGATTGGTCGCTGTTACTGGGAGGTTGAATGGAGAGGAAGAGTTGAGATATCAGTGAGTTACAGAAGAATCAGAAAGAAAGGACGAAGCTCTAACTGTTTGTTTGGAAGGAATGATCATTCCTGGAGTCTGTTGTGCTCCGATGATCGTCCTCGTTCTGTCTGGCACAATAACAGACAAACATCCATCTCCTCCTCCTCCTCCTCTGTCTCTAACAGAGTAGCAGTGTATGTGGACTGTCCTGCTGGTACTCTGTCCTTCTACGGTATCTCCTCTGACACTCTGATCCACCTCCACACCTTCAACACCACATTCACTGAACCTCTTTATCCTGGGTTTAGAGTCTGGTCTGGAGGTTCGATGTCTCTGTGTGCACTCCCTCCTGTTAGGGAAACACTCTGATTGTTGAACAGATAGTTCAGTCTGTACATGTCTGTCTCTTTGACTGAGAAACACGTTGTCAGATTCATGGAGTCAATCGGTTGATGTTTTGAACTGTTCCAAATGATTCCTTGTAAACTGTAAAGTCCCTTAACCTCCTAGGACCTGGCATCCATATATTTGGACATCACATTTTTGGTTGTCTTGACCAAAATATTACATTTTGCTCCTCAACGGCCTAATATCCACTCACAAGGACATTATACTGGCTCTATGTTATCAAAATGTAAAAGTATCCTCATATGTGGCTCTCTCGTTTTTCCTAGAAACAAAAATCAGGTAAAAACAAAAACTGGTGATTCTTCGGGACCCAATGAATGTTAAAACAATCAGCCCAAATATCAAAGTGAAATTAAAAATGTATGTGATGGAAGAATTTGGATCTTAGGAGGTTTAAGATGGAAGGTACAATCATTCCTGGATCGCCATCTTATTTTTATTTTTCCGCTAACTAAAACTCGCTGTGAAAAACCTGTGTCTCTCTGAAGCTCCGTTCACAACCTTTACATTTCCGTGTTCAACAAGCATGTCCTGAGCACATTAAAGTGAATGCAAATGTTTGATTTCTCTTTCTTAATGTAATTTTTCTATCTCGGCTGAATAAGTGGACATCCAATAGTACTCAGTGTATAAAATATTAAAGAGATTGAGCATCTCTCATGTTTCTGTCATTCCATAAAAACAGCTGCTTTAAAAACTGAGCCAATGAAAGGAACATGAATTTATATATTGATCAGATTCATACAGCCCTGATGTAACTCTGATGATCTCCATGTGGCTTCCTGTCCTGACGGATAGGAAACATGTGAGGATGGGGAAGAATGTCTTGGAATCCCGGACCATCAGCACCGGCTTCGTTCAGGGTTTTGTTCTTTCTCTGCTCTTCTCCCTGTACACCAACTGCTGCTCCTCCAACCACCAGTCTGTCAAGCTAATTAAGTTTGCAGAGTTTGAACGTCTGGTGTCCAGTGCAGACGCAACAAAGTGGTGCTGAATGCCCGTCATAAAGAAGACCTAGAGGAGGATATAGTTCCTGAGGCTGCTGAAGAAATTAGTATTTCTAGAAAGCTATTTTAACTAATAGCTGCTCACAGACTGTATTTATGAGTGACAAACTGTGATATCTAACTCTAAAGTACATCTACAGTATGTATCAAATATATTCAGAGATGTTTGAAAGCCTCCCTCACTAGAGGGAGTGTTAGCCCAGGGCGCCAAACAGGCTAGGATCGCTACTGTCCAAATGTGTACTCCAAATGCGGCGTCATTTTCTTCAAATTTGTGGTGCGGTTGCAGGTGTGGATAATTTTGCCGAAAAATATGGCAGACAGCTGAAGCGGCGCTGCTGAAGAGTAGACTTTCAAAAGTAAGTACTGAAAAATGTCACTTATTTATGTGCGAATGTTTAATAATGAAGAACATTAAAACATTACCGTTGGCCACATGTCGGCAAAGTTATGTGACATTGTTGATGTTTGTGGTTTCAGCATTAACTTGGTTTTAAAGTCTTTACTGTAAAATATACACCGTACAATAGTTGACTTTAATCTTACAGAGAATGTGATGATTTTGTGGATAATTAAAGTCAGTCATATATCCACAAACACAACAAGCTGAAAGTCAGTGATGCTGCTCGGTTTGCAGTCCTGAATATCACGGCACAAGCAGGATTCACTGCAATGTTAATGTTAGCTATGTTATATTGCTGCCTCTGTTCGGTGGTGTCGAGCCAAACGGACTTTAACGTGTGTTTGAACGAGCTGACGGTTCACTCGTTAAGCTGAAAGAAAGATGCTTTAATCACAGCAGTCACACATGTGTCCACTGTACCATCTGGAACTCTTCTTGTTTACACTCGTAATAACACAAACACTAAATCCTGCTTCTCTGGTGCTGTTGTGTAGCAGTGTGTACAGCTGAGACTGTCACCTGTCTGTCTGTCCTGCACTCTCTCTGTTTCTTTCTCTCTGATTGTGGAATAAAAGTATGAACATGTGTTTATGTGTGTAATAGTCACCTGCACACACAGATATCCCCCTAAAATAGCTAAAACTAAAAACAAACTAAAAACTACTTCCAAAAACATTCAGCTTTGATATTAATGAGTTTTTTTGGGTTCATTGAGAACATGGTTGTTGTTCAATAATAAAATTATTCCTCAAAAATACAACTTGCCTAATAATTCTGCACTCCCTGTATATTCTACGAGGATGTTATGTGTTTGTATACTTTGTGCCCAGTTTGACCCATTTAGCAGACGTCAGCCTGTTTAAGGCTCTGCTATCTATTCTGTATGCCTTAAAGCAGTTATGACATGGTATGATTTTCTCACCCAATAAAGGAATATTTAATATATCAGTCTACTCTCCATTCTATCAGAAACAGTTATCACAGCTTGTACATTTGCTTTTTACACATATATGTAAGCATTGAGCCAAGTTTAGTAATGCCAACATAATAAAAGAACAATATTTGTCTCTTATATATGATACATCTATATATTGACTGTTAAATATACTTGTCTTTGAGTGAAGACTTAAGTTTATAGGAAATATAAATAACTGCAACTTGACTCTTTACTGAAGCTTATTTGACACAGAGTTCAAGCTCACTGCTGATAAATATAATACTAACTACAATATTAGCCATATTTACGTTACCAAAGTGAGATGACTTTAGTCTCATGGATAGCATTAGCTAATTGTTATTTGCTACCTACTCTTAAAATGACTGTTCAGTACAGAAATGAGGCCCAACAATCATGTTTTTACAGTCCCGTGATCTTAGCCGCAGATACTCAACCAATTAAAGTGATGTCATGAAAAAAAATGAATGAACAAAACATTTTTTCTCCTTCATTTTTGTCAAACAATGCTGTATGAAACGTTTCTTGCGGTTAGATCCATGGTTGCTAGGCAACCTGAGCAGCGCGACGAAGGCTAGATTGCCCCATTTCACAAGCCTCTCACTTCCACACTTCTCGTACTTTCTAATACATGCCGTACGTAGTACGCGAACTGAGCGTAATCCGAAGCGTGTGGTCGCTGAATTAGGACACAGCCTCAGACAGTCTTCTCATGTCTATTCACACACAATAATGTTGCAGGTGAACATCCCAACTTATGATTGGGCTCTACATCGGGACACAGCAGCTAGAAGAATCTGAGAAATTCACCTACCTCGGTAGCGTGATTTCCCATGACGGCGATGCGGAGGTGGACGTCAAATGCCACAGTGAAAAGGCAGCTGCAGTATTTCAGAGGATGAACAGGCTCTCGTCCTCCCCCACCATCTTCCTCAAGATCAAACTCCATTTGCTTAATTCAATCGTGATCCCAACTGCCATTTATGCCAGCAAGACTTGGAAGGTGTCGGCCTGCATCAACACCAAGCTTGACGTCTTTCAGCAACTATGTCTTCGCCAGATTCTTAGGATCTGCTACACCGACCACGTCACCAACGAGGAGATCCTGCGAAGGAGTGGCACAGTTAAACTTCACAACATCGTTGCACGCAAAAGGCTCCAACTGGCCGGCCATATCCTTTTCATTTCATTTCATTTACTTATTTATTTCACACTTGGTACAACAGTTTCCACAGTTAGTTCTTTCAGACAAACCAACTACACTTTCTATCAGTAAAGCACTGCAACCATGTGTGAAAAGGAGCAGGAAGAAGAATATATTCTTTTTAAACCCTGGCCCTATCTACAATCCAACTTATATTGCAAGTGTGCACCAAAAGTCAAGGAACAAACCAACATTAACATTTATCTCCAGTCCTAACTCAAACCAAACAACAAATTTACAATCAGAATATACCACTCCACATAGTAACAAGGAGAAAAGACAAGTAAATAAAATTAATGAAGTAAAAAATAAAAATAAATAATGGATCCTTTTTCAATTAATTTCATTCACATTCTCCATGTTGGGTTATCGTTTTAGACATGTAACACTTTTTAAAACAATGTAAATTTATACAATTCTTTAAATTATAATAAAGAGAGTTCCACAGTCGTATACCCCTAACTGTTGGACTCATTCATCTTTGTGTAGTCCTAGCTAGCTGATGCTTAAAATAAAATTTCTTTCTACTGTCTTCTGCTCCCGAACACATTAAAAATACTCGCATCTTCAACAGATCCCTGGAGCTGTGTGAAGTTCCCTCCTGCTTCAAACGCTCTACCACCATCCCTATTACCAAGAAACACACCATAACAGGAATGAATGACTACAGACCTGTCGCCTTGACGTCTGTGGTCATGAAATCCTTCGAACGACTGGTGTCAGCCCATCTGAAGGACATTATAGGCCACCATTAACATTAGACAATAACACAAACATTACAAACAGGACTGTTTGTGGACTTTAGTTTGGCTTTTTGTTCAGCGGCTGGTACTCTGGTGCAGTCAGCACAATCTGGAGCTGAACACTCTTAAAACTGTAGAGATGACAGTGGACTTCAGGAGACATGCCTCAACTCTGCCCTCCCTCACCACCATATCTGGCATTTTGTCTTTCGGGTGAACCAAAACACAGACTTAACAATGTGGTGTATGCTGTACAGTGCAGCGAGGAATGCCCAGACCTCTACATTGGAGAGACCAAACAGCCACTTCACAAGCGCATGGCACAACATAGAAGAGCCACCTCCACAGGACAAGACTCAGCAATCCATCTGCATCTTAAGGATAAAGGACACTCTTTCGAGGATGCCAATGTTCACATTTTGGACAGAGAGGACAGATGGTTTGAAAGAGGATTGAAAGAAGCCATCTATGTCCACTGTGAGCGACCATCTTTGAACAGAGGCGGGGGTTTACGACACCAACTCTCTGCCATCTATAATCCAGTTTTGAGATCCCTTCCCAGACGCCTTAACGCCCACTCACATCCTGGGCCATCTGATCTCAGGAATTCGCATGATAAGGTGGGGCCAGGTTTCACAATGAACTCACCCGAAACTCTGGCTGATTGGGACCCACACCCAGTTTCACACCTTGGCTCAGGCGATTAGAGGATCATCAGGGGGTCCTTTTGTCCCTCTGTGGGGGGTTACTCCCACTAGGTTTATATCTGGGACTCTCCACCATTTGACCTTAGAACTGAAGAAGCTTCTCGGATGAGAGGTGAAACGTCTTCAAGTAACTTAAAGAAGTCCAGACGCTTTTCTTTGCAAGCTCCTTTGACTCACATGCATTATGATATCTGGATATGTCTGGAGTTTTGATCTCCTCCATACCTGCTTCATGCTCTGGAGGACGGGGCTGTGGCCCCCCCACACCCTCTAGCAGATCATTACATGAAGGAACCTTTTAAAAACAAGCGTGTTCATGCTCACAGGTGTACACACGGGTGCTCACAAACACAAACCACCCTTTTTGGCTCCTACCTCAAAGCACACTGTGCGCTGTCGATCTTACTTGCTGCACAATAATGTTCAATGTTTAGTATTTACTGTTATATCCCCATAGATCATCGTGATGTTGTTTATTATGTTGCTCTTTTTTTTTCTTCTGCTTGTTTTCTCTTTTTTCTTTCTCAACAGGTGATCCAGGTGATTGATATATGCATTTTTTGTCGGCTTATTTTGTTGGTTTTTGTTTTTTACCCTTTATCCCCATCCCTCTTCCCTTCTGTTTTTCTTTCCCTCTTTCTTTCTCCGCTTTCTTCTCCCCAGCCAAGTCTGTCCCGTATTTAGCAAGTGAAAATAAAATAAAATAAACAATAAAAGGTGAATCAAATGGACCATTACGGCAAGGCTGGGCTGGTCTATTTGGTAAAGTAAAACCGTTGGGCATCTTTCTTCACCTTTAGACAATAATTCTGATGGCAAAAGAGCCAAACGGGACAGGCAAAAAAAAAAGAATGAAGAGCGGATTCTCACCCCTGCCACTTCACCAGCTCCAGTGCGAACTAGAGGCCATCAGTCATGTCTGCAGCCATGTTACGTTTCGGTGTTGTCAGTGTTTTGTTTTTTGCGTGACTGTCATGTATTTCCTGCTTTACTTTGAAAGTCTGTGTTATCTTAGTGTGTTCAGGTTACGTTTCCTTGTCTCGTCAGGTCTAATTTGCCCCAGCTGTGTTTCCCTCCTGTGGTCCATTCCCTAATTGCTCCTTCTATCTATTTAAGCCCTGTGTTTCCGTATGTCATGGTTGCGATCTCCCCCCGTGTTGTAAATAAAAAGTTTGTTGTAAATAGCTGTAAATGGGTTTTGTCAATACTTTCGTTTTGAGACACTTCTGTTTTGGGGATTTTGGTGGAGAGCCTTAGTGGGGGTTTTTTTTCGTGTGTTTTTTCCTTATTTATATTTTCCTGCATTGCACGCCGGTTGCCTAGGCCGGGGTGTAACAAGCCACCATTTAACTATGCCCAGAAATTCTAGTGATGGCCAAATGAAGCTTTCCGAAGCACTGAAGCTTGTATTGAAAAACGGTTCATTACTCGAAGCTTTTCAACACAGTCCTCTCCGGTGACATCTGGTGGTGAAAATTTTGAAGAGCAGCTTGAATCTGCAAAATAAAACGGACTGCTCAATCATCACTGCTCACTCAAGAGTGGAGTTCTCTCTGATATTGGGCCACCGTTCCGTTGCTTTGAACATGTAATTGGTTTTGTTTTCTCGATTGGGGGGCTGAAAGAAATGTAATGCGTATTTGCGTAATACATTTTGATCAATAAACTTTCCCTATTTAAACATGCACTATGGTGGCCTTTCTTTGCTCATAACTCCTTGATGTTGGTAAATACAATAAGTGAGCAATATATATAATATACATATGATAATGCACAGCACATTATGGAGTATGCCCCTGCTGTGAAGTCCTGCCTCCATCTACTTGTCATTTAATCACTGGACAGCTGGACAGGTTCATACAAAATATTAGATTAGGCCAATTGTCCTATACATATTTTTGACCTAGGGGTGGGATTGATTGTGAACTGGAAAGGGAAAATGCTTAGGGAGCTGAGTACGGCTGCATCGTCACTGATTTGTAGAATCATTTTGATTCGATACAGGATCCGATTCAATTTGATTGGAATCTGGAAAGTTTTGCCTCAGTCAGAAATATTACAATTCTGGTCATTTAACAGTATATATCCATAATTTCGTATCTATTAAAAGAAAGCTGACACATGTGAGACTTAATTAGAGATGTAAACAGAGAGTTATGAAACCTGCAGCTGCAGAAGCCAGCGAAGAAAAAAGAGGCAAACACAGCGCGGACCCGCCGACACATCAAAATCTGACTCTGACGCGTCGGGTCCGCGCTCTGTGTTCACGTTTGTATGCAGAATCCGTAAACCTGCTCCCAGTTACTGTTTTAGCTGCATGGTGTTTGACGACATGTTGTGAGGTTTAACCTGAGATGCTGGCGTTTCAGGCATAATAACGTTAATTTACAAATCGACACGGGATTTTAATGAATCAATATCACTTTATTCAATTTAGCATGGATTGTAATCAGAAAAGCGATAATCAAAACCCACCCCTAATCAAGAACTTGCAAAGTAAAAACATGATCAATGTAAGGTAGCCCTTTTGTTATTTACAGTTAACAAGAGGATTAGTGTTACTGTGCGCTGGCTGAGTCTGTTTCTTTTCTTAGAAATAGTTTCTCCTGCCCTGGAGAAAATCCACTTGCATGGAACAGAAGAGGCTGTGGAGTGCAGGAACCACACTGCAAGCTGGTAGATATGCAGGTATTCCTGGGTCCTGCAGACTATCACCTAAAAACAATAAACAAAATGATTTTCTAAACTGTGTAGCAATGTCATGTACGTATAGTGTCAAATACATTTTTGTAGTCTTCATCAGCTTTAATTCACATGGAAGTGTTCCTAAAGTCATATGCTGTAATGATATTTACATTATGAAAACATGATTTTGGACATTTCAAGTTGTTCACTTCGGCAGATAAAATGAATTGAGCAAAATCAACTCAAAATATTCCCACACGCCAGAACGTCCTCTCTTCCTCGCTGGCTCCATATCTGTCAGTGGAATGATCACCTCGTCGCTATCTGTCACCATCAACACACTCCACGAATCCCGTGGATGATTCACTTCCTTATATCTGTTTGAATCAGGTACCGAAGCAGTTACATGCGTAATGAAGCTTCGGACGTCACTGGTCACGTGACTTTTGCCAAACGAAGCAAGCCTCGACACAGTGCTTCTGAACCAGTGTGTTGTTTTTTTCGACACACGCTCCGGAGCGTCAGCTTCAAGCGGGCCATCACTAAGAAATTCTCTCACTGAAAATTATGAACAGAATCAGTGACTAAGAGCAGCCAACCTTGAATGAGTATGACTTATTGCTGGTTATGCAGAACAACCTCTTGCAAAGGTTGTATAAAGATCAGTTTTTTTCCCTGTTAGCTGTTATAAACTTAATCACTTCTCACACCCAAATAAGCTCCACCTCCATCTCATGTGTGGCACGTCAACAGAGCTCTTATGCCAGAAAAGTGGAGTTGTCTTTGTCTTTCTGGAATACACGGATTTCACAAAAGGCAAATGATATATTTGATACAATATATTAATGCTGATTAGTGATCTACAGTTTATTACTGAGATACATACTAATGGAGGCAAAATGTCTGTACTTCTGACTAAGGGACCATCGATGTTAGAACCTGTAAATGCTAAAGCAAAGTAGTCAATTGTGTTACACAATGGAAGAGACTGGAACACGATATTATATGTATGCAGGAAGTCTGAGAAAAGGGTGAAAGAGAAGTCTGGCCTACATATTAGATGATTAAATGAGGATAGAAGTGATGCAACAGGAGAATCTAACTTTTAGAGAAATCAAGTCAAAGAATGTCAGAAGCTTCAAGTATCTTGGATACACTATTTCAAAATCTGAACCTACCTCATCCTCTATCTATGGACAAACTGAAGCACGTTATAGAACATTCCATTTCAACTAACAAAATCTTAGCTGGAACTTTAAGATAGCTAATACACAACTACAAAATATAACCAAAACAGTCCCAATTTATGACTTTTGTTGTTTAAAACAACTGAAATACATAGATCATATATGCTGACTGAAAATTAAGATATGGAACAGAGTGGAAAAGTTGTTAAACACTGATGTACAGCAGATCAGAATACAGAATCAACTTTATGCAACTGCTGGATACCATATTAAATCAGGAGCACCACAAAACCAGGTGAAATGTGCATAGAGAGAAAAGATGATGACCATTTGTTGAAGGTTAACTATTAATCTAAAGTCCCATAAGAGAGCAGCAGCTGAGCTTTGACCTGTGAGCTACAACTTCAGATTCTTTTATAGTGTGAAGTGTTTAATGTGTAAAGGGTTCAAGCTTGAAGTAACACCCATACACAGGTTATGTTTTTGAAAATTATTTGCAAATTGCTATAAAGAGTGAGGATGTTATATTAGAGTGTGGCAGTTGAGCTTTGACCTGTGAGCTGCGTCATAAGACTGTTCTATGGTGTTTTTTAATGTGTCGGCAGCCTGCAAACACAGAGGACTGACAGAGTAGAAGCAGATTTTCTCTCTTTCAACACAGACCTTGTGCAGACAGCAGAGCGCTGCAGAGTGAAGAAGTTGATGGGAAGAAGCTGAGTAAGTGCAACTTTGATTCATTCCTCTTCATCACAGAGCAGCTGTTTGTTAGCTGCTCTGTTTGTTAGCGTTAGCATATTTCTTTTTTTTTTTTTTTTTTTTTTATTAATATTTTTGGATGAACAGAAACATTAATAAATAAATATACAACTGCAATAATCATACTGTCAGTTCTCTGTCCATTTCTAAACAAACAAACAAACTAAGACAAGCAAACAAACAACACACAAAAAAAAAAAAAAAAAAAAATTACATAAATAAATAAATAAATAAAATAAATAAAACCCAGGAGAAACAAAATAATACACCGCCTCCTGGAGAACATCAGCAAAAACAAAAACAAATAAGGGTAAAACCCCCTGGTGCAAAAAAAAAAAAAAAAAAAAAAAAAAGACAACAACCAAAATACCAATGACACATGAAATATCCCTCTAAGCGACCATTTATCATAATGTCTAAGAGACATTGTCAATGTACCGCAAAAAGGGACCCCAGACCTGCTCAAAAATATCTTCTCTTCCCTTCATTCTATACATAACCCGTTCATATGATGCCATCCTAGACATTTGTTCGGTCCATTCCTTGAAAGAACAGGGGCTGGATGACTTCCAATGCCTAAGAATTACCCTGCAACCAGTTATAAAAGCCAGACGCATCCACAATCTCTGTTTTTTTGAGAGAGTGTTATCGTCAGGTAGTAGGCCCAGGACGCATATAGCTGGAGATTTAGAAAGATTAAGTTTAAAAATATCATTCACCAAGTTGATGATCCCATCCCACAAATAATCATTTTTCCGACATGTATACAACATATGAACTAGAGTCCCGACTTCCTGCTGACATTTCCAACAAATGTCCTTATCTGCGAGCTTCAACCTGGCTAATTTACTGGGTGTCCAATAGTTTCTGTGAAGCAACTTGTACTGGATAAGTTGAGACTGTGTTTCAGGTGAGCAGACATACCATGATGAGATCAGCATCTTCCAACTGTCCTCTGAGATCTGGATACCCAGATCTTTCTCCCAACACCGCCTCAGTCCCCCCAAACTGGGAGCGTGTGCCTCTCTGAAGCTCCCATAAAATTTAGATGCCCTGATTCTGTTATTGTCAGGGGTTGCAAACATCTTCTGAACACTAGATGGAGGGTCTAGATTATTTTTCAAAATGGCTTTAATACAATGTCTTATTTGAAAAAACCTCCAAATTTCCCTTGGATCCAAATTGAATTCTCGTCTGATTTCTGCAAACGATTTCATGCCAGTCTGCCCAAATAGATCCCCCATCTGATTAATACCTGTCCTAGCCCAGGCCTCCCACCAGACCGGTTTCTTACCTATTAATACTTTCTTATTATACCAAATAGAGGCTCTAGCGGTGAGATAAGGGCTGCTGTTGGTATATTGGTGAGCTCTAAGCCAGGTCTCTTGCATGAAAGACAGTACTGGATCTTTAAACGGTACTGGCCTTCCCTTCTGAGTAAGGAAGGCCTCTAAAGACGAAGGGGCCACAAGACTTTCCTCAATCCCAACCCATGATGGCTTATCAGTAGAGGAATTATGTATCTTAACTAACTGAGAGAGGGAGAAAGCATAATGATACCAGACCATCTTAGACAATGCCAACCCACCACTCTCTTTAGCAGCATATAATTTAGACCGATTAAACAATGGCTTTTTACCTGCCCACACAAAACCCTCTACACATGTATTATAAAGCTTTAGCAAATTATGTGGGACTGCTATCGGTAACATGTGAAGAAAGTACTGAAGTTTAGGGGCAATAATCATCTTCACCAAATTAATTCTGCCCAAAAGGGACAGATTTATTTTAACCCAATTCTGCAACAGCGAACGGATGTTTTGAATCACTGGGGAAATATTTACTTTCATTATGTTGTCTAAACCAGGGGTCAATTTAATCCCCAAATAAGTCAGACCCTCGGGCATCCACTTGAAATGCCATGAACTCCTCATAACAGGCGGACACAATTTAGAAATAGGCATAGCTTCAGACTTAGACCAATTTATAGTGTATCCAGAGATTACAGAGAAAGAATCAATAATTGAGGAAATTGCAGGAACGGCCTGTTCTGGGTTAGTTGAAATCAGTAAAATATCATCTGCATACAAAAAAGTTTTATGTTCTTCTTGACCCAAATCCACCCCTCTAATTTTCTTACATTCACGTAAAGCTATGGCTAAAGGCTCCAAAAACAGAGCAAAAATGAGAGGTGATAAGGGTGAACCTTGTCTAGTACCCCGACTTAACGAAAATGAGGGTGACATTATCCCATTGGTAATAACTGTAGCCATTGGATCTGTGTATACCACCTGAATCCACTGCCTAAAAAAGGGACCGAAACCAAATCTCTTCAAGGTATGAAACAGAAAAGGATACTCAACTTTATCAAAAGCTTTCTCTGCGTCCAAAGAGAAGGCAACGACAGGGTCTAGCTTAGTCCTGCTCTTCCAGAGTATATGCAATATCCTACGTAGATTATCCGCAGAGCTTCTATTTTTCACAAAACCGACCTGATCCCTATGCACCAAATACGGAAGAACTTTTTCAAGCCTAAAAGCTAATATCTTAGAAATAATTTTTTCATCCACATTAATTAATGAAATTGGACGATAATTCCCACAATGCTGTGGGTCTTTCCCTTTTTTATGTAATAACGTGATCACTGCCGATCGCATACTAAACGGTAGTCTCCCTCTTTGAAACGCATCTTGATATACCAACAGTAGTCTAGGAGCTAGTTCGTCCACAAACACCTTATAAAAATCTGATGGAAATCCATCATTACCTGGAGATTTACCCACTCTAAGGCTGCCGATTGCCTGCTTAACTTCAGTTAATGTAATCTTACCTTCTAATATACTTCTTTGATCTTCCGACAGGCTGGGAATTTTAATAGAAGAGAAGAAATCTGACAGCCTCTGTTCCTCCACCAGTCCATTAGAAGTGTACAGCTCCTGATAATATTTAGTAAAAATATCATTTATTTCTTTTTTACTAGTAGTCAACTTATTATTATTACTAGGATCAAAAATAGATGGTATAAGGTTACTAGATTTTATCTGCTTAACCCTGTATGCCAACATTTTACCTGTTCTCTCCCCTTGTTCAAAGTACTTCTGATTTAGACAAAACATTGCATATTCCACTTTTTTCTCCAATATGCTATTCATCTCAAATTTAAATTTAATTAATTTGTTCCATAAGTCCCTCTCTGGGAGCAACATATGTTGTTTTTCAAGCTCCTTGATATCCTGTTCCAACTTCATCAGCTTATCCCTCTCAGCTTTTTTAATCAAGGAGCAATATTGAATAAGGCGCCCCCTCAAATAGGCCTTAAAAGCATCCCAGGTCATTCCAACGTCGTCAATAGAGCCCTCATTGTACAACCAAAACTCCTTTATCATTTCCCTTATACATTCGCAATGACCCTTATTCTTCAGTATTGAGTTATTCAAGCGCCACCTAGGTGACGGTTTAATATTATCAGTGTCAGTAAGAACAAGGTCAATGGGAGCATGATCCGATATAGCAATGTTACCAATAGAGGACCCAATAGTTTGACTTGCCAAAGAACGGGACACCAAAAAATAATCTATCCTGGAGTAGGTTGAGTGAGGATGCGAAAAAAAGGTATAATCTCTTTCTTGAGGATGAAGAAGTCTCCATATATCTACTAGACTCAGTTCCTCTGACATCACGTCCACCGCAGCGTTTGTTGGGTCCTTGCTTAGTCCAGTACAAGAAGATTTATCCAATAAGACATCCCTGACCCGGTTAAAATCTCCCCCAATTACAATGTGTGTGTTACCTATAGTCCGCACCATGTTACAGACTTCATGAAAAAATTGTGGCTGAGGAGAATTAGGAGCATATATATTGACCAATGTCATTTTCCGCCCCTGTAAACATGCATCCAAAACCACCCATCTACCCTCCTGATCTGTATAATGCTTAAAGACCTGAAAATCCAAGTTTCTTCTAATCAATATGACCACCCCTCTTTTTCTAGCCGAAAATGCACTAAAATAAACTTGCGCCACCCAGTCTCTTTTAAGCTTTAATGATTCGGCCTCATCAAGATGGGTCTCCTGAATCAGGGCTATATCAGTCTTTTTCTGTTTCAGATATGTGAGGATTTTCTTCCTTTTAATAACATTATGACAACCCGCTATATTCCACGACACAATTTTACATAACTCCATAACACCATGTGAGCCGAATTATTATACAAATTTATCCAGAGGAATATCCCATTTACCCATATAACAACTCTTAGAGCCAGTAACATGAGACAACCCAATGATCCAAAAATTAGGTCTATACAGGACAGTTGGTACCATACCATCAAAACCAACAACAAAACCAAACACGAGAAAAGAGAGAAAAAAAAAAAAAAAAAAAAAAAAAAAAAAAAAACAAAAGAACATGAAAACATAAAAAATCGCAAGTCCGTGGCACTCAAAAAAAATTCCCAGATGGTGTCCCTCCTTACGTCTCCCCCCCCCTCAGAAGTAAACCAACCCATAGCTTATCAAATCCTCTTAATCTACATCACCCGGAATGTTAACCAAATCCAAGCCGCTTAGAAATTGCTTAGCCTCAGCTGGGTTGGAAAACTGATGATACTGGTTATCCACTGAAAAAGTCATAACAGCCGGAAAACGAAGAGAATAGCCAATCTTGTACTGTTGCAACAAGCGGCGCACCTCATCAAACTTCCTGCGTTTTTCTTGTACCTCCTGAGCGTAATCCTGGAAAAAAAGAACTCTCATGCCTTTCCAAACGATCTGCCCCTTTTTTCTGGCAGCCGCCAGCACGGACATCTTGGCTTTATCCCGTAGGAAGCGAACAATAATGTGTCTCGGTCTGGAGTCCGCAGTGGGCTTCGGAAAAGCTGGCCCCACTCGATGGATTCTATCTATTTCGTAGTAATCTCCCATCTCAATGTCCAGAGCTTCAGACAGCAGATTCTTCACGTAATCCTCAATATTACTGCCTTCGGATCCTTCTCTAATACCCGATATTCTAATATTCTGGCGCCGTGAGGAACCCTCAAGCGCCGTTACTTTTTCCTGCAGCCGCTGGTTCTGTATCTTCAAGATCTTACATATTGAGCTGGCTTTAGCCTCTTCGTCCTCCAATCGAGAAATTCTTGTCTCTGTTTCATCCACTCTCACACCCAAACTGTTCACAGCTTCCTTGAGAGACTCGATACCACCTTTCACCGCCGTCATGTCTTGTGCTACCTGCTCAAGCAGAGATCTTATAGAAGTCAGCTCGGCCGCCACACCATCTTGGGAAGGACACCTGGCATCGACTCCATCAGGTGTCTCCGCCATAGTAGTTAGTGAAGTAGCCTGAGTGTTGTGTGTTTTTCCTCGCGGCATAATCGAATCGTTGCGTAAAACGTAATGATTCTTCTGACTCCTTCCACTGAATTTACCAGGGCAGATCCCAAATAAGACAAATAACCAGCTCTGACCTATTTTTAACGAGGTTTAGCGTTAGCATATTTCTGCAGAGAACACATGGAGACTTGTTTCATCTCTGGCGTCTGGTGTTGGATAAAGACTCCAAAGCAACAACAAAGTCTCCAACATCCAGATCAGAGCCTTTCAAACAGAGTGTGCAGTTACAGATTTGTTCTCCTCACATCATCACGTCAGACTAACAGTCTGTGTGGGTCTTCATCAGACTGTGCTGCAGGTCGGTACCAACATCATGAAACGTTCCTCACACATCTTCCACTGCTTGATCCTCTTTAACAGAGGAAGTGTGATTGTGCTGCGATGTTCAGTCACACTCAGTCTTCATGTGGACTCTGAACAGGCTCACAGTCAAACTGTAAAATGCTGGACTCCACTTGTTTAATGAATGATAATGACAGTCATGTCTGTTTAATGTGGAGCCCCGCAAGGGACACGGGAAAAAAAATAACTTAAGATGAACTTTTGCGAGGTCTCGCAAAATAGGAATTCCAACAATGGCAGCAGCTACTTAGTTGTAATATTACTCTTTCTGGGTCACAAAATAAACTTTTGCGATATTTTGAGACGTGAATGTAGCTGTGTAAATGCTTGGCTTACAAGACATCACATATTTGCAAAAGTGCTCCGATGTTTTCGGAGATGCATGACACACACCATCTCGAAGCTAAAGGGAGGTCGAGACCTACTACAGTCGGTAGGAACATTGTGCCTCGATCTTCTGGTCGGCTTCGAGCTGGCGGCCTCCGAAGAATGCGGCCAAAACTTTTGCGAGATACCGAATTAGATTTGCGAGATCTCGCAAAACTTCAGCTTAATTTTTTTTTTCTCAAATCTCCCTCCGTACTTCAATGTTCTCCTGAAATCATGGAAAATATTTAACAGGACCTGGTGAGCGCCCCCTGCTGGTTCCTTATTAGTGCTGCTCTCAGACTCCAGTGATCCTGTTGGATGGATTTATGGAGGCTTTAAGGGATTACCTGCAGTCCCACTGTAGTTAGTCCCTCACAGCTACACTTATATGTTTTGCGTCAAGCTCAGTGTCATCTGTGCAGCAACATTTCTCATATATGAGTTTTCCTCTGCAAAGTGCTGTAAAGTGCTGCTACATGTCCTACACTTGGACGTGTAGCAGCACATGGCAGGAACCAGAAGGTGTGATAAGATCCACAACGTTATACAAGATCAGACTGAGCAAGATAGTGATGTAACTGTGCTGAAAAAAATCCACCCACTGTCAAAGAGTGGATGGAGATGGACAGATGACAGGAACACAGTGGTTCCCTCTGTTTATGGTGGATGTTGTAGTCAGCCAGAAACCAACCTATGAAAAAGAAATGAAAGGCGGAGATGCTCAGAAGATGGAAGCATGGTGTTTAATCAGCCAATCACAGCTTTAGAAACAAAGTGTCTGCCCAGGGAGATAACTAAAAAAAAAGCTGATAGAAGCAGTTAGCAGTTAGAGTATGAACATTGTGTAAGCAGTCAGCTTGGTCATGGACATTGTAACAACAATAAAGCTGCTCTCTGCCATTTCAACAGTCATGTCTGACCTGCTGCTTTGTAGGACTACAGTAATGGAGGGATTCAGTGGCTGAAATCGGGTCTTTGAGACACTTCTTGTAGTGAACTGATGTAAGCTGTGTCTCAGACGGAGTTGATGTTAGTACAATAACATCAGACATGACCTCTGCAGCACCTATTTGATGTGCACATGAATGATTTGTGTTTCCCCTTTAGGTGAAGGTAGAAAGTGTGTGTGAGCTGATGTGTATGTGAATTCAGCAGCATGGATCAGTGTGAGGACAGAGAGGAGGGAGTCCCTCCCTCTAAAACCACTCAGAGGTGAGATGACCATCTCTAGCTGTCCATGACTCTTCTCCATGTCACAGCTCAGCACTCACATCACTGCTCCATCATTATTCACAGGGACCGACGTAGACCGGAATTCAGCTATGAGAGGAACCGAGTGAAAGATTTCATTAACACATTTGAACAAAAACAGTCATCTGCGAAAGAGTGAGTTCATGTCAGTAATATCAGTTTATATGTGATGAGGCTATCATTGATGATTTGAACTTTTTCAGGAAACACCAGAGACTCAAACCTGGAACTGAGCCCAGCTGCGTGTCATTAATGAGTGACCGGTCTAAAGATGCAGTCACGGGTTTTAAAAGCCAGCAGGCATCTGCTACAGAGAGGTGAGCAGTTAGTAACATCAACCTGGGGCTTAGGTTTGTGTCTGATTTCTCAGACTTTTTATCTGATTTAGTGCTCAGCTCAGATAAAATAATTATTGTGGGTGATTTTAACATCCATGTAGATGCTAAAAATGACAGCCTCAACATGGCATTTATTAAACTCTATTGGCTTCTCTCAAACTTTAAAAGAACCCACCCACCACTTTAATCACATTTTAGATCTTGTTTTAACATATGGCATAGAAACTGAACATTTAACAGTGTTTCCTGAAAACCCTCTGCTGTCTGATCATTTCCTGATAACATTTACGTTTACAATAATTGATTACACAGTGGTGGAGAGTAGACTTTATCACAGTAGATGTCTTTCTGAAAGCACTGTAACTAAGTTTATGAGTATAATCCACCCACTGTTATCATCTTCAATGCCCTGTACCAACACAGAGCAGAGCAGCTACCTGAATGCTACCCCAACAGAGGTCGATTATCTTGTTAATAACTTTACCTCCTCACTACGTACGACTCTGGATACTGTAGCTCCTGTGAAAAATAAGACCTCAAATCAGAAGTACCTGACTCCGTGGTATAATTCTCAAACACGCTGCCTAAAGCAAAAAACTCATAAGATGGAGAGGAAATGGCATGTCACAAATTTAGAAGATGATTATTTAACCTGGAGAAATAGTTTCTTGCTTTATAAGAAAGCCCTCTGCAAAGTTAGAAGATCTTACTAAATAAGAACAACCCCAGGTTTCTCTTCAGCACTGTAGCCAGGCTGACAAAAATTCAGAGCTCTATCGAGCCAACAATGCCTTTAACGTTAACTAGTAATGACTTCATGAACTTCTTCACAAATAAAATTTTAACAGTGAGAGAAAAAATAAATATCTTGTGATCATCTCACATATTTAATAATATGATACAGCTACGATCAGAACCATCAATATATATATTTAGAGTCTTTTTCACCACTGGAATTTAATTTAATTTATACAAATCACAACAACTGTCGCCTCAAGGTGCTTTATATTACACAGCAGACCCTACAATAATACATCCAGAGAAAAACCCAACCCCTATGACCCCCTATGAACATGCACTTTGGTGACAATGGAATGAAAAACTCCCTTTAAACAGGAAGAAACCTCCAGCAGAACCAGGCTCAGGGAGGGGCGGGGCCATCTGCTGCGACCGGTTAAGCTGGGCACACACAGTGCGATTGTTTCAGTCACGTTATCCAGCTTCTGCTCAAACTGTACGATTGACTTGCAGGGGTTAGAAGTTCGTAGGTCACGATGCAGGGTCTCACACTATACGGCCCAATGCTTTGATGCTACCTGAGTGCTCAAACTGGGGCGTTTTGCATTGTTTACAATTTGTACACTTTGTACAATTTGTACACTCCGTGCTTATTGTCCCTAGGGGTTTGCCGTAGTGGAAATGGGGTGAGTATGATTACGGAAGTGGAGGTGTGTCATAGATATACAGAATGAGCAGCAATAAAGAATAATGGTGGCTCATGAAGCAGTTTAAGAAGATGGTCTTTATAATAGTTAAGATTAGAATTACATAGGGGCCACCTGCAGTGACCGGTTGGGGTGAGAGAAGGAAAATAGGATAAAAGACATGCTGTCGAAGAGAGCCAGAGATTGATATCCAGTATGACTGAATGCAGAGGTCTATTAACACATAGTGAGTGAGAAAGGTGACTGAAGAAAAAAAAACCCTCAATGCATCATGGGAATCTCCCAGCAGCCTACAGCTGTTGCAGCATAACTGAGAGAGGATTCAGGGTCACCTGATCCAGCCCTAACCTTAAAAGTGAAGATAGTGTGCAAGAAGTGTCTCTCTCCTGAATACACACACACACACACACACACACACACACACACACACACACACACACACACACACACACATACTACTTTTAAATACTCTACGAACAACAAGTAACCCTGCAGTGTGAGAGCGAAGTGCTCTAATGGGGTGGTATGGTACTACAAGGTCATTAAGATAAAATGGGGCCTGATTATTATTTTGAATTCAGTTCTGGATCCTAGGTTTGTACGTCTACGTTTGGGCCTCGAAGTTTCCTTCTGCTCATGCTCAGCGTGCAAATCTGTTTCTCTTTGAGATCAGGAAGGTATTCTAAGTCTTCATCAGCTTCTGTGGCTGCAAATGAAAAACACAGTTTTCTTCTCTAACAGGATCTATGGGAGACCTGCTGAACCTGGACCCAGCTGCATTTCTTTAAAGAGTGACCGGTCTAAAGATGCAGTCACTGGTTTTAAAGGCCAGCAGACATCTGCCGCAAAGAGGTGAGCTGTGAATATCATGAACTCTTTATTAGCAATCGCTTCGGTGTCTGACTTGAATGTTGATTTTTTTTGTTTTGTTTTTGTTTCATGGATTCTAAAATACAACTCTGTAGGACAGGTGTAGGCAACTGCAGGCCTTGAGGGCTGATGTCCTGCAGGTTTTAGACCACTGTGCCGGAGCTCATAGGTGTGTCGTGAGAAAATGATCAGGTGTCATGGAAAATTATCTGGTTCCAACTGATTAGCACTCTACACGACAGGTGCGAGTAACAAGCAGAACAATTACATTCTCTTCCATTAGAGGGCAGTACAATTACCCGCTCTAATTAAATGAGTTGCCAACTGCCAATAAAACAGAAGAAGACAGGGAAGAAATTACATAATAGTCATTCTGGAAGTGAGACAAAGCAGCAGGTGAGATGGAGAAAATTCTGACTGAGATCAAGTCATGGGCAGTTGTCCGATAAAAGCAAAAAATGTATAATGGGGACAAAACGAGCCAATTCCTCTATCCCTGGTGCACGGGGAAAAGTTATCAATGTGCTTTTTGTGACATTTTTGTTTGGTGGTGTGCTGTTATTTTTCTAACTTATAGTATGTGCCGTACCTTAAAAATGTTGGGAAACACTGATGTAGAAAGTAGTAAAATAAAGGCAAACCATTAAATACACATGTACACATGCACACTGACTGACACTGTACACCTCCATTGCAATCAAACTAACAGCAAGTTTCCAGAACTGCTGGCACTTCAACACAGAACAAAGTAACTGTGGAGACTCTCACAGAGGTGATCTATTCAATGAAGTTCTCTTCCTGATCCCTAGAGATTCCTACAGGAAGTTTATGAATCCCTACATTTTGTCTGTCATTAATTCTCCACTTCTGATTGGTTATGCCCTTGGTTAGTTAGAAAATCAATCAATAATATTAATAATAATATTCAGTAATTAACTGGATGCATTTGTATCCATTCAAATTACATTAAGATATTATAGCTTAGTGGACTCGTTGTAATCAGAGTTTGAAATGCAGCTGAAGATATCTAGGTGAACCCTAAAGGTACCAATGCAGACTAACTTGCAGTTGACACAGATCTGGATTAAACCTAAACCTTATTTATTTATTTTTTTTGTTTGTAGTTCAAACTGTCTGTTTTTTAGGGCATCCAGTTAGAAAATGCCTGTCTAGGTTTAGTTTTTGAAGTTTCCTTCTGCTTATGCTCAGCCTGCAATCCAGGTTCTCTTTGGGATGATGAAGGCATTCTAAGTCTTCCTCAGCTTCTGTGGCAGCAAATGGAAAGCACATTTCTTCTCTAACAGGATCTATGGGAGAGCTGCTGGACCTGAACCTGAAAGTAGACCAGAACCTGGACCCAGCTGTGTGTCATTAAAGAGTGACCGGTCGAAAGATGCAGTCACAGGTTTTAAAGTGCAGCCGGTGTCTGCTGTAGAGAGGTGAGCTGTTAATAACATGAATTCTTTGAGAGCTTATTTAATTGCTTGATGTTATTGGATAAAAACTGCAGTGCAAACACGTCATTCCCAATTAAACTGTCTCTTACTGTCCTGGAATAGATCATGTTAGAATAGAAACAAATCTCTGCTTTGTAAACACCAAATAAAGTCATTAATGACTTTAAATCAGTCCTCTGTTCTCCTGATGTGTGTTTAAACATTGTTGTGACTCAGTGTTTGTAAATAAATCCTCCATCATGTTTAACGACAGCTCAGCTCTTTTTCACACAAATATCTATTTTCATATGTGAAGCGGTGTGTGTTGGAGTGTTTCCACAAACACAGCAGTCAGAGTGTAAAGAATGGATGTTTTAGGTGTTAGGCTGAGTGTCTCTAGGACTCCAGCTGCTCCAGCAGGTGTCTTCTTTGTACTTTGCTTCAAACACAGTGTAGGGAGGAACTTCCACTCAGGTGTTTTTCCAGAATAAACTGAAAAAAAAATCTAAATATAAAAATACAATGGTGGTAATTATCAATTAACAGTGGCAGGATACCTGAGTATAATTTGAATGATAATTTTTGCTCTCTTGGGAAAACCTCTAAAAATACAATACAATAAGATAAGCATAAAAAACCTTTTAGTAAATTTAAACAACCAAACTGGCCACATTTATTGCAAATGTGTTTTTTCCATTTTTGAGCAGATTGTAAGTCTGGTACAGTGACAACCAATTCTTCATAATTCCTCTACAGTGTTGACCAGGAGAGCTCAGAGGTTCCCAGTAGTGATGCTGCTGGGCAGACAGAAACACACCTGGACTCCATATTTATGGTTTGTACATAAACAACAACTGCTTTTTATAATACATTTTATTCATAGTAACCTTTCAAAATACCGAAGAATATTGTACACTAGATGAACAAAAAAAAAGTGAAGATAGAAATATAAAAAAGGTTAAAATTTGGTTTGAGGTAATTTAAGTGTAAACTAGTGTCCAGAAAAGGAAACATCTGTTTTTAAAGGGAGTTAAAATACCATGTGGAAACCAGCTCTTCAATGGTGGAGAACTCGTGAATGTCCATGAGGTAGTCGATGCTAGAGGACAGATAATTAAGATCGATGTCCTTACTTTTGCAGAATGAAAGATGATGGAGTTTGGTAATAAAGAATGAGTTTAACATTTAAGAAAAAGAAAGTGACCAGTTGTATGCAGTTCGTGTGCTGTATAATCAACAGGTGTTGGTTTTACATAAGTGATGGCAGATCACTCAGACAGACACTGTTGCAGTGAAAGGGGTTTATTTACAGTGAGGACAAATATCCAGCATAACACTGAGATGAGAAAGCACAATGAATAGGAAACTTGAAATATATAGAGGGAGAAGAGGAGAGAATGAAGTTAACGACTGATAGAAGCATAGTTCAGGAGATACAAAAATGTTCACAAGGAATTCGTTAGAGAGTTTGCTTGCTTTGATAACTCCAGACTGAGGGCGGCTGGTCAGAGAGCGTCATGAACTTGCAGGAAGCAGAGGAGGAGGAAGTCCTTGATTATCAAATTGGTAAATAAAAGATGGTTGATTAATTCCAACTTGAGGCTGAGACAACAATCCAACACCCAAGAGCTGCCACGCTGCTCCTTAAGTACTCCAACTGATGAGGTTGGAGTACAGATGCGTTGGAGAAACCCTGATGAACACAGCTACTCCCGCCACATTTAGTCTGGCTTTATGGGAGAACTACGAATGCCTTTTCTATAATCACAAGCAACTTTGTTTTGTCTTCAGTTAAACCAGAGCTGAGAAGTCACACTCACAGAGGTAGGCAGTGCTGAATGGTAGGAGGGCTTTTCCTGCTCGAGTGGCAAGGGAAGAAAACTTGCTCATCACAGAACTGAGAGATGCTTACCTCTTTTAATTACTTTTTCAGTGTGGGGTCAGCTCCATAAAAAGTCAAAAAGGTCCCCTACCCGTTCATTATATGTCCTATTCTCGGGAAAATCATCTTTAATGGTAAATGGCCTGATGAACATTCTGTTCATCATTTTTATGGACAGGATTTCTAGGCGTGGCCTCAGAATCTCATCTCTGCTTTTTGCAGATGATGTGGTTCTGTTGGCTTCATCTGGTGGAGGCCTCCAGCTCTCACTGGAATGGTTCGCTGCCGAGTGTGAAGCAGCGGGAATGAGGATCAGCACCTGCAAATCTGAGGCCATGGTTCTCAGCCGGAAAAGGGTGGAGTGCCCACTCCACGTCGGGGATGAGTTCCTGCCCCAAGTGGAGGAGTTCAAGTATCTCGGAGTCTTGTTTGCGAGTGATGGGAGAAGGGAGCCGGAGATCGACAGACGGATTGGGGCTGCAGCTGCAGTAATGCAGACGCTGCACCGGTCCGTCGTGGTGAAGAGGGAGCTGAGTGTAAAAGCGAAGCTCTCAATTTACCGGTCGATCTACGTCCCTACCCTCACCTATGGTCACGAGCTGTGGGTAGTGACCGAAAAAACGAGATCGCGGATACAAGCGGCGGAAATGAGCTTCCCCCGAAGGGTGGCTGGCCTCTCCCTTACAGATAGGGTGAGAAGTTCGGCCATCCGGGAGGGGCTCAGAGTAGAGCAGCTGCTCCTCCACATCGAAAGGAGCCAGCTGAGGTGGTTCGGGCATCTGACAAGGATGCCTCCTAGGCACCTCCTGGGGTTGGTGTTCCAGGCATGTCCCACTGGGCGAGGCCCCGGGGCAGACCCAGGACACGCTGGAGAGATTACATCTCTCGGCTAGCCTGCGAACGCCTTGGTGTTCCCCCGGATAAGCTGGAGGAGGTGGCTGGGGAGAGGGAGGCCTGGTATTCTCTGCTTAGGCTGCTGCCACCGTGACCCGGCCTCGGATAAAGCGGATGAAGATGGATGGATGGATGGAAAGTAGGATAAATAAAAAGAGAGGATGAAAACTTTAGCTTGACTGCTGAGTGATTAATGATGGTGTCAAATTCAGGCCCAATGAGAAAGAGAGGGCATTTATTCCTCACGGGGAATCTCATTCAATCCCCTGTAATAAATGCATGGACAGAGGTATCTGGCTTTTATAGCCACAAATAAAAAACAAACAGCACGTAACGGGGATGAAAACTGACAGATGTTACCAGCTGCCAGGGACTCCTGGATGTACTTCTCCATGGTGTCCCTCTCTGGCTGGTGTAACATGGGTTATATTCAGAGGTTGAGAAGAGGCGGCAGAAACTCTCAGTTCAATTCATTTCAAATTCAATTCAATTTTATTTATATAGCGCCAAATCACAACAACATTCACCTCAAGGCAGGACAATTAAAAACTCATGATCACATTGGCACTGGGAATTCTACAATGCTTGTCCTTTAATAATTACACTTTTCACCAACCTTACAAGGCTCAGTTGAACGGCTGCTGTCTTGTCATACATGAAGCAAGCAGTGTTCAAACAACACATAATGTTACTTTGAGTTAGGGAGGTAAAAATATGAGGTCCATCTCAGTGCACCCAACCATGTGCAAGCATGTTTCTCCCACATTCTACAGTCGTGGCCAAAGGTTTTGAGAATGACACAAATATTAGTTTTCACAAAGTTTGCTGCTAAACTGCTTTTAGATCTTTGTTGCATTTGTTTCTGTGATGTACTGAAATATAATTACAAACACTTCATACGTTTCAAAGGCTTTTATTGACAATTACATGACATTTATGCAAAGAGCCATTGGCCCTTCTTTTTCAGGACCTCTGCAATTTGACTGGGCATGCTCTCAATCAACTTCTGGGCCAAATCCTGACTGATAGCAACCCATTCTGTCATAATGCCTTCTTGGAGTTTGTCAGAATTAGTGGGTTTTTGTTTGTTCACCCACCTCTTGAGAATTGACCACAGTTCTCAATGGGATTAAGATCTGGGGAGTTTCCAGGCCATGTACCCAAAATTTCAGCGTTTTTTTTCCTCGAGCCACTTATTTATCGCTTTTGCCTTATGGCACGGTGCTCCATCGTGCTGGAAAATGCATTGTTCTTCACCAAACAACAGTTTGGTGAAGAACAATAGCGGCAGAGGTAAAATATGCCTCAGCCAATGCAAGCACCTTTCCCATCAGCATGCCCACAAGATATGATGTTTTGACACCGTCATCTGGAAAAGAGCGGAGAGAATGGTCAGACACTAGGTAGCATTGGAAAAGGAACCCCCAACTTACTGTAGAAGAGCTCAGGTGCCAGGGAGATCACATTTCTTAAAAAAGGCAAAAGAAGAAGCAATGCGGTGGAGCTCCTTTGACAGCCGATGGGGCAGCTGGCATCAGCATGTGTTATGGAAACCATAACACATGCTGCATCGGCTTTGGGCTCACAAGAGATGGACCCAAAAGCAGACAATAGCCAGACAGAAATCAATTCTCACAGTTTTTATTTAGAGCACAGATAACAACACGTAGCTGACATGAACTCATACTGGGCACACTGGAGTGTCTCTACACAGGCTCAGGCAGGGATGCACAGGGGTGAGCTACGGTGGTCCGGCAGAGTGAGCGGCAGGCAGATAAACAATGAAGTTCCCTGACCTGAGGAGGTGGTGAACTGAAGGAAGCAGAAAGGCAGGCAAGTAAAGTGTGGGTAATCCATATTTTCCAGAGGAGGTGAGTGACAGGCTGGCACGAGGCTTTAAAAAGTCACGAGGGTGTGAGTTAGAGCAGCGCAAGCTGCGACCATAAGGAGACGAGGTAAGTACCCAATTGAGGAAGCGTTAATCACAAAAACTGAGGCCATATTGTACTGTACGTAGCTGATGGACTGGCGAAGAAGAGATGGTCACGGTGGACTTAAATGCATCCGCACTTATTACAGCTGATTAGCAGCAGGTGGGTATGAGTGGACCTGGCTCTGCTCGGTAAGGGATCCACACACACCAGCTGCTCACTTGAACCATTACACCAGTATGTCTTTCCACCTGTTGTGATAGATTATTGCAAGGTCCCCGGCCAGTTCCAAAGGGCTGATAGATGGAAAAAAAACAGGAGGAGTGAATTAATTTAATTGAGATAAGTCATGGGGTTGTTACCATTTCTCAGTTACGCAGAGAAAGTCAAACTTGCAGTCAGTGAAGAGATGCTGGAAGAGATGCCCCTCACTTGTAAAAGAGATTATATCTAGGAGATTGAAGTTGACAGTGGTGGTACCACAATTGGCAGGATGGTCAAGAACCGCACCACTACTGAGTGCTGAGCATTGAGCGTGGAGCCAGCTATATCTGACTATATACTCTTTTATATCCATTCTGTTCACAGTAATCTCTATCCTGCACTTTGTGAACCAATGGATTGTCAGTGTGTCCAACATGGATCTGATGTTTGGCTCCATGACATCAGTCTGATTGGGTCATTCATAAGCTATTCTGTTGCAGCTGCTGGAGAACAACATCATCACTTTTGTGAAGAACGAACTGAAGAAGATCCAGAAGGTTCTCAGTTCAGACTACCCAGAATGCTTAAAGAATCAGAGGGAGGATGATGAGAAGACGAGGAGCAGCAGAGAGGCATTTCTAAAGATAACACTAAACTTCCTGAGGAGAATGAAGCAGGAAAAGCTTGCTGACCGACTGCAGAGCAGTAAGGGGGTTTCTCTAAAGATTCAAGCTACACAGCAAATCCAGCATGTCCAAATTAACACTGTCGGATTTGATTTCAACACTATTAAAGTGTCTATATGGGTCCACACCAGAGAGTGTTAATTTAACTCTTTTTGGAGAGTTGGTACGTTAACTCTGATTTAGTGTTAAACACCAAATCTGTCTGGAGTTGATAATTTAACACTTGGTGTTAAGAGTTTATATATTAACTCTCAAAGAGTATTTTAGTTTAACTACGTAAGAGTTATCTTCTAATTAATTCTAAAAAGCGGGAATTTTACTGTTCTGAACTTCTAGAAATTTCTTTTGGAAATAAACATTTACTAAAAAGACGCAATGGTTTTTGAAAAAACATTTATTCTGAACTGTGCACCACAATTTCAAAACATTTTCTGAAAGATGTAACAGTATACATATTCCCACTTTCATTAGAATTGTGTTTATCAAAAGGTCTGACATAGGTGAGCTGGTAAATGCAAATAACAGCATTTTCATCACTTATTTCTTCAATACAACATGCATGTCCTTCATTCATCCCTTTGTGGAACTTCAACGCACTTCTGCTCTCCCCCATATTCCTCTTAACAAGCGTATCCTGTGTGGATATTGAATAAAAATTAGTTGACACTAATTAATGGCACAAATAATCCAGTAAACAATTGCAGCACAGTAAAAGAAAGGAATCCTCTTTGAGCCATTACTTGTCTAAAGTATTTTCCCAAAAGACTAGGACACAGGCAACAGGTAATACTGAACCAAATGTAAAACCTCAACCTTTTTAACTTTTACCTAAACCGTGTGCACAAAACTCTGGAGGGATCTATGCTAACGTAGAATCCAGTCAGGACGTCTGCTACTGCTGTTTGCTCGGGGTTTTTTTATGGGCGATCGTTTTCAGGCTTCAAGTAGCACCATTATACCAACGTTTCACATTCTACACATTGTTTTAGGTGTATTTGACCAAAAGTTTGACTGAAAATTCACATGCAAGCTTTTTTCAAGGCTGTGGTATTTGCCCGCAAACAATACCTTTCAGCTAGCTAAAACAGAATATTATGCTATCACCGAGCAACATGGCTAATGCCTTTCACACAGCTTCGTCTCAACTCCAAAGAGCCACAGAAGTAAAAGCTAATAAAAATAATTGAAACAATCTTTGAAAAAATGACTTACCAAGCATGGCAAAAAACTCAAATATGTAGAGCAAAATGTTCTGAAACGGCTTCACTTCAGCTTCGATTCGAGCCGTGCTGGGGGCGGAGTCTGTGAATTTACTCTGTTGGTGTCATAGCCCCTGTAGGAGTTCAGAGTTAAGAGGTCAAGAGTTAATGTTTCCATTGTAACACCTTCAGATTTGACATAGAAACACTCATTTTTAACACTCGATTTTAACTACTATCATTTTACAGCTCAGAGTTACATTAAAAGAATGTGACTCTACTTAGAGTAAAATTAACTCTACTTTTGCAAGAAGACTATTAACACCAAAACATTTAACACTTTTGAATTTGCTGTGTACTTGATAAATGAAATGTTTACTAATGAAGATGAAAAAACTTGTATACAGTCATTACTATGTGGGATGGAAATTTTTTTGCCCACTTTTAAAAACATTACTTAATTGTTGATGTGTTTTTAATGTTTACTATTCAGGAATTCCTGCTTCAGTTTGTCAGCGTGAACTTAAATCTAAGATAAAGAAAAAGTTCCAGTGTGTGTTTGAGGGGATCGCTAAAGCAGGAAACCCAACCCTTCTGAATCAGATTTACACAGAGCTCTACATCACAGAGGGAAGGACTGCAGAGGTCAATGATGAACATGAGGTCAGACAGATTGAAACAGCATCCATGAAACCAGACAGACCAGAATCAACAATCAGACAAGAGGACATCTTTAAAGCCTCACCTGGAAGAGATGAACCAATCAGAACAGTGCTGACAAAAGGATGGGCTGGCATTGGGAAAACAGTCTTAACACAGAAATACACCCTGGACTGGGCTGAAGACAAAGCCAACTGGGACATCCAGTTCATATTTCCATTCACTTTCAGAGAGCTGAATGTGCTGAAAGACCAAAAGTTCAGTTTGGTGGGACTTGTTCATTACTTCTTTACTGAAACCAAAGAAGCAGGAATCTGCAGCTTTGAAGACTTCCAGGTTGTGTTCATCTTTGATGGTCTGGATGAGTGTCGACTTCCTCTGGACTTCCACAAAACTACAATCCTAACTGACCCTAGAGAGTCCACCTCAGTGGATGTGCTGCTGATAAACCTCATCAGGGGGAAACTGCTTCCCTCTGCTCGCCTCTGGATAACCACACGACCTGCAGCAGCCAATCAGATTCCTCCTGGCTGTGTCGGCTTGGTGACAGAGGTCAGAGGGTTCACTGACCCACAGAAAGTGAAGTATTTCAGGAAGAAATTCAGAGATAAGGAGCAGGCCAACAGGATCATCTCCCACATCAAGACATCACGAAACCTTCACATCATGTGCCACATCCCAGTCTTCTGCTGGATCACTGCTACAGTTCTGGAGGATGTGCTGAAAACCAGAGAGGGAGGACAGCTGCCCAAGACCCTGACTGAGATGTACATCCACTTCCTCGTGGTTCAGGCCAAAGTGAAGAAGGTCAAGTATGATGGAGGAGCTGAGACAGATCCACACTGGAGTCCGGAGAGCAGAAAGATGATTGAGTCTCTGGGAAAACTGGCCTTTGATCAGCTGCAGAAAAGAAACCTGATCTTCTATGAATCAGACCTGACAGATTGTGGCATCGATATCAGAGCAGCCTCAGTGTACTCAGGAGTGTTCACACAGATCTTTAAAGAAGAGAGAGGACTGTACCGGGACAAGGTGTTCTGCTTCATCCATCTGAGTGTTCAGGAGTTTCTGGCTGCTCTTCATGTCCATTTGACTTTCATCAATTCTGAAGTCAATCTAATGAAAAACCAAACAACCACCCAGAAGTGTGAAACAAAAGAATCTGCAGAGAAACATTTCTACCAGACTGCTGTGGATAAGACCTTACAGAGTTCAAATGGACACCTGGACTTGTTCCTCCGCTTTCTTCTGGGTCTTTCGTTGGAGACCAATCAGATTCTCCTACGAGGTCTTCTGACACAGAGAGGAAGTAGCTCACAGACCAAGCAGGAAACAGTCCAGTACATCAAGAAGAAACTTAATGAGAATCTGTCTGCAGAGAAAAGCATCAATCTGTTCCACTGTCTGAATGAACTGAGTGATCGTTCTCTAGTGGATCAAATCCAACAGCATATGACATTAGGACTTCTCTCTTCACTGTCTCCTGCTCAGTGGTCAGCTCTGGTCTTCATCTTACTGTCATCAGAAAAAGATCTGGATGTGTTTGACCTGAAGAAATACTCTGCTTCAGAGGAGGCTCTTCTGAGGCTGCTGCCAGTGGTCAAAGCCTCAAACAAAGCTCTGTAAGTAAACATGTGTTCAGGCTTTTATTTATAACATAAACAGTGTAACCTGTGATGGCTTAAAAACTTAAATATATTTTATTAAATGATCATCAGCACTATGTGAAGTATATTATACTTGACGTTTTATAATCAACTCCTCAAAACTAAATACAAAAACAATGAAAAAAAAAATCTGTGACATTTTTTATTCATACCAAAATCACATGAGATGATCCAATGGGTGTGTGTGTAGGTCGGTCAAGATATGACCCTGTGAACGCCTCCTGAAAAACCTTCGCCAGGAGTCCAGCAGTCCACTTAAACAAAGGGCTCTTATACTCAAACAGTTACAGATACATCCTAAAATATCACTCTGACACAACTTTTTCACTTTGGTACTAGCCAGACCCACTAGTTTATTTCTTTTTTAAATTATTTTTTATGATTCACACTGTGTGATGATGCTCCTGCTTTATATTATTCAGCAGTTTATAGCAGGGTCCTAGATGCTAACAGGCAACTAGCATACAAACAATTTGAACACATGCTAATAAAAAATTCACACTGTTAAGGGCAGATCATGCATTTTAATCCAGGAACCTTCATCTTGTGATGCAACAGTGCTGATCACTGTGCCACCATGTAGTTGTAATAATGCGGAAAAAAAACCCACAAAGAAGATTTTCATGCTAGATTGAGCAAACTGACAATTTTTACCACAAAAACAAAAATGTCAGTACATGGTCTTGTCTGAGTAGACCAAAAATCTGGATTTTCCAGAAAGTATTCTAATTAGAACAGAGAAAACAATGCTGTTAAATATATGCTTTTATCTTGAATAGTTTTTAAGGAATTTAATGTTGGCATCAAAATTCATATTGTGAATACATATGCTGTAAGTTGGTTGATGGATATAAAATATTTAAAACACAAAGCAACAATTTCACATTACCATGAGATGAAAATCATAAATGGTTCAGCAGCAAGCACATAATAACTTGAGATGGAATCACCAACGACTGAAACAGGTGAATATTTAGAGGCTGCAGCAATTGCAGTTATATATATATTATTATTATATATACATTATATGTATAATATATATATTATTAATATATATTATTATATATTATATATGTTATAAATGAGGATTAGAACCTTGACCCTTGATTATGCAGAATAATTGCCGATCTTTATATTTGGAAACTAATCTACCAGCTCCTCGCCTGTTTCTGTTTAGGAGTATAATTGTTTTAATGAGCCAATTCCAAGTCTTTAATATTTTTTGTTTCTGTAATATACACTGACATTTGTTTTTCTTGTGAAGGTTCAACATACGAAATTATTTAATTTGATAACAAAGTTTTTATTTTGTTTATTTTTTAGGCTGAACGTCCCTTATCTCTCAGAGACAGGCTGTGAAACTCTTTTCTCAGGCCTCAGTTCTCAGTCCTCTAGACTCAGAGAGCTGGACCTGGGTATGAACAACCTGCATGAATCAGGGATGAGGCTTCTGTCAGCTACAGTGCACAGTCCACAGTGTACACTGGAAACAATCAGGTCAGATAAAGTAATATTTTGGATTCTTTATGAATTTACACAAGTAGTCAGATTTATCCAGTGTTATTTAAGTCTTTAGTTCTTCTTCTTGTTATTGTTATTATTATTATTATTATTATTATTATTATTATTATTATTATTATTATTATTATTATTATTGTTACTATTATTGTTATTATTCCTAACCTATGGTAAGCTGCCACATTTCTAACCTCTTTAACATAAAAAAACAAAGATTCATAAAAATGTTTTTTTCCCCCCAGACTGAGTCTCTGTAACCTCTCAGAGAGAAGCTATGAATCTCTGTCCTCCGTTCTCAGCTCTCAGTCCTCTACTCTAAGAAAATTGGACCTGAGTAACTCTGATCTGCAGGATTCACCAGTGAAGCTTCTGTCTTTTGGACTGAGGAGTCCACACTGTAAACTGAATACTCTGAGGTCAGTGCAAGTGATATTCTGCTTTTTGTCAATTGTCAGAATTAACCAATAATAATATATGTCTTGATGCATGCTCAATCATCAGGAACTGGGGAACTGACCTCACAGTCCATTATTAATCCAGTGTGCTGGTTTCAGTTATTGTGTAAATATACTGTTTATAAGGTTGTGGAAACATGCACTGACCTGAGACTTAAAAAATTACTTGGATGAAAACAAAATGTTTCTCCCACTGAAAATGCTACTTCCACATGAACAGAATCAATCTTTTGGGCAATAAGAATACACTACTCGAAAAAACAAAGACATAAAATAGAGAAAGATTTTTTTAATCAGAATATAGCATCATCAGTTAAACATCTCCAATAGTTTTCTGATCTTTTTAGTAGCAGAGAGAGTAATTAATGAATTTCAGCTGCAGTCAGCGTCACTACTGGTAGCCTGGGGCAATACCTGGACCCTACAGAGGTTGCACACTTAGTCCAACTTATCAAGGATGTTATCAATATATGCATCACTGGAAGGTTTTGAGTGTCTCCCAGAACAATCTCGACAGCATGGAGGAGATTCCAGCGAACAGTCAGTTACTCTAAGAGAGCTGGACAGGGCTGTATAGCTGAATGGGTATCTGCTCCTTTGTGTAAACAAAATGAACACAGCCAGAGCAAAATTACCTCCAGCAGGCCAGGTCTGACCAAACAATTAGAAACATGCATAATGAGGGTAGTCTGAGGGCACAACATCCTCTTGTGAGTCCTGAATCCACTGCCTGCCATGTGGACCTGGATTGGCATTTACCATAGAATACCATAATTGATCCACAACTATACTGAGAACCTTTTTTAAAAATGTTGTTTGTATTTTATGGAGCAGTGCATTTTACCTAGTAAATGTCAATGTTATTCATTTGTTGTTGTACCTTGTTTAGGAAGTAAGGATTACTGGAAAAAAAACACCATTAAATATTCTAAATCGAATAACTCTTCAGTGCACCCCCACTGCACTTTAACAAACGTGTTTGTTTAATATTGTATCTTTCATTTTTCAGACTGAGTCACTGCAAGTTCTCAGAGAGAGGCTATGAAGCTCTGTTCTCAGCTCTCAGCTCTCAGTCCTCTAGTCTGAGAGAGCTGGACCTGAGTAACTCTGACATGCAGGATTCAGCAGTCAATCTTCTGTCTGCTGGACTGAGGAGTCCACAATGCAAAATGGAAACTCTCAGGTCAGAATTAAAACATTTCCACTGATGATCATTTAAAACCGGATTTATATTGCTGCATAAAGAGTAACTTGATAAAAATTTCTTAACATAAATAGTAAGTTGAAACCACAATCAATCTCCATCGCACCAGCATCATCAGCTTCATGTTCAAGAGCCTGGATGGATAGTGATTCTTTCAATGGTGGGACATTAAGAGCAGAAGTAAAACAGAAATGAGAAATGAGAGACTCTATGAATCTGCAAATGACAAAATATAAATGAGGATTAAGATCCAGCAATGATTATTGAAGTCATTGAGTCACTGATGGAACATTTGCGGTTATATAAATTGAAAACAGAATGAACCATAATAGAATGAACCATAATAGAAGGTGAAATGTCAGCTACCCAAAGGCAAAGGTATTCAGTTTAATTTTTAAAATGGAAGATGGAACAACACTTTAAGCTACTGGACTAATTCAACATATCATGTTCTCCTCATAGAACCTGGATACATAAGCCCCTTTTCCATTAGTATCTACTTGGATCGACTTACCACAAATCAATTCAGATGAACTAGTTTTCCATTGCAATCGTACTATCTATCAAGCCAAGTCAAGTCAAGTTGGTAGCAGGCAGTAGGTAGGGACACTGTTGGGCCTTCTTAATTATGGAGCTGGTATTGAGGAACCACGAGAGGTTCTCTCTCAGGTGGACACCAAGGAATTTGGTGCTCTTAACGACCTCTACAGAGGATTAAGTGGACAGCGATCACTCTTCTGAAGTTGACAACTCATCTCTTTTGTTTTGTCCATGTTAAGAGAAAGATGTCTCCGCTGTCCTGGAAGTGGCTTTGGATTCTTCTGCCATGAACATGTTTGCTGCTCTGACAAAAAATGACAATAAACATTCCATCGGGGTGTGATTTCTACAGCTTGCTGATTGCTCCTTACTGCTCCCAGAATGCCTCTGTAGTGCTAGCACTGGGTGGGATGTACACTGCTATAACAAGCACAGCAGTGAATTCCTAAAGTAAATAAAAAAAGATCTGCATCTAACATTCATAAACTCGATGAGCAGTAATTAGAAACTAATAGATTTCTTGCACCATTTCATGTTGATGTGGGCACAAAAGCCACCACCACGAATCTTACCACACAGAGCTGCATTTCTGTTGGTAGAAAGTGAGGTGAGCTTTGTGTAGCTGAATGGTTGTGTCCAGAACTCTGTTACTAAGCCATGGTTCTGTAAAAACAAAGATGCAACAGTCCCTAAATTCCCGCTGTTTGGTTCACTGGAGTCAGATGTATTCCAGTTTATTGTCCAGTGAGCAAATGTTTGAGAGCAGGATGAATGGGACAGCTGGCCGGCTTGGATTTGCTCTTACCATAGCACAGACCCCTGCATGTTTATTGTGCTTCTGCTTCCTCGCACACTGCTTTTGGTGACCTGTCCCCCGGCCACCAGCATCAGGTGATGACGAGGACTGGAGGCCTGGGCTTTGCAGTAACTTGAGGCACTTGCAGCAGTTCCTGGTCAATATTTGTATAATGCTTCTAATTTAGGAGTGTTTTGGCGTTGGTAAAACTGAACACCGCTTGTTCTGGTTGTGTCAAGTTGTGTCAGGACAATTTACTATTTATGCACAATAAACAAAGGAGCATAGCGCGACAATTTTTGTTCAGCGCCAGACTTGCTTGTAACCTATATCACCAATTATGTTAAGAAAAATGAGGCATTAACTACAACAGCAGAATGACCTTTGTGGGAATGTCTGGAGCAGACTAACCTGTGAGCTGGAGTGTTCTGGGATGTTATATTTTGTCTTTGAATGGCTGCAATCCAGTCGCCTTTGTTACTTCGGAAACATGGCTCGAACAATTTCTCTTCAACGACGTAATCCGATAACAACCGATCTCTTTACCCGTCGGCTTTCCGTGGCTGTCATGCGACCGGCTATTGCAGTTAAGAATACAACAGCTTCTTGCCATTTTTTGTGTTTCTTTTTATCGCTGTATAACTGATTTCAATTGAAAGCCTGCGTGCGCTAGTACCTCTTGCCACGAGTTCCCAGAATTCTTTGCAGTTTTACCCCTGAGTGAAGTCACATTTTCAATCTCTATACAAAAAAAGCCTGGCAATGTTGAACTTGTTGTGGAAGCCACTCCCAGTTTAAGTTCAGGAGACAGACACCTTCTCTACTTTCAAGATCAGCTTCAAACTTTCCTTTTTGTTAAAACTCACAGTTAGAGCTGGCTTAGGTGATTTTGTTCATTGTTCACAAATGGTTGTTTTTTTGCGCATCTGCAGTCTGTCAGGCTGTCTGATCACAGAAGAAAGCTGTACTTCTCTAACCTCAGCTGTGAGCTCCAACCCTTCCCATCTGAGAGAGCTGGACCTGAGCTACAATGATCCAGGAGACTCAGGAATGAAGCTGTTGTCGGCTGGACTGAACGATCCATGCTGGGGACTGGACACACTCAGGTATGGAGAGAATGTCTGATATTTGCTTCATGCACGTGACACGAACTGATCAACAAGCAATATATATGTATGAGGTGTCTAGTGAGAGCATTTCCAGAAACAATTGGTAAATATCTCAATATATTTACAGCAAAAATTATATTAATATATGAATAGAGAGGCACAGGACATACTTATCCTAGATTAAAACAACTATTGGAACCTTTTGAAACTGTTAGCCTCACTTCATTTATTTATGGCAAATGGCCTGAATTTGTATAGCACTTTAGGCAAGGCAAGGCAAGTTTATTTGTATAGTACAGTTCAACAACAAGGTGATTCAAAGTGCTTTACAGAGACATTAGAAACACAAACAGATAAAAAGCATGATTTAAAATTGATTTTAACAAGCAAACAAACAAGCAAACAAACAAACAAACAAACAAACAAACAAACAAACAAAGAAAACAGTATATAAAATCAAAACAGATAAAATCAGAACAGTAGATAAAATCAATAGTTAAAATGTAAGTTTTGAAATTTAAGCTTAAGTGCGCATTTGGTGCTTTATTCAAATGCAGCTGAGAGCAGGTGAGTCTTCAACCTGGATTTAAATAAACTGAGTGTTTCAGCTGATCTGAGGCTTTCTGGGAGTTTGTCCCAGATATAAGGAGCATAAAAGCTGAATGCAGCTTCTCCGTGTCTGGTTCTGACTCTGGGAACTGATAAAAGACCAGATCCAGATGACCTGAGGGATCTGGAAGGTTCATACTGGGTCAGGAGGTCACTGATGTATTTTGGTCCTAAACCATTCAGAGCTTTATAGACCAGCATTAGAACTTTAAAGTCTATCCTCTGACGGACAGGCAGCCAGTGTAAAGACCTCAGAGCTGGACTGATGTGGTCCACTTTTTTGGTCTTAGTGAGGACTCGAGCAGCAGAGTTCTGAATGAGCTGTAGTTGTCTGACTGATTTTTTAGGTAGACCTGTAAAGATGCTGTTACAGTAATCAAGCCTACTAAAGATGAATGCATGGACTAGTTTTTCCCGGTCCTGTTGAGACATCAGATCTTATCCTTGAAATATTCTTGAGGTGATAGTAAGCTGATTTTGTTATTGTGTTAATGTGTTTTTCTAAGTTTAGGTCTGCATCCATCATTACACCCAAATTTCTCGCCTGGTTTGTGGTTTTTAGATGTATAGATTGAAGTTCTCTGGTGACCTGTAATCGTTTTTCTTTGGTGCCAAAGACTATTACCTCAGTTTTGTTTTTGTTTAGCTGGAGAAAATTGTGGCACAACCAGTCATTGATTTCCTCAATGCATTTACCAAGCGCCTGTACAGGGCCTCGGTCTCCTGGTGACACTGTGATATATATTTGTGTGTCATCTGCATAGCTGTGGTAGTTTATTTTGTTGTTCTTTATAATCTGTGCCAGTGGGAGCATGTAAATGTTAAACAGAAAGGGTCCCAAGATGGAACCTTGGGGAACTCCACATGTGATACTTGTCTGCTCAGATGTGAAGTTACCTATTGATACAAAGTATTTCCTGTTTTCTAAGTATGTTTTGAACCAGTTTAGTACAGTTCCTGAAAGACCTGTCCAGTTCTCCAGTCGTTTGAGTAATATGTTGTGGTCAACTGTATCAAATGCTGCACTGAGATCCAGTAAAACTAAGACTGACATTTTTCCACTGTCTGTATTCAGACATATGTCATTAAACACTTTGGTCAGAGAGGTTTCAGTGCTGTGGGTCTGTCTAAAACCTGACTGGAAGGCATCGTAGCAGTTATTCTGTTTTAAGAAGTAACTGAGTTGTTGAAAAACTGCTTTTTCAATGATCTTACTTAAAAATGGGAGATTTGAGATCGGCCTGTAGTTGTTCATTTGTGTCTTGTCAAGATTGTCCTTTTTCAGTGTAGGTTTTATTATAGCAGTTTTTAGTGATTCTGGAAACACACCTGATAATAAAGAAAAGTTGACGATCTGTAACAGGTCTGACTCTAAAGTCTTTGAGACCTTTTTGAAAAAAACTTTTTGGCAGGACATCTAAACAGCAAGAGGAGGAGTTCAGTTGACCTAAGATGTCCTCCAGGTCTTTGCTGTTAATCGGGTGAAACTGTTTCATGGTGTTTAAACAGTTTTTCGGTGGACACAGTACATATCCTGGATCTGCTGTTGATGTACCAACTGCTTGTCTAATCTTTTGGATTTTTCCTGTGAAGAATTTGGCAAAGTCATTGCAAGCCATAGTCGAATGAAGTTCAGCTGCCACTGACACAGGAGGGTTTGTTAGCCTGTCAGCTGTAGAAAATAAGACCCGAGCATTATGGCTTTTTTTAGTGATGATGTCAGAGAAGTAGGACCTTCTTGCACTCCTCAGTCGTAAATTATAATTGTGAAGTTTCTCTTTATAGATGTCATAGTGAACCTGGAGGTTTGTTTTCCTCCATCTGCGCTCAGCTTTCCTACACTCTCTTTTTTCATTTTTCACCAGTGTGGAGTTTCTCCATGGAGACTTTTTTCTTCCAGAGATAACCTTCACCTTAATGGGAGCAATTGTATCCATTACATTTAACATTTTAGCATTGAAGCTATTGACGAGCTCATTGACTGAACCTCTGGACCCTAAGCGCTTTACACATTCAGTCATCCACCCATTCACACACTGGTGATGGCAAGCTACATTGTAGTCACAGCCACCTGGGGCGCACTGACAGAGGCGAGGCTGCCGGACACTGGCATCACCAGGCCCTCTGACCACCACCAGTAGGCAACGGGTGAAGTGTCTTGCCCAAGGACATAGCGACCGAAACTGTCGGAGCCGGGGCTCGAACTGCCAACTCTTGAGCTACGATCGCCCACATTTATTTAGATAAACTTTTATATTGACAGCTGTGATAGAAGCTGACAACTATGGCATGCTCTCTATATATTTAAAGGTAGAAAAGCCAAATGGCTGCTCTCCGGGAGTTTAAGTAAGCAGCAGTGCAGAAATGCATGTATGTGTTTCTAGTGCTCCTCATAGACAAAAGTTGAAATTTGTTTTGAAAAGCCAATATGCAAAATCATAGAACTGAAAACAATGCAATAAAGAAATATAGTTAGAATAGAATAGAATAGAATTCAACTTTATTGTCATTGCACATGCACAGGTACAGGGCAACGAAATGCAGTTTGCATCCATCCAGAAGTGCTTTAGTGATATAGATATTACAATATATATTAGCAATAGTATAGATATGTAAGTATATTACAGAAATGGGTCTATTATGGTATGTTATAATGTACACAGTATGAAGTATGTTGTGAATATTCTATAACTAAGTATGTACAGGCTGTAGTGAGTACAAGCTATGTACAGGCTATGAACAGGATATAAATATGAAAAACTATACAGAAATCTGAGATATACAGCTATACAGAAATGGGAACTATGCAAGTTGTAAACAGTTGTAGGATTAAAGATTATTGAATGTACAGAATGATTATTTACACAGAGCTATACAGTAGTGCAGTTAAGATAAGTGAGGGTGTAGATAGTTTCTACAGAGGTTATATAAAGTGTTAGTGGTTGTGAGTGGTGGTTCACTCCATGTTATTATTGTGTGTTTGAGGGTACAGTTGTCCATTGTGGGGGTGTGTATGTTCAGTCCATGAGTTTAACGTGGGTCAGATGTCAGGAGGCAGAGTTCAGGAGTCTGACAGCTGTGGGGAAGAAGCTGTTCCGGTACCTGGTGGTCTTAGTCCGGAGGCTCCTGTGGCGCCTCCCAGAGGGCAGGAGGGTGAAGAGTCCATGTGATGGGTGACTGGGGTCTTTGATGATTTTCCCAGCACTTTTCAGACACCGCTTCCTGTAGATGTCTTTTATGGCAGGAAGTGGTGCTCCGGCGATGCGCTGGGCAGTTTTCACGACCCTCTGCAACGCCTTCCGGTCCGAGGCAGAGCAGTTCCCGTACCAGACTGTTATACAGTTGGTCAGGATGCTCTCGATGGTGCAACAATAGAAGTTCACCAGGATGTCTGAGGACAGGTGGTTCTTCCTCAGAGTCCTCAAGAAGAAGAGGCGCTGGTGAGCCTTCTTGACCAGCTTGGAGCAGTTGGTCGTCCAGGTGAGATCCTCGGAGATGCGGACTCCCAGGAACTTGAAGCTGCTCACACGCTCCACAGCCGTCCCCTTAATGTGGATGGGGGATGTGGGTCAGCATTCCTCCTGTAGTCCACGATGAGCTCCTTGGTCTTCTCGGTGTTAAGCAGCAGGTTGTTTGTGTCGCACCGCTCAGCCAGACGATCCACCTCCTCCCTGTAGGCGGCCTCATCATTGTCACTGATGAGGCCAATCACCGTGGTGTCATCTGCAAACTTAATGATGGTGTTGGAACCATCAGCAGGTCTGCAGTCGTGGGTGAAGAGGGAGTAGAGGAAAGGGCTCATCACACAGCCTTGTGGTACACCGGTGTTCATTGTGATGGTAGATGAGCAGTGGTTATCCAGCCGGACATGTTGGGGGCGGTTGGTCAGGAAGTCCAGTAACCATTTGCAGATGAGGGAACTGATGCCCAGGTCTGTCAGTTTCCTGATGAGTTGTGAGGGGTGGATTGTATTGAATGCTGAACTGAAGTCTATAAACAGCATTCTGGCGTAGGTGTTGTTGTTGTCCAGGTGTGAAAGGACAGAGTGCAGTGCGATGGAGACTGCATCCTCTGTGCTCCTGTTCTGGCGGTATGCGAATTGGTGGGGGTCCAGGGTGGGGGGGGAGACAGGATTTGAAGTGTGCTAGGACCAGCTGCTCTAAGCACTTAGTGATGATGGGGGTGAGTGCTACTGGGCGGTAGTCATTGAGGCAAGATGGGTTGGAGTTTTTGGGTATCGGGATGATGGAGGTGGATTTGAAGCAGGCCGGTACCACAGCGTGGGCCAAGGACAGATTGAATATGTCTGTGAGCACTCCTGCAAGCACCCCAGAACACGCTCTGAGAACACGTCCGGGGATGCCATCAGGACCTGCAGCCTTGTGGACATTGATCCTGCTCAGCACCGCTCCTACATCGGTGGGGGAGAGAGTCAGAGGTTGGTGGTCTGGCGTCATGTCTGCTTTGGTTGTGGTTGTGGGGTTCCCTCGCTCAAAACGAGCATAAAAGTTGTTGAGCTCGTTGAGGAAGGAGACATCAGAGGATGCGGGGGAGGGTTTGGTGGTCCTGTAGTCTGTAATGGTCTGGAGTCCTTGCCATATGCGTCGGGGGTTGGAGTTGGAGAAGTGTTCGTCTACCTTCTTCTTGTAATGGTGTTTGGCTTTTTTGATGCCCTTCTTTAGATTAGCCCTGGCTGTGCTGTAGGCGTGTGCATCTCCTGACCTAAAGGCGGTGTTGCGGGCCTTCAGGAGGAGACGAACATCCCGGTTCATCCAAGGCTTCTGGTTGGGGTACATGGTGATCCGTTTCTGGGTGGTGACACTGTCTGTGGTTTCGGAGATGTAATCCAGTACAGATGAGGCGTACTGGTCCAGGTCTGTGTGGGTGAACATATTCCAGTCTGTGTTTTTAAATCTGTCCTGGAGCACTGCGTCTGTCCCCTCTGGCCACACTTTAATTGTCCTCACAGCAGATTTCACACGTTGGATGAGTGGTGAATACCTAGGTGCGAGGAACAGGGAGAGATGGTCCGATTGTCCAATGTGGGGGAGGGGTGTGGGTGAAACGACCCAGGTGGAAGATACAGAGGCAGGAAGGAAGTGATAAAAAAGGAGCTTTCATTGTTCGAAATGCAAAACTGTAAAATGATGAAACACAAAGTCCATCAAACAGAAATCCAAAGCAGGCGCAGGAAAAGACGACAGTATATACACTGGGAGCTACCTGCAAACACAAAGACAGGTGGGAGCATAGCACAGGTGCAGATGAGAGAGTTTGGCTGGTGAGAGATGAGCTGATTGGATTATGTGTATGTGTCGGGAATGGTGGCTTTTTGAATTGTTACTGGATGTTATTGCTGATGGTAATTATTCTCAGATTAAGGATTTGGTTTGAGAATTAAAAACTTTGGATTTGTGAAGGAACAGTGGTAGGGCTACTGACTGAAAGCATGTAGCCCTACACACTACACACTACAAAGAAGCATAAACAGAAGAGAAATATAAAGATAATGATGGTCACAGTTTGAATTTAATTCAATACAGGGTGTACTGACAGATCCAGGATCAGTCCAAATCATCAGCAGTTTGATCCATGTATGGATTGAAGTGAATTTGTGAAAATCTGTTGGTCTGTTATCAGTGTCTAACAGTATGTGTATGAGAGCCATGTAATGTCCATGTGTGCATGCTGACTGTGCTGCTCTGACCCCCCTCCTCAGGGTGGAGCCTGCTGGAGTCCGATGGTTGAGACCAGGTCTGAGGAAGTGTAAGTGTGTTTTTAATGGGATTCATGAAAACAAAGCAGCACACATTCAACCATCTTCATCATGTCAGGAGTCATCATCAAAGTGTCAATCAATGAACAGATGATGGATCAATAACTGCAGCTGGATTGTGTTTGTTCTCTCATCAGATTCCTGTCAACTCACAATTGACACAAACACAGTTCACACAAACATCAAACTGTCTGATGACAACAACAAGAAGGTGACACGTGTGAAGGAGGTTCAGTCATATCCTGATCATCCAGACAGATTTGATGTTCATTACCAGCTGCTGTGTAGAAATGGTCTGACTGGTCGCTGTTACTGGGAGGTCGAGTGGAGAGGAGACGTTTATATATCAGTGAGTTACAGAAGAATCAGAAGGAAAGGAGACAGTGAAGACTGCTTGTTTGGATACAACAATCAGTCCTGGAGTCTCAGCTGCTCTGATGATGATGGTCCTCGTTCTGTGTGGAACAATAACAGACAAACATCCATCTCCTCCTCCACCTCCTCCTCTTTCTCTAACAGAGTAGCAGTGTATGTGGACTGTCCTGCTGGCACTCTGTCCTTCTACAGAGTCTCCTCTGACACTTTGATCCACCTCCACACCTTCAACACCACATTCACTGAAACTCTTTATCCTGGGTTTAGTCTCCGGTCTCCTGGTTCCTCAGTGAGTCTGTGCTGAGTTGAGTGTAAAGAGTGTCCTTCAGTTAGAGAAACGCTCTGACAGTTGAGCAGATAGTTCAGTCTGTACATGTTTGTCTCTTTCACACGTTTTCAGATTCATGGATTCAATCACTTGATGTTTTAAACTGTTCTAAATTATTCATTGTAAACTTCTTCCTCTTCTGTCCTTTAAAGATGGAAGCTTCACAGTGTCACGGCGGGGTGCGCCGGTGTGTGTGTGGAAACAGGACCCAAAAGCAGATGACGATGAGGAGTAGTAAGGTTTTAACAGAAGGTGAAGCTTTATTGCGATGCCGGCAGGAAATAAACCAAGAGACCAAAACAAACAGGCAAAACACTAAGAAACAAAACACTAAGCTGGCAAAAACACTAAGAAACAAAAAACACTAAACTGGCGAGACACTAAGAAACAAAACACTAAAGGTACTAAGACCAAAAAACTATAACTATGACTGAGGTGAGATTAAACAGACGAAAACTATAACCATGACTGCGTTGATGTAAACAGACGAACCGACAATGGCATGGAGAAAACAAAAGGCTTAAATACAGACATGAGGTGATCAGGGGAAGTGGCGACACATGGGGGGAAACAGCTGACAGACATAAACCTAATGACAGGACCAGGAGAGGAAAGCTAAATACAATAAACAAAGAACACATGACATTGCCAGAATAAAACAGGAAATACTAAAACATGACAACACAACTTAACAGACCTAATACGTGATGAATAATTACAAAACCCCAAAACATAGAAAACCAAGAACAATAACTGCCTAAACTAAAGGAAAATAGGAAATGACACAAAACTGATCACATAACAAAATGAGACAAATACAAAGAAAACTCAGAGTGCTGGGTCGGAGACCCAGCCTGTGACACACAGTGAATATCAGTATGTTGTGTTTCTCTGAAGCTCAGTTCATAACCAGCTCCTCTGCATTTTCAACAAGTCTGAGCTCAATAAAATGAATTGAAATATTTGATTTCTCTTTTTGATAGGATTTTTCCAATGTAATGGGAAAATTCTAGTTAACCCTCACATTTAGATTTACGTTGTTAGAACTTCACTGTATGATTTTTGTATAACCTTTGCATGCATGCAACCCACACATTCTTGCGTTCACCAACAGCCTGGGTTGGAGAAAAGACTGTTGTAACTGAAAAGACACATAGAGTTTGTGTGATGTTATAAAAGGGGCACTGCGACGCCCCGAGGTTGGAATGCTCATTACTATGAACCTGTTATACTTTGATGTGTGCGTGTTCTCTTGCACGCAGTGATAAATTGTTTGACTCTTTCCGTCTTGCAGACTTTATTTACAAAATTCTACGACACCAAGCTTTCTACATGCTCTTATTGTTTCAATCAATTTAAAAAATGTTTCAGATATATAAGCTGAGAATACTGGATCAGTAGTTTTTAATAGAGTTATAACCATGATATGTCTGACACGTGTGAAAACACAACTTTCTTTTTATTTTTAATAAAGCTCTTGTGACTTGTATTATGAGTCTGAGTCTGTGTTCTGGGAGAGAGTCTGTAACTCTGTCTGCAAAATACAGTATATATGGACCAATGTTGGGCATTTAATTATATAGTTACTTCTTCAAAAAAGTAACTGAGTTATGCAAACAACAAAGTTTTTTGCAGCTGTTTACCTAAAAATGCAGCAAAGGCGTTTTCTTAAATAAACGTTTCAAACTATTTACAGCACAATCAGCTGTTCTGCATCAAATTTGATGCCACACAAATTATTTGTGCCACTCCAAAAAACAATTTCAGTCCACTATGAGATAAAGCAGAACATCAGCCTGATACCTGCAGGCCTGACAACAGGAGATGTATCACTGCTGTAACACCTGTAACATTCAGCCGTCGCCTCATTGTTCTGGCACACACAACAAAACTATTGACTACACTACACACTAACTACACACTAACTACACAAGATTTGCGCTAAACGTCTCACATCTCTCACATCATTTTTATATATTTTATTTTATTTTTACTCTATTTAATTTGTAAAAATGTGTATATACACACACACACACACACACACGTAGAAAACATTTAGTATACACATCCAGAAATGCATACACTATTATATATTGTACATATATTTATTAGTTTCAGATGTAGCCATTCTTGTATTTTGCTTGTTTACGTTATTGTATTTTGCACAACTCTGTTGCTTGTGAAGCTCGCACACAAGAATTTCACTCACATGTGCTGTACCAGTGTACCTGCACATGTGATGTGACAATAAAAGTGATTTGATTTGATTTGATTTGACATCTCAAAACACTGCCGTCACTCCTAAAACTTCCCCCTTCCTAAACAATAAATGCCATGTTGCCAGATCATTTTTTGATTGGTCCACATGGTACATTTTTCGACTAATAGGAATGGGTGGGGGTGTTTTGGTTTTGTCTTTGCTCACAGGCTTTCGAGCGTTTTCCTTAAAAAATGCTGTTTTTACCGTTTCTTCCCGCAGTAAATATAAACAACGACAGTATTCAGGAAAACAACCAAACATTGCAGATATTTTTTATCACAACTCTGGTTTTACGTGGCCGATCAACACAATTTAAAAACTGGTATAAAGACCACACTTTTCCCGTCAATTGTTCCGTCTGTCCTGCTCACATCTCCAATGGTTGTACACGTTGTCATTAACGTGGCTTCACTCCACATCAGCCGCTTTACTAGCTAAAACACCGGTGTCGGCACATAAGGACGCTGTCATAGCCTGTCGACGACGTTGATTAGCTGCGTATATACGAATGTGAATCGCATCATTGGCTGGACTGTGGGATAAGGTGGCATCGTTGTAATCCCATACTGGAGCAGCCAGTCACTGACTAACACTGCCAAACAGAATTGTTAAAGTATTAATTTTAATTTCAATTCAGCTTGGATTTTTTTTTTGTGCGCAACACAGATTTTCTCTGCGCAGAGACCGTGCCAGTAGTGCACAATTGCACACGTGCACAGCTTAGAGGGAACATTGATTGCAGTGTGCAGCTGTGTGGACTGGAGCAAGACAGTGAAAAGCGTGAGTGGCAGAAGAGGATTCATGGCAGACTGAGGAGCGTGTCGTGGAGTGCTTCTGAATGGAGAAGAGAGTAGACGAGCTCGCACTGAAGATTTGAGTATGTGGATTAACCCCCCTGTTGTGGAAGTTTTCCATTAAATAAAGCCTGCAGACGAGCGGTGAGCGGTAGCTAACATTCTTTAATCAAAAACAAAGAACAGACAAACCAAATTTCTGGAGAGCCTGCATGATCGCGGGGCAGATGGTCAGCAGAGTCTCTCTGAGCCTAGCATGGCTCTCAGTTAAATACCTTTCACAGGAACAAAAGGCAGTACACAGCTGTTTCACACTCCCTTGCTACCTCCCAGAGTCCTCGAAGAGACAAAAGACTTCCTGTGGAGCTGTCTGCTTCCCCCAACTTCCTTACTAGACCCCCACCATTTGTCTTACTGTATGAGTGTGAGACATGTTAAAATCCAGTGGCACCAAGGCATTATACAATAAAATAATGTGAATGATACATAAATAAAAGAAATTCCCCCCCCCCCCCGGATCCCTGGATCCTGCTCGTCACTTGTATTTACAGTTGCACTTTGGTGATTTGTGCGAATAAACTGTGAACTCTTGTTTTTCAGGCTGGGTCTGCACTTAAATCCATTCAGTCTTGCTTGACACCTGCTAGCGAATCTGGTGGATTTGGTGACAGATTTGTTTTGATGTAGAATATTTAGAAGCTGTGTCATTGTTGTGAAGAACTGTGAAGGTTCTCAGTCATCCAGGTCATCGTAGTCAAAGGAGCTTGCAAAGAAAAGCGTCTGGACTTCCTTAAGTTACTTGAAGACGTTTCACCTCTCATCCGAGAAGCTTCTTCAGTTCTAAGGTCAAATGGTGGAGAGTCCCAGATATAAACCTAGTGGGAGTGACCCCCACAGAGGGACAAAAGGACCCCCTGATGATCCTCTAATCGCCTGAGCCAAGGTGTGAAACTGGGTGTGGGTCCCAATCAGCCAGAGTTTCGGGTGAGTTCATTGTGAAACCTGGCCCCACCTTATCATGCGAATTCCTGAGGTCAGATGGCCCAGGATGTGAGTGAGCGTTAAGGCGTCTGGGAAGGGATCTCAAAACTGGATTATAGATGGCAGAGAGTTGGTGTCGTAAACCCCCGCCTCTGTTCAAAGATGGTCGCTCACAGTGGACATAGATGCTTCTTTCACTCCTCTTTCAAACCATCTGTCCTCTCTGTCCAAAATGTGAACATTGGCATCCTCGAAAGAGTGTCCTTTATCCTTAAGATGCAGATGGACTGCTGAGTCTTGTCCTGTGGAGGTGGCTCTTCTATGTTGTGCCATGCGCTTGTGAAGTGGCTGTTTGGTCTCTCCAATGTAGAGGTCTGGGCATTCTTCACTACACTGTACAGCATACACCACATTGTTAAGTCTGTGCGCCAAAACGCCAAAACGGGATGGAGGATACAACACAGTGAAACAAACACATGTATTAAGGTGAATGTAGTTCTTGTTTTTGCTGCCATGCACACACTGGTAAAAACAAACACATATAGTGCACTTAACATGACCTATAATAACTCTGCCTATTTGGGTTTTTTTTTTTTACCAGCAGGGGGGTTTGTGTACACATGAAGCCCTCAACATTTGAACCTCCTTGAGGCAGTTAGCTGAAAGGCTTCAAACCCTGATGAAACTTTATCTTGCCATTACTAGGGAAACACAAACTAACACACAATGAACACAGTGTTTCTAGACTGCTGCCTAATTATTTATTACTGTAACACAGAGTATGCACTGCTCTGGTTTCACAATACTGCCCAGCCAGCTGTTGTTTCCTTTTGCAGTGTCTCTACTGTCAGCTTCACTCTCCTTCTGACACAAAAACCCTCAGTCCCAGAACACTGCTGTGAAATCAGAGGGATACAATGAAAGCTTTGAGCTTTTTCAGCATTTCCCTGCAGCTAAGCACTCATGTTTTAAGACTAAGACTCTGAGGAAGGAGAGAAGGACAAAGAAGGTGGGGACAAGGGACTGATGGAAGGAAAGAAGTAAAAGAAGGAGACAACCAAGGAAAATGAGTTGGTGAGATGGAGGGAGGAAAGGAGAGAATAGGAAGTAAAAGGGAGAATGGGAGGACTGAGAAGACGATGAAGGAGTAAAGGAAAGAGGAGAAAGTAAAGGTGTAAGGAGGTATGAAGCAGGGGCTCCTCTTAATGGAAGCATGGCGTTCAGATATTCCTGTCCTGCATCTCACAGGAACATCTGCTTCTCTTTAAAGTGGAGAAACACCTCTGAGCTTCCTCTGAACTGGGGACTCTCATAGAGGAGCGCCGGCTGAGCATGAACCTCAGCCTTCCTCAACTACTACACTGCTGTCAGACAGGCAACGTGAGTTGTATATGGAGCTGGCTCGTTTCTGGTCTGCTTGTTGTCACCTCAAGCCTCCAATTGAATGGAAAAACGTGCGCCATGGTAGAAAATAATCCTCATCAAAATCAAAAGAAATGGAGCTGTCACATCACGGCTGTGACGGCAGCAGCATCAACAAACTAAACTCGGAAAACTTATGAGAGCTTGTCACATTTAGAAATGTGGGAAGTGGAAAGGGGTCCTCTGTAGTGATGGGATTTCCGGCTCTTTTTAGAGAATCGGCTCTTTCGGCTCGGCTCACTAAAAAGACCCGGCTCTTTCAGCTCTGAACCGGCTCTTCAGGTTGTTTTGTTGCTTAATTAATTTATTATTAACAATAATATAAAATTATGCACAAAAGGAATTACTAATGTAAAAAAAAAGTGGTTTTATTCATATATGTTTATATATAAATATATGCGGTGGCCCCTAGTGACGAAGCACGTACAAACTCCAAAAAGCACGTACAAATTCCAAAGCACATTTCTAGCGTTAACTGAACATCCAAAACAGTGCCTAATTACTATACCTTTCTAATGTGATGTTGTTGTCCCTGGCTCTCTTTCTCTCTCTTTCCCTCCTGCTCTGTTCCTGTGCTACTGCGAGTAGTGATGTGGGGATCGATCCTGAAATATCGATTCCTCTGATACCAATCATTTATGTTGTAGAATTGATTCTCATATTAAAATATTGATAGTTTAGTAATTTAGGGTAAATTTGTAGTTTATCATTAACAGGAACACAGTGGAAAGAAATTATAAAATTCAGATTGTCTACATTCAAAGGAACTATTTCCTCTTCCGCCTTTCATAGTCATTTGCGAAACATGGCTGTATAAATGTCTCGCAGCCCCTTTGGTGTGCGCACTCACAACACTGGCTGAGCGTAATTGTGCGGATGTATTTTACCTCCACAAACAACTGAGACGTAGTTTGTGATACATGTGGCAAAAAAGTGAAGTGCCATACTTGCCAACCTTGAGACCTCAGAATTAGGGAGACATTCAAAAGGGCTGTTGGGGGTGATAAATACATTTTACAGTGTTTATTTATCGGATAAAATACGTTAAATGTCACCCAGAAACAGCGGGGGTGTCCAAATTCAGAGGCTGCTTCCACCTGAGGACCAGGCCTTTGTGGTCTAAAGAAAGCCGGGTAGTACGTCACGAGCTCCCTCGGTGGAGTGAAACTCGGCCGTCTGCTCCTTGGTATCTAAAATATAACCCCGCGCTGGAGCAAACTCTCGACCGTCTCACACTTTGTTTAATGAGTTTTCTGTTTGACGTTTATTCAGCTGTGTGAAAACCCCGGAGGAACCCTCCCGATGGATTAATAAAGTAAAATTTAATTTAATCTAATCTAATAACTTTAATCTCAGTCAAACCGATTTACTCACAAACAAATAAAACACTGAAAAAGCCAAACAATAACATAGAGTTGTGACATTTCCTAAATTTTAGAAACATCAAAGTTCTTCACAAACCATCTTCATCTTTAAAAGAGGAAATTGGGGATGTGGAGTTGACTTTAAGAAGCTGAAGAGTTTCTTCTTCAGAGGAAACACTAATGCTCACATCTCCTCCACAGCTGTAGCTGTAATAAACATTTGTCCTCCATCTACAGGAGCAGTCAGCAGACTATTTGTAAGTTATGATGTTTGATATTCAGGCTGATGAAAGTGTTTGAATTTAAAATAGTTGTAATGTTGGAGCTGTGAGCTGAAACAAATTCAGTCTGATGTGTGGAAACCATCACCTGCAGTTTATTCATCGACTCATTTTCTGCAGACAGAGGTTGTGTCAGATAACATCAGTCCATCTCCTTATTCTACAGCTCAAAATACATCAGTCCTCCTGGAACACGTGCTCTTATTGTGAAAATCCACCTTCTTTCTCAATCAGAGGTGGAGCCCTGACACCTTCCAGGTAGCAGCTCACCTGTCTCTCTGTGCAGCAGGTTTGGACTTGGTTGGTTTGAAGCTGAATTTCAGTGAGGAGCTCAGACTTGTGAGACAAGAGGACTCACTTAAAAGGTTTTTTCATGGAAGTCATTCAGGACCCACAGTGGGCCCACAGACTACGAAGCCTTTGGTTTATTATTTATTGCTGCAGTCAGTGGAACATTTATATAATGTAATATACTATAATATATTATGCATTTACAGCAGTAAAATTATTTAAATGTTCAGACTGTCAAATGTGAAGTTTAGAACAGAACTCACTTACAGTTCATTAAGTTGTAACTGTACTTTTATGTTAATTTGAGCCTGGATTTTTCCATTTGGATCCATGTAGTTAATGACACTTGAAAATCAGGACTTTAATTAGTGATGGGCGATACCACTAATTTCCTTTCCGATCGAATACCAAGTAAAATTCAGGGCGGTATCGACGATACTGATCCGATACCGATACTTTGTACAAAAACTTTAATCTTTTATTATATCTCAAATTATAGCGTCATAATGATTACAGGACATCAGATTACTTGTTCTTATCACTTAATAATGCAGAATTCATCGTACAGGAATTTTAAAAAAAACTGAAGTTGTGGCTATTTGAACACCTTGCATGCCTGCAACACTAAAGGACTCCGTGAGAGACGTCTGTCTCGCGCTAGCAGCACTTGTCCCTGTCCACTCCTCCTCTTCAGTTCGCCTCAACATACACTTGTCATATTCTGTGATATGATTTACTCTGATGTGTTTGACAAAGTTAGTGGTGTTGCCACAACACCTCACTTTCTTGCCACATGTATCGCAAACCACGTCTTGGCTGTTTGTGGATGTAAAATACGTCCGCACATAACTACCATTACGCTCAGCCAGTGTTGTGAGTGCGCACGCCAAGGGACACATTTATACAGCCGTATTTCGCACATGACTATGAAAGGCGGAAGAGTAAGTAGTTCCTTCCAATGTAGACAATCCGAACGATATAGTGTCTTTCCACTGTAATCCTGTTAACTATAAACTACAAATTTATCCTAAGTTATTAAAATATCGATATTTTAATGTGAGAATCGATTCTAGAACATAAATGACTGGTATCGGAGGAATCGATATTTCAGGATCGATCCGCACATCACTAACTGTAATCCACAGTGAGAACGTCTTCCATCAACATTTTTCTGAATCCTCTAAATTCCTGATTGTGATAGATTTAAGTCCAATCTGACCACATAAAGTTACACAACCACAAATTATCAGTGTGAAATTAAGTTCATTGAAAAACAAAGAGCTCTTACTGTGAAAATCTGCCTCCTTGCCCCTCCCACCTGCCATGCCTCAGTTAGAGTCCCGCCTCCTTCCAGGAAGCAGCTCACCTGTGTGTCTGTGTTTAGTGTCCAGGTGTGGAGTGGAGCTTGTTGTTGGTGTGTGTTTGAAGAAACTGTAAGTTTGCTTTATTTCCTTCTTTAATAGTTTATCTTTATGAACTTTACTGTTTGTTCTGCTCATGTTTTATTTCCGTTCTCTCCAGTTTGTAATGTTTTCCTGGCTAACATCAGCTGTGTGCAGCTTAGTTCCTGCACAAACAGCACAAATCTGCCGCTCCATAGTTCACGGTAGTGATGGGCAGATGAAGCCCCATGAAGCACTGAAGCTTTTCATCCAATTGGTTCACCCCAACGCGAAGCTTCATGAAGCTTCATGTGCTCTAGCAGGACACCTACTGGACGTAAAAATAATAGCTGGCATGAATTTGAAGAGTGTGGCATTTTGCACACAGCCTGTAAATGTCAACAACAAAAGGAGTGTGTAAAACATCTATATTGTAGTGATGGCAGTATACTGTGTATATTTATAGTGGCAGTATGGGAAATGATTATTTGGAAATGCTTGAAATGGAAATGATCATTTACTGTGAGGTGAGGTGTGGTTGGGGTGTGGACAGTGGTTGTGCTTTTGTAACGTTGAGGTATGGACAGCTACACAGTCCTGCCTGTTCACATTTTATTCTGTAAAAACTAAATTTTCACTGCTTTTATGACCTTTTTAGTGGGGAGAACATAGCTAGGATTTAATGATTTAACAAATCTTTTGAATCCTTTGTCCTCCACAATGCTAAATGGCTGGGAGTCCTCAATCACCATGCTGACCAGGTCTTCATCTATTTGAGATTGTTCTCCTGAGGAAAGACAAAGCACAGATATAAATATCACACACGTAACTTATAACAGTTGTATAATATTGTTATATCATTTAGTAACATTACTGCATCCTATATTATCATTGCATTTGATGGCTCACCTGGTCTTGCTCCACAATCGGTGTTCCTCTTATTCTCATGCAAAGCTCTGCAGTGCCTAAGCATGGATGAGGTGTTGTTGTTATATCCCAGCTCCCTGGCACATAGCAAACACTTCACCTTGTACAAAAGTCAAGACAGCTCAACATAAATTGTATTGCACCATCAGTATCATGAAAATACATCTTCTGTAGAAATTTACATACCTTGTTGGGAGGAATAAAATCAAAATGTTCCCACACAGGGGAGGACATCCTCCTCTTCTTAGCTGGCTCCATTCTCTCCTGACTTTCTCTCCTCACTCTCATAAACCTCCAAACTCTATCCAAACTGTCTCTAACTCTCTCCAAACTGTCTCAAACTCTCTCCAAACGGTCTCCAAACTCTCTCTAACCGCAACTCTCCATCAAACACCCACATTTTGAATGAAGTCTGAGGGTTTATATCGCTGTCATATCTCGCGGCAAAGTTCGAACCACTTCATGAACCAGTCACGTGGTACAGCCGGGCAGCGAGGCTTCGGACGTCATCATTTTCAGCTCCTCCCATAAATGAAGCAAGCCTCGATACGCGCTTCGCGGAAACGCCCCCTCCATTACTCGACACACGCTCCGAAGCCTCGATACAGAACGTCCCATCACTAGTTCACGGTAACGGACTCACAGCTGGACCAACGAGGCCGAGTGTGTCCGCCGTTTTGAGCTACGTTCGTGTTTGTGTACATATGTATAATTTGTACTTTGTTTGTACTTATAGTTTGTACTTTGTGAGTTAGCCTTTACCATCACTGTGATTAATATTTACAAACGAGACACCTGCCAGAGCTTGAACGCTAAGGTAGCCAGACAGCATCCTAATGCTAAGAGCTCTGAAAGACACAAGTTAAAAATCTATTTGAGCGCTTTGTGAATGAGAGCAGCAGAGTTAGTTAATGGTCAGATGGTTACAGAAAAAGCAGCAGACTTTGTAAATTATGATTTATTCTAGCTGTAACTTAAACATGACATGACAGGAAGTGATGCCTTAACGTTCAGCTGTCTTTGGATTTTCTTCAGGAAATTTAGTTGCAGCTGTGAAATAAGGCCGACTGTGAGGAGGAAGTGTAATATGAAACAGGAAGCCTGTAAAAGCTGAAGTCACAGTGTCAACATGTCAGCAGAAAACCTCACCCATGACTGCTTCATCAACATGGAGCTCTGAGTGTTTATTAAAGGATCATTGTGTGAAAGACGCTTTAACACAGCTCACTGCAGCCTTTAGCTGTGAGCACACAGTGTCTCACGTTCACATTCACTTTACTGTTAAATACACTCATTAACTTTAAACAGCTGCTGTTATCAAGTGAAAATAGCAAAGATGTCAGGACTGGGCTGAGTCCCAGTGTTTCAACATCCTAGTAACTTCTCAGACAGTCAAAACTCATCAGAGCTTCTCATTATCATCAGGACAGATTTGGGTCAATATCATTTCACATTTCTGTGTCATCATCCATCAAATGTTGACACATAGTGGGTTTGTCATTCTCTCGGCTGACACTGAGATGAAGCAGGAAAGAAGCAGCTGATATTTGGACAGCACACAGTTGATGTGCACATGAATGATTTGTGTTTCCTCTGCAGGTGAAGGTAGAAAGTGTGTGTGAGCTGATGTGGATGTGAATTCAGCAGCATGGATCAGTGTGAGGACAGAGAGGAGGGAGTCCCTCCCTCTAAAACCATTCAGAGGTGAGATGACCATCTCTAACTGTCCATGACTCTTCTCCATGTCACAGCTCAGCACTCACATCACTGCACATCACTCACAGGGACCAACCTGGACCTCCACCCATTTGTGTGTCCTTAAAGAGTGATCCATCTAAAAATGAAGCCATTAGATTTAAAGTCCAGCCTGTGTCTGCAGCAGAGAGGTGAGCTGTTACTAACACAAACTATTTGATGTCAGTTTGGTGTCTGATTTAAATCAACTGCTTGTCTTTGTTTCCCGGTTTCTAAACTGGATCTCAAGGGAAGTCACTGAGCGAGGAATTCCTTTATTCTCTAAAACATGTGCAACATGTACATTTAAACTCCTGCTGCTCACAGTAAGCCCATCAATAGTCCTGCACAGTGTTAATGACTGTGTTTACCTCTGGGTGGCGTTATGTTCTTACACTGCCAACACTAGCTTGGCATTTCCTTCTGCTCAAGCTCAGTGTGCAAACCACTTTGTCTTTGGGATGAGGAAGGTCCAACGGACCGTGGATACACTGTTCTTTCAATTGTGTAACAGTTTTTATTGATTGTGCACTTGTATCAAATTCTCTTGTTCAGCACACATGCCAGCCAGCTTTCCATCTGACTGCACACTCCTCTCATGTCGACCTCACTATAGGAACGGACCACACCTCCACCACAGAAGGTATTCTAAGTCTTTATCAGCTTTTTTTTTTCTTCTAACAGGATCCATACGACACCCGCTGGACCTGAACCTGATCCCAGCTGTGTGTCCCTAAACAGTGGCTGGTCTGCAGATCGTCCCATTAATTTTAAATTCGAGCAGACATCTGTTGCAGAGAGGTGAGCTATTCGTAACTTGAACTCTTTGAGAGCTGATGTAACCGCTTGATGTTGTTGTATATACACTGCAGTGCAAAGACATCATTCAATCACTCAATCCCATTAAAACTGTCTCTTAAAAATAAGTCTTTGGTTTCCAAGCAACTAAAAATCCACTTTGGCGAACAGGAAGTGATCAGAGGGTCTGTCCCACCACCTGTCAGTCTCACCAAACATTGACCATAGATATTATTAATTAGATTAAATACAGTAAATAATAGTCTTATTTGGACACTATCGAAAGGGAATACTGTATAATACAAATTTTGGAATAAATGACATATATGATTGCAAAAAAATCTAAAAAGAAAAAGAAAGAAAAACACATCTTAGAATAGGATCTTAATGCATATAAATGAATATTTGATTAACCCATTAATTAAATGCATAATTAATACATTGATATAGTTAATTAAATATGTGAACTATTGTTAATATAGTGACAAGTTCTTGACACCAAACTACATACTAGTTTCATTAATAAACCAAGCTCTTCGCATGAGGTTTTGAAACTGCTCAGAAAATACTTCCTTAGCAGGGACAGTGAATTTATTTACAAATGCAGAAACATTGTAACCAACAGTTCCAAAAATGTGATGTCCACTAATCCCAGCTCCCAGTGCAGTGTTCCAAATGCAAAACACACTGCACAGATTCTCCTGCACTATTTACAAAAAGTTTCTTGAGCTCTCTCTAATTCCGATGGTTTCTTGGATTTAAAGCAAAACATAGGTAAGTACACTTCACACAATGAGGTCTTAATTTACGAGTTGGGTTTAAACTGACTGGTTGTCACACAACAACCCAGCATCAACTGAAGCTAAACAGAAAATAACTAAACAGAAATCATATTTATTGATCAGCTCTCCTATAAACCTGAAACTTGCTGAATGAAAAACTGCTGGAATCAGATGTTATCTGCCAAACAACAACTGCATCATGCAGACACACTCAGCTCCGTCAGTTTGCTGCCCTGGTCAGATTTTCTCCTGCTACATACCACAGCTCCTTAAAACTATTCACAGTGAAACTCTGACATCTGTCAGCATCACAGCTTACCTCTGCAGCCAGCGTCTATTGTTCTGTTGTCTCAGCATGTTCTGTGGATTTATGGGCTGGTGTTGCTGGCCAGATGTCCTCGTACAGGGGAGAAAATAAATTATTCTAACACCATCTCAACATTTCTGTTATGTTATATATTATTATGTCAGCAGATGGCATTCTTGTACTGCTGATGATCCACTGAGTTATAAAAGCTGCAGGTTCAGACATGCACAGCTCAAAAATAAATGAGCTCTACAGGAAAGATGCTAATTTTGTCTCCACCGATCAATCAGTTTTATACGTTTTATAGATCTGCTCAACAGCCTGCGAACTTCTGTTGGTCCAGATTGTGGTTCAGACTGTGCTTGAAAAATGAAGTTATCGTGAGACATTTATTCATATTCATGATTTGTTACATTGATGATCTGGATGGAGCATAAAAGTATTCTGCTAGAAACTCAACAATAAATATTGTGTGAATCTCAGATCTTCTAGAAGCTGACCTGGTCATCTCCTGAGTCCAATTCTTTAATTACAAAGTGTGTTTAAAAACTTTATCAGCCAAATCTGATACTAACCCTAACTTTGCTTTGACTAGAAGGAATATTATTTACATTAATATCAGTACTTTCTATCACATTTTCAAAACGCGCTTGCTACTTTTTATTTGACAGTCAGAGGAGCTATCGTTTGATGTCATTGTGCTCCTTCAAACAGCAAAGTAGTTTAGCCTTAACAGTAACACATGAAAGGGAATCATAATACTGCATTAATCACCAACGGTTATCACATATAGAGAGATGAGGCTGAAGAGTCTAAACCAGGCAGTGTCTGCAAGATTGAAAGCTAAATTTAGTTAGAGATGGGGACAAATGTAAGACAGACAGGACAGGAGAGGAAGAACAGAGGTTGTAGTTACAGGTAGGACTGCATTTGATGGAAACAGGAAGTTTAAAGGGAAAAGGATGGAGTGCCCACTACAGGTCAGGGACGAGTTCTTGCCCCAGTGGAAGAGTTCAAGTATCTCAGGTCACGGTTGGCTTACATCAGGTGTAGCAGATATTCATATGAATTTTAGCTGATGATGCTGAGATTCATTGACTGAATTCCACCTTTATCCCAAGTTTAAACCATCTAGAAAACCGACAGGATAAACAGTGTACTGTGAGTGTAGAGGATTAAATCAGCCAGAACAACTCATAAAGCATCTGCTTACAGCTGGTTGAATTCAGTTGTTTACATCCACAAAGAGCAGCAGGTCAGCTGATCACAGCCTGTTCACTAAGAAAATCTACCGGAGCTCTCAATAGAATTTATTGCAAGTTATGATTCTTTTCCCCGCATTGAGCCATACCAACCAATTTTAGGTTCCCCCACCTTCTGAATCCACTTTAACCTCTGACTGTGCTCATTTTCCATTTTAGGTGGGGACGCAACAGAAAATAGCTTTTTTCTCTCTCTGTTGATGTTCAATAACCCAGCGGTGGGTTCCTGCAACAGCCTCTGATGTTAATTGGCAGCCTTTTATACACTGCTGATAATTGGCCCTAGAGCCATTCCATTATCTTCGCTTACATACGAAACTAAACTACACACAATTCTGATGTAATAGCTTTTCTTAATGTCAAGCCAAAACTGTAGACATAATTACAAGAATTACTGTTTATTGAATAACATATTTTCCCACTTGGCTTACCGACAACAATCAACAATAAAACTAAAATGGCTATTCAATCCCCTCTTTGATCACTTGGTGCCACAAGGAACCTTAAAAGGATGTTCAGGATTCCTTGGGACTATTATGGCTGATAGGCAGAAAACTTCTTGATCTGTTCTGTGCTTGAAGTAATTCTTTATGATTCCTCCACAGTTTGGACCAGGAGAGTTCAGAGGTTCCCAGTGATCAGTCTGCCCAGCACCATCAAACACACATGGACTCTATATTTATGGTCTGTACATGTACAACAACTACTTTCACATCTATTCTGTTCACAGTCATCTCCATGCTGCTCTTTGTAGACCAGTGGATTGTCAGTGTGCCCAACATGGATCTGATGTTTGGCTCCATGACTTCAGTCTGATTGGGTCATACATAAAGTATTCTGTTTCAGCTGCTGGAGGACAACATCATTACTTTTGTGAAAGACAAGCTGAAGAAGATCCAGAAGGTTCTGACTACAGATTACCCAGAATGTTTAGAGAGTCAGAGGGAGGATGATGAGCAGAGGAGGAGCAGCAGAGAGGCATTTGTAAAAATCACACTAAACTTCCTGAGGACAATAAGGCAGGTGGAGCTGGCTGACCGTCTCCAGAGCAGTAAGACAATTTCTATGAAGATTTAAGCTGCTGGATAAGTGAAACATTTGCTAATGTCTAAAAATATGTATTCAAAAAATATTCATATTGACTTTTTAAAGATGAACCAATATTTTTTATTTTATTTAGAACTTTATGGTGCAGTTTGTCAACATAATCTCAAGTCTGTCTTGAAGAAGAAGTTCCAGTGTGTGTTTGAGGGGATCGCTAAAGCAGGAAACCCAACCCTTCTGAATCAGATCTACACAGAGCTCTACATCACAGAGCAAGGGATTGCAGAGGTCAATGATGAACATGAGGTCAGACAGATTGAAACAGCATCCAAGAAACCAACCAGACCAGAAACAACAATCAGACAAGAAGACATCTTTAAAGCCTCACCTGGAAGAGATAAACCAATCAGAACAGTGCTGACAAAGGGAGTGGCTGGTATTGGGAAAACAGTCTTAACACAGAAATACACCCTCGACTGGGCTGAAGACAAAGCCAACCAGGACATCCCGTTCATATTTCCATTCACTTTCAGAGAGCTGAATTTGCTGAAAGAGGAAAAGTTCAGCTTGGTGGGACTTGTTCATTACTTCTTTAAAGAAACCAAAGAAGCAGGAATCTGCAGCTTTGAAGACTTCCAGGTTGTGTTCATCTTTGATGGTCTGGATGAGTGTCGACTTCCTCTGGACTTCCACAAAACTGCAATCCTAACTGACCCTAGAAAGTCGACCTCAGTGGATGTGCTGCTGATAAACCTCATCAGGGGGAAACTGCTTCCCACTGCTCGCCTCTGGATAACCACACGACCTGCAGCGGCCAATCAGATCCCTCCTTACTGTGTTGATATGGTGACAGAGGTCAGAGGGTTCACTGACCCACAGAAGGAGCAGTACTTCAGGAAGAGATTCAGAGATGAGGATCAGGCCAGCAGGATCATCTCCCACATCAAGACATCACGAAGCTTCCACATCATGTGCCACATCCCAGTCTTCTGCTGGATCACTGCTACAGTTCTGGAGGATGTGCTAAAATCCAGAGAGGGAGGACCACTGCCCAAGACCCTGACTGAGATGTACATCCACTTCCTCGTGGTTCAGGCCAAAGTGAAGAAGGTCAAGTATGACGGAGGAGCTGAGACAGATCCACACTGGAGTCCAGAGAGCAGGAAGATGATTGAGTCTCTGGGAAAACTGGCTTTTGATCAGCTGCAGAAAGGAAACCTGATCTTCTATGAATCAGACCTGACAGAGTGTGGCATCGATATCAGAGCGGCCTCAGTGTACTCAGGAGTGTTCACACAGATCTTTAAAGAGGAGAGAGGACTGTACCAGGACAAGGTGTTCTGCTTCATCCATCTGAGTGTTCAGGAGTTTCTGGCTGCTCTTCATGTCCATCTGACCTTCATCAACTCTGGACTCAATCTGCTGGAAGAACAACAAACAACCTCCCAGAAGTCTGAAACAAGAGAATCTGCAGAGAAACACTTCTACCAGAGTGCTGTTGACAAGGCCTTACAGAGTCCAAATGGACACCTGGACTTGTTCCTGCGCTTCCTCCTTGGTCTTTCACTGCAGACCAATCAGACTCTCCTACAAGGACTGCTTACACTGGCAAGAAGTAGCTCACAGACCAATCAGAAAACAGTTAACTACATCAAGGAGAAGCTCAGTGAGAATCTGTCTGCAGAGAAAAGCATCAATCTGTTCCACTGTCTAAATGAACTGAATGATTGTTCTCTAGTGGAGGAAATCCAACAGTCCCTGAGATCAGGAAGTCTCTCCACAGATGAACTTTCTCCTGCTCAGTGGTCAGCTCTGCTCTTCATCTTACTGTCATCACAAAAAGATCTGGATGTGTTTGACCTGAAGAAATACTCTCCTTCAGAGGAGGCTCTTTTTAGGCTGCTCCCATTGGTCAAAGCCTCTAACAAAGCTTTGTAAGTAGTCAAGTCAACTTTATTTATATAGCACATTTAAAGGACATCAAGTGACAGCCAAAGTACTGAACAGAGGGATAATATAAACAAATAAAAAGAATTAAAATAGATAAGATGAAAACGTTATAGAAAACATTGTGAGACATCCATATATCTTTGTAAAAATATATGTGTACATGCAAATATGCACAGTTCTATACATTAAAAGGGGAATCATAGTTTCTCCATTTGATCACACAGCCAAGTTAAACCGCGTTAGCCAGCATGCCACTGAGCCACGATTTACAGTCCAGTGCCAGAAAAGTAGCTGTGATTACCTACCTGGCACTGTGCACACCATTGACAGCTTTAGAAAACAGATACTTGAATGCGGTTGTCAGGGTTCCTGGGTTGTATTTTCAGTTTGTTCATGTTGAGTTTATTTCTCACTCGTTCACATTTCCTGTCTTGTTGTGCCAGTTCCTTTCCTGTGTGATGTTAGTTTGATTAAGTTGAGCTGTGTACTCACCGGTCTGTCATTATCATCCTCATCAGTGCATTTAAGTCCTCAGTTTCCACTTGCTCACTGTCTTTTCATTGATGTTGTTTGTTTTCAGTTCAGTTCAGTCAGTTCAGTTCAGTCCAGTCCAGTCCAGTCCAGTCCAGTCCAGTCAGCCAGCCATTCATCTCCTGCTCTCGTTGTGTCATCCTTTCCGATAAACACCATTATCCTGCACCGTGAGTCCTGCGTTTGGGTCCTCTTCTTCTCATCCACACACAAGACCCTGACAGCAGTGATAGGCCAAACAGTAGTACATGCAGAGGGCAGCAAGGGCTCGCGTTAGGCTGGTAAGTCAGGTCCCCAGGAGAGTCGATCACAGGAAAAACGATAAAATCCAGGTTTTCCAGGGTCAAATAAAAAAGCCATGCTCTAAGGCTAAAACGGTAAAATTAAATACTAATTTTAATATGATAATCTCGATCAGATTTCTAATCCTTAAACCTAACCAAGGAAGAAAAAATGGCAGATTAGACTGAAAGTTTAGGCACATAGCGATGTGTGCTACTGAGAAAGTTTCTGGGCTGCCGTTCCTTATAACAGCCTTCCTTCATTGAAAGTGTGGGAAAGGCTAAAAGCTCCTTGGACAAAGGTTCTAGTCTGAGTACGTCTGAGGGGTATAAGGTGGCACCAAAATAAAGCTGTGGGAGAACTGGGGAGTGTCATCTGTACCTGCTATTGTTGTAATAATAGTTTTTCTTGCATCTGAACTGGGCAAACACAGAGGTCATCTCACATATGGTTCGCCCAACAGGGGGACAAAGGGCCTCAGGGGTATGAAGAAATGAACCCGGCCACACTGGATTGCAGGGTGTAGGTGAGCTCTTTATTCTAAAGAGCTCAACAGGGGGAGTGTGGGATTGTAATATTATTTTATACCATGTTAGACCCTTAATTAAAGATTGTGAATTATTATGTAGTTCTAGTTTGCATTATTCTCCTGAATTAGAAGAAGGTGATAACTATTGCATTTGTTAAACTGATTTGCATTACATTAGATTGGTGATTTATTGTGAATGAATGATATTGTTTTATGATGCATTATACTGCTGAGTTAAAAAGAAATACTGTTCTCAAAAAGTCATCACCTTATTTGTCTGATTAAAAGAGAACAGAACATACTGGAGTTTTCTGCCCCATCTCAGCAGGAGCAGATAAACAGGGAGCCAAGGTCGTAGCTTAGGCGCTGGGTGAGAGAATGAATGTGAATGTTTAGGCTTTTATGATTAGGTGGGGGCCACTAGAGGCTATAAGAGTTTGATCAATGCTCCACAATTTTGAGATCTGATGCTGTCTGCGTACGGTGTCCATCTCCCACGCGCGTGATCATTAAAATCATCGTTTGACTCAACCCGGCCGGACCAGTGTTGTTATTGTGGTTTTTTCCTCTTGTATCCATCCCCAATATTTGAATCCGTAACAAAAGCAATGCATTATTAGGGACTGTAACATCTAGTCCTTTTTACTGAAACTTTAGCGAAAAATTAAAATGGAGCTACACACGGAGAACACACATATGGAGAGCAGCGGCAGACAGACACGCAAGCATATGCTCACCCGGAAGTCTAGCCCACAGCTTGTGTGTATAAGACATAACACATACATACAATAATTCATAACATTTTAGTTTCTCTCACATTGAAAGGAATGTTTGCAGGCTGCAATTATATCCTACACTAAGCAAAATATTATCGTACTGTTTCCCAAACAGATGCCCTGGTGCAATATTTGTGTTTGTTTTCACTCCTTCCTGTCATATTTTTAAAATCCATCCATCCATCTTCATCCGCTTTATCCGAGGCCGGATTTTTTAAATCATGTTCTAAAATATATATAAATGTCTCTGAAGAAATTAGCTTTCCAATAATAAGGCAGATTTCTTTTAGTATGGTTAGTTTTTACTAACCTCTAAACCATAAGTCATGGCAAGTGGATTTTACAAGGACTGAGGGCTGTCCTTAACCATACTTAAACAGCTTATTTTAAATAAAAGATGAGCTGATTGTCTATAGCATTGTTTGGTATGTTATTATAAAAAAAAAGATTATTTTGAACTGTATCAAGGAACAATACTCACAGATTTTAAAACTAGGAAAGTGATCAGCAGTACTATATGACTGTACCTGCAGGTACTGAACTAAAATGGTAAATGGTAAATGGCCTGTATTTATACAGCACTTTACTAGTCCCTAAGGACCCCAAAGCGCTTTACACATCCAGTCATCCACCCTTTCACACACACATTCGCACACTGGTGATGGCAAGCTACATTGTAGCCACAGCCACCCTGGGATGCACTGACAGAGTGCTAGACTAGAATCGCTAAATCTAACAAGTCCTTACTGGTTTCCATTTAAATAATGTGGCATATCTGTGTTTTAATGAGGAAATGTAATATATATGTATTTTAAGTTATTTTGTTATGCATTAGGTGCATATTAAACTTTTTATCTTTCTTGTTTGGGTTGAACACTTAAATTGATTTCATTTGATCCTAAATACCTTTGTTTTTCAGACTGTCTGGCTGTAACCTTTTGGAGAGAAGCTGTGAAGCGTTGTCCTCAGTTCTCAGCTCAATGAGAATGCTGGACCTGAGTAACAACAACCTGCAGGATTCAGGAGTTAAGCTTCTGTCTGTTGGACTAAAGAGTCCACACTGTACACTGGAAGCTCTCAGGTCAGGATCCAGACTTTTCCAAAAATTATTAAATCAATTATATTCGTGTAATTAAACCCTTATGAAGAAAACATCGAGGGAACAGTTTACCCTGCCTGGGATAGGGTTACCGGGGCCCTGCCCTGGAGCCAGGCCTGGGGAGGGTGCCTGAGGGTGAGCGTCTGGTGGCCGGGCCTTAGTCCATGGGGCCCGGCCGGGCACAGCCCGAAAATGGCACATGGGCCAATACTCCTGCAGGCCCACCACCCGCAGGAGGCGCCGTAGGGGTCGGGTGCATTGTGTGTCGGGCAGCGGACAGGAGGGGAGGCCCTGGCGGACTGATCCCCGGCCGCTTATGCGCCGAGTGGCAGTTCAGAGTACCCAGCCTTCTTAGAGTCCCTGGGTGGGGTGCTGGAAGGTGCTCCACCTGGAGACTCTGTTGTCCTACTGGGAGACTTCAATGCTCACGTGGGTAATGACAGCGAGACCTATAGGGGCGTGATTGGGAGAAACGGCCTCCCTGATCTGAACCCGAGCGGTGTTTTGTTATTGGACTTCAGTGCAAATAACAGTTAGTCATAACAAACACCTTGTTCAAACATAAGAGTGTCCATAAGTGCACGTGGCACCAGGACGCAGGTCGATGATCGATTTTGTAATCATATCACCAGACCTGCGACCATATGTTCTGGACACTCGGGTAAAGAGAGAGGCTGAGCTGTCAACTGATCACCACCTGGTGGTGACTTGGATCAGGTGGCGGCGGAGGACGCTGGACAGACCTGGTGCACCTAAACACGTAGTAAGGGTGTCCTGAGACCTTCAACGCACACCTCCGGCAGAGCTTCAACAGCATTCTAAGGGAGACTGGGGACATTGAGTCCGAATGGACCATGTTCAGCGTCTCCATTGCTGAAGCTGCTACATTGAGCTGTGGCCGCAAGGTGGTTGATGCCTGCCGTGGTGGTAATCCCTGAACCAAATGGTTGACACCAGAGGTGAAGGGAGCCACCAGGCTGAAGAAGGAGTCCTATTGGGCTTGGTTAGCCTGTGGGACTCCAGAGGCAGCTGACAGGTATCGACAGGCCAAGTGGAATGCGGCTCGGGCAGTGGCTGAAGCAAAAACTCGGTGTGGGAGGAGTTCAGAGAGGCCATGGAAAAAGACTTTCGGATTGCCTCGAAGAGATTCTGGCAAACCGTCAGGCAGCGGTGCTCTACCTGCACTGTGTATAGTGCTGGCGGAGCGCTGCTGACTTCGACTGAGAAAACTGTCAGGCGGCGGAAGGAATACTTCGAGGACCTCCTTAATCGCACTGACACATCTTCCGAGGAGGAAGCAGAGTCTGGGGATGAGGGGAATGACCCGCCAATTTCCGGAGGTGAGGTCACTGAGGTAGTTAAACAACTCCTTGGTGGCAGAGCCCCTGGTCTTGATGAGGTTCGCCCTGAGTTCCTGAAGGCTCTGGACATTGTAGGGCTGTCCTGGTTGACACGCCTCTACAATGTTGCGTGGAGATCAGTGGCAGTAATCCTGGACTGGCAGACCGGGGTGGTGGTCCCCATCTCTAAGAAGGGGGACTGGAGGGTGTGTTCCAGCTACAGGGGGATCACACTCCTCAGCCTCCCTGGGAAAGTCTATGCCAGGATGCTGGAACAGAGAGTTCGCCTGCTAGTCGAACCTCGGATACAGGAGGAACAATGCGGCTTGAGGGTGCATGGGAGTTTGCCCAACCAGTCTACATGTTTTGTGGACTTGGAGAAGGCATTCGACCGTGTCCCTCGGGGTGTCCTGTGGGAGGTGCTGCGGGAGTATGGGATGTCTGGCCCATTGCGATGGGCAATTCAATCCCTATACAACCGTTGCAAGAGCTTGGTTCGCGTGGCCGGCAATAAGTCGGACTCGTTCCCGGTGGGTGATGGGCTCTGCCAGGGCTGCCCTTTGTCATAGATGCTGTTCATAATTTTTATGGACAGGATTTCTGGCGGAGAGCTTTCACTTTGGTGGCCTCAGAATCTCATCTCTGCTTTTTGCGGATGATGTGGTTCTGTTGGCTTCATCAGGTGAAGGCCTCCAGCTTGCATTGGAATGGTTCGCAGCCGAGTGTGAAGCAGGGGGAATGAGGATCAGCACGTCCAAATCTGAGGCCATGGTTCTCAGCTGGAAAAAGGTGGAGTGCCCACTCCGGGTCGGGAATGAGTTCCTGCCCCAAGTGGAGGAGTTCAAGTATCTCAGGGTCTTGTTTGCGAGTGATGGGAGAAGGGAGCCGGAGATCGATAGATGGATTGGTGCTGCGGCTGCAGTGATGCGGACGCTGCACCGGTCTGTCGTGGTGAAGAGGGAGCTGAGTGTAGAAGCGACGCTCACAATTTACCGGTCGATCTACATCCCTACCCTCACCTATGTTCACGAGCTGTGGGTAGTGAGCGAAAGAACGAGATCGCGGATACAAGCGGCGGAAATGAGCTTCCTCCGAAGGGTGGCTGGCCTCTCCCTTAGAGATAGGGTGAGAAATTTGGCCATCTGGGAGGGGCTCAGAGTAGAGCCGCTGCTCCTCCACATCGAAAGGAGCCAGCTGAGGTGGTTCGGGCATCTGACAAGGATGCCTCCTGAGCGCCTCCTAGGTGAGGTGTTCCGGGCATGTCCCACCGGGAGGAGGCCCCGGGGCAGACCCAGGACACGCTGGAGAGATTATATCTCTCGGCTGGCCTGGGAATGCCTTGGTATTCCCCCGGATAAGCTGGAGGAGGTGGCTGGGGAGAGGGAGGTCTGGGCCTCTTTGCTTAGGCTGCTGCCCCCGCGACCCGGCCTCGGATAAGCGGTTGAAGATGGATGGATGGATGGATGGATGGATGAATTAAAGATTGTTGTATTTATCATGCTTTTCAGTTTTATGTAATAAACTCGAGACTGTTGTATGTATGTATTTCCAACTCTTTATTACAATTATTTTCATATAAACACTCGACATTTGAAAAGTCATTAAACTATAACTGTGAATAACTGTTGAAACTGAAATCAGGTGAGACACAGTATAAAGAGAGAGACAGAGAGATGCAAAGCAACTAACATAACAGAGCAAAAATTAAGAACCATAACAGATTTCAGATGCACAAGAGAATAATATACACAGAGACTAAAACCAATATTTAATCATTTCAAAAAGTCCAGAATCAATCTCAATATACTTGGTCAACGAAGATACGATGAGGATAAATATAAAGAGAAAGAGCTGTCTAGTTAGTTATTGTCATGGTCTTTGTTCTTTGACCTAAACCCCTCAAAAATGGCAGATTACCTTGGGTAAAAGACTGACAGTTGAAGCACAAATTAAAAAAAAGTTGCCTCAACAAAAGGACATTTTGGGCACCCATCAGGAAAGGGGCGGGTGCTCCCCTCTGCACGTGCCTGAGCTGGATCCAGAGCAGCTGGGTCCACAGCAGCTGGATCCACAGGTTTAGTTTTGTAGTTTTCCTGACCCGGCCAACCCAGGAGTTGTTCACAAGCCCCCCCCCCCCCCCCCCCCACACACACACACACACACACACACACACACACACACACACCCTGAGATCCACTGGCGTGGGTTTTGGGATCTAAGAATGCATCTCTTTTGTTTTTTTACATATCGGTTATTATATTAATAGGTGATTTATTTATAAATTAATGTATTAATGTAACGTATTAATGGCACATTTCTGTAGGCTGTCAGGCTGTCTGATCACAGAGGAAGGCTGTACTTCTCTAACTTCAGCGCTGAGCTCCAACCCCTCCCATCTGAGAGAGCTGGACCTGAGCTACAATCATCCAGGACACTCAGGAATGAAGCTGCTGTTGGCTGGACTAAAGGATCCAAGCTGGAGACTGGACACTCTTAGGTATGGGGAGAATGTCTAATAGAGGAGGAAGAGCTGGAAACATTTCCAGTGAAAACTGAAAGCCTTTTCACTGGAACATTTACTGTGTCCTTCACTCACTTCCTGTTTGTTTCTCAAAACTTAAAATGTACAGCTCTATCACTTCTGACATAAATGAAGTAAGAAAACCTAATTTTTCTTACTTCAGGAATGTTTATAGGGTTACTCAAGTTGGGCTAGCTGGCATCTAACGATGTAAACACAGCAAAGACAAGCTGGAGAATAAACGCAAACTTTTTTTGCCTCAATAAATCTGAACTTGAGGGTCTTTGATGGTCAGAGACAAATGCAATTTAATAGCAGGAACAGATGCTGAAAACAGGCCAAACTTCAGTCAGAAGAATACCTGAAGCGATCCGTTCTCAGCACGAGGTCAGTCATTTATATACTGTGGCATAATTTGGATTACTTGCTACGAAAAATTCCTTATCCTCAGCTTCCTGCACCCATTGATATGTTTGTTAGCCTCAGAGTGATTCTTTTTATGACTTTATAAAAAATTTGCTGTCTGGTAAACCATGAGCTGATGATTAGTACGATTGATATGTAAAAAGAATTTGGTCATTAATTGGTTTCCAGCACTGCATACAAAGATATTTTCCTGTTGCACTTCGACACACACTTGACTGCCCATATGGAAAAGAAATAGTAAAAACATATATGATTTACTCATGAAAGTGGCCACTTTCTCATTACTTTCATATATTTTTTTAGTAAGTATATAAAACATACAAGTTTCATTATATAATTTTTCAAGGGATCTTATATGTGCTTTCACTCCTGTATGCTTTTCATACAAGTTTCATACAAGACAGATAAAAACTTTATAAGATTTATATATATCTTTTCCATATGGTTGACATTAGAGGGGAGATCTCACAGGCAAGGAAAAAATTATGCTTCCTGGGTACTAGTCGTATCTTCATCATAAACGAAAGACAGCCTCACAACACCCCCATGTGACAATAATAAACAATAGCTTTAAATGATGAAAAGGGGTTTAGAAGCCCTGTAACTCATGGGATATAAACGCATCACAAGTTAAAAAAGAAAAGGGCATAAATTAAATCTGTCAATGCTGACAGAAAGGACTCTGGTGCAGACTCAGATTTTAGGAAAAGAGAGTTCACAAGTTTATTTACAATCCAACAGTGCAACATATATACAAGGTGTCTCCAGGGAAAGGAACGCAGGAAAATAGTCCACACTCTCGCTCCTCTTCAGCCACTTATGCTCATGCTCCTCCAGACTCCATACCACTGGAACAAACAGGTATCCAGGAAGTACAGGGGATTTGTATTGAAAAGACATGAGTTCACAGTTTGAGTCAGTCATATTTCATTCAATACAGTGGTGTACTGACAGATCCAGGATCAGACCAAATCATCAGCAGTTTGATCCACGTATGGATTGAAGTGTATTTCTGAAAATGTTGGACTGTTTCTTTATCAGTGTCTAACAGTATGTAGACACTGATAAATATGAGAGCGATGTAATGTCCATGTGTGCATGCTGAAGACACTGTGCTGGTCTGACCCCCCTCCTCCTTTCAGGGTGGAGCCTGCTGGAGAACGATGGTTGACACCAGGTCTGAGGAAGTGTAAGTGTGTTTTTAATGTGATTCATGAAAACAAAGCAGCACACATTCAACCATCTTCAAACTGTCACATCACTCATTCACATCTCTGATGTCAGGAGTCATCATCAAAGTGTCAATCAATGAACAGATGATGGATCAATAACTGCAGCTAGATTGTGTTTGTTCTCTCCATCAGATTCCTGTCAACTCACAATCGACACAAACACAGTTCACACAAACCTCCAACTATCTGACAACAACAGCCAGGTGACATATGTGGAGGAGGTTCAGTCGTATCCTGATCATCCAGACAGATTTGATATTTGCCCTCAGCTGCTTTGCAGAAATGGTCTGACTGGTTGCTGTTACTGGGAGGTTGAGTGGAGAGGAAATGTTCGCATATCTGTGAGTTATAGAAGAACCAGAAGGAAAGGAGAGAGTCCTGACTGTGTGTTTGGATGGAATGATCAGTCCTGGAGTTTGTGGTGCTCCAATTATATTCCTCTTTGTCTCTGGCACAATAACATAAAAACATCCATCTCCTCCTCCTCCTCTGTCTCTAACAGAGTAGCAGTGTATGTGGACTGTCCTGCTGGCACTCTGTCCTTCTACAGAGTCTCCTCTGACACTCTGATCCACCTCCACACCTTCAACACCACATTCACTGAAACTCTTTATCCTGGGTTTACAGTCTGGTCTGGTTCGTCAGTGACTCTGTGCAGGTTTGAGTGTAAAGAGCATCCTCCTGTTAGAGAAACAGTCTGACTGTTGAACAGACTGTTGTTCAATCTGTACATATCAGTCTCTTTTACTCAGTAACACGTTTTCAGATTCATGGATTCAATCAGTTCTTAAAAAGTTCTTTTAAACTGTTCTAAACGATTCCTTGGAAACTTCTTCCTCTTCAGTCCTTAAAAAATGGAAGCTACCATTATTCCAGGGTCCAGATGTTTTTTTCTTTCTTTTTTCACTCAAAGCATGGAATTTACAGTGTCGCTCATGCTGTGGTTATTTGAGTCATTTTTGGAAGCAGGACAGGAAGGAAGGTCTGAACAGAGAAGATAAGAACACAGTTTTTGAGAAGACATTTGGGAGTTTCAGAGGTACACCTAAATTTAGCACAGCAACTCTACTACATCATTTCTGTGACCGGATTGTTCAATAACAGTACAATCATGTTGGTTTATGGAAAGATGTTCCTAAATAGATTTCAGTCTAAGCTGCTGTGGTTAAATTGATGTTTTTTTGTTTCAGTAGGAGTGAAATCTTCAGCTTATCCCCGTTTATGAATAGTAAATAAAGAATAACGCCCAGTCTTATTATGGTAAATGTAATACAAAGGTCTACAGATGAGTATATTTACATATGATTTTGCAAATGATGTTAAAATAGTCTTTTTTTTTTTTTTTTAATGTAATCAAATAATGTAATCTGTGTGATGAAAAGAGCGTGCTCTTTAGACTTAGTGTTGATTCTGAATCAAATAGAAAAGCCTGTACTGGTCTGGTGTCAAGAGAAGTGGAAACTCATTATCAACTTTCTCAAGAGAAATCAGAGTGGTGCAAGCCTGTCAAGAGGATGTAAAAAATGTTGTCTGAGAATATTTAGTTTTTATTTCTTGTAGTTTGGTGCAGTGATAAGAGATAATATTTGAGAATCTATATTTTAACCAAATCACTGTGGAGTTAAAATTTGGAAATGTAATTGTTGTTTTTCTCTGCTCACTTGTGTGGAGTTGATTTGAAGCCGAGAAGACTTGGATTACTTTCAACTGAGTAACTGCTTCCATATGTGGGTTTGCGCTAGCAAGACTGGGAGAAGAATGCATTACTGGCCAGGACTTGACTCTCTCCCTACTCTCTCAACCATCCACAGACCAGTAGATGAAATTGTAATCACCATAGGGTAGATTAGGAAGTTTATGGAATTTTTTTAAATTAATCTGACTGTATAATTGAGATCATCTGATTAAGCGGTTTTCTTTGTTCCTGCAACATTGCTTAAATAAATATTCCATTTGGATTTAAAGTCTATATTGTCGAAATTCCCTTTATGGCTCTAATAGTACAGGTTCAAACTTCTGTTTGAGTATTGCATCTTTAAATGGCTCTTTCCAAAAGAGAACCCTTTTCATGTCTTTTTCCACTCAAAGCTTCACATTGGATATCAGTATGTAGTGTTTCTCTGAAGCTTAGTTCACAACCAGCTCCTTTGCATTTTCAACAAGAAATCCAGCTTCATGTTTATCTTTCATCAAAGCAGAAAATGCTGAGCTCAGCAAATCCATTTATTATGGACCTGGTTAGAATCCCAATGAGAAAAGCAGCATTTATTATGATGTAGTCAAAGGAGCTTGCAAAGAAAAGTGTCTGGACTCCTTTAAGTTGCTTGAAGACGTTTCACCTCTCATCCGAGAAGCTTCTTCAGTTCTAAGGTCAAATGGTTGAGAGTCCCACTATCAGATGAGTCATTTTTGTACTGAACGCTTTTATTTCAATCTGCTGTTTAGCTGTAAAGGACAAGAAAACTTAAACAAAAGGCTCTCAGTTTCCTCTTGGATTAAACTGATTATTTTGTTTGTTTGTTTTTTAAAATTATCTGTTAAAGTTCTAATTCAGGAAATAAATTTAAGTGACAATGCAGATAAAATTAAATCTTAAATGACTCAAAAAAATGGTTGTTATTGTCTAACTTCTACAAAAAAAAGTCACTCGACACTTTTCTGAAAATCCCGTTCAAAACAAGCTGACAGTGACACATGAAAGTGTTACTGGAAAGAGCTTCTGTTGTGTGTTTCTCCGTGCGTATTGTTAGCACAGAATTAGTTGATGGTCAGATGGGTAAAAAAAAATCAAGAGACTGTAAATTATTGTTTAATTATACATGTGACATGTAAACAGTTGGCTATCCCCATACAGGAAGTGATGCTTTCACATTGAGCCATCTCCATTTTTTTGTTTTGGGGGGGTTTTGTCTTTTGATTTTGTATTTACCTAAATTTTGTTCCTTCCGTTTAAACCTTCTTTCTTTTATTCTCTTAAAATACATGACTGAGAAATTTGTTAGCAGTATACAGGGACAGGGATCCTGAGGGGTGACTGTAAGGATGAGGTATAATCCAAAACAGCAGCAGCTGGTTTAACCCTTTAAAGCCGGTCGGAGCGGACACGCTCCATTTTGCGTAACTATTTTAAAATCCCGGTAGCTCTGCAACCACGTAAGCTAGCGCAATAATTTTTTGTGCATATGAAACCGGAGGAGTTGTACTTACATCTGATGACATCAGCTTGTCCTAGGTCACAGTTTCCTTCCACATACAGCTTTGCAAAAGCTGCATAAAAAGCACTTGCAGCAACAAAAACATAATATTCCAGAAACACGCTTTGCCGATCAGATCAGCTGTTTGTAACACTTCCTACGTCCATCAGCGCGAACTATCACATGACCGCATGACCTGCCCGGAACCGGAAGTGACGTTATTTTGCGGAAATGTAGTTTTTTACCATTATGAGCCTATACTGGTGTTTTTAAAAGTTATGTTTGACTTCGTGACTTTCTGTGTCGTTTCTGGGATGCTGAGGACTCATATTGCACTGCTGGAAATAGTTTATTTTGATGCATATGCTGTTATTTTGCAAATTTGCACTATAATATATTTTTTCGTTTTTCCTGCAGTATATGAAAATTGGTGTATCTCAAAAATAAAACTATGAAGACACTTAAAATAAATTTCCTTTGGTGGGAAACTAGTTTGTGCAACATTTTTGCATTTACACTTTTGAGGGATAAGCCTCTTAAATTTCTCTAACTAGAAATATATGTTAAAAAATCAAAAACGATTTTCAATTTTTTTGTAGTTTATTGCACTTTTTTGCAATTTATGTAATTACTATTGTTGGGATTCAGAGATTCTTTTATTGCTACCATATAATCTGCCTTATGAAGAATGTATTAATAACATGTTTCACAGTATCATATATCAGTAATATTTCCTACAGGGTTTATATTGCATTGAATATGTCTGTCATCACATTGACCTTTCTATTTCTATAGGTTGAGTTCATTGTATACACAATGCATAAATGTGCTTGGTTAAGAGTTGATGTTCCATTCTAGAAGGTTTTAAGCTTCACTGGTGAGAGTGTCCAGATGATACATGCTGAGGGGAGATGAGAACATAGCAGGTTAATTGCATGCATGCTTACAATACACATATTAATCTAGGAATAGGCCTGAGCAGAGGCCCCAATGTTTCCAGTTTCTTGTTGCAAACCTGTTGCATTTTATTCTACTTGGTAACAGATGATCGGAGTCAATAATTAGCCTCAGAGACCCTGAGGGCTTAAGATTATTACCTTGTATGGAAGGGGTTATAGAAAAGAGAAGTTCTATGTCTGCTTATAGCTATTAAAAGATGTACAAGATGTACGAGTAACTGTGACTAATGTCTGGAACCTATTCTAATCTGTCATTGACGCCATGGGGGGGCGTGTACCCCACTGCTTTATAAGTATCCACAACATGTATTTTGGTCAGAAGACATATGTTGATGTTTTCTCCAGGCTGTTAATAAACTCATCGTTTGATTGCACTTTTCCGGAGCCTCCGTAGTTTGATTGTCTGGTCTAAAGTTGATCGATCTCGCAGCATTACTATGCACTTAATGCTATTAATATTATTAAAATTTGGGCTATAATGGTTGTATTGATGTATAGCAACTTGAAATGCTCCAAAAAATGGCTCCACAGCATGTAAAAATATAATATAAGCTCTGGCGGACTTGGTTCTATGGTAGGTCTTAAAGGGTTAAATAACAAACTGTTGAAATGCAAAACTAGAGACTGCAGGAAGGCACATCATTAACCAGAAATCTACTCATGGTAACTAGTTTACTTTTTTTTCTTTTTTTTTTAATCAGTCAATCAAATAAGTCAACAAATAAAGAAATGAGTTTAAAAGGAGAGAATTATTGGAAAAAAGAAAAAATACATGTATAAAGAGTCACTGTGCAGACTGGTGTCATTAAGAGCTCAGAGTCCAGCAGAAACAACAGCAGCAGAAGGCAAACGATGAACATTAAACATCAGCCTGTATCTGCAGCAACAGTGTTGGTATCCAGCAGTGACCTTTGACCTTCAATCGCATCAAATGATTTATTTTGCTTTTCTCCAGTCTGATATTTGCTAATGTGTTCAGATAATTGAGTCAATGTATACAATAAAAATTTTAACAACGTGTTAAATATCTGATGGCGTTATCAAGTTTGAGTTTGAGAGAGGAGCTGAAGAGAGCAGCATATTAAGACAGTGGAGAAGAGGTGAGCATGCGACACAGCAGACACAGGAGAGTTTAAAGGAGCCATTATGGCTCAATATAAGCTCTGAGATCAAAACCTGAACTCACACTGTCAACATGACCGAAGCTTCCAGTCACAGTGAATCTGTGTGTCAGGGACACTGCTGTCTGACTGCATACAGCTGACAGTGAGATGAAGCAGGAAAGAAGCAGCTGATATTTGGACAGCACACATGATGGAAAAGTAGTTAAAGTAAAGGCTGTAAAACCAAGTAAACGCTGAAAGTACAAAAATCGCTAATTTCACATAACTTTGCCGACATGTGTCCAACAGTAATGTTTTAATGTTCTTCATTATTAAACATTTGCACATAAATAAGAACCATAATATTCAGTACTTACTTTCAAAGTTTACTCTTCAGCCGCCCCTCTTCAGCTGCCCCACTTCAGACGTGTTTTTTTTCGGCAAAATTATCCACACCCACCGCCGCGCTATGAAGTCTGGGATATGTTGGGTCCATGAAGTCTACACCGCCACATCCTTAAAATTCAGGGAAATGAAAGACGCATTACAGGGCCGCATTTCGAGCAGCCTTTGAATTGGGACAGCCTTTGTCGCGTTGCTGTGACGTATTCGCCCTTAAAATGCAGCCTTCAAGGCTGCAGACCCTGAATTGGGATACAGCCAGTGAATCAGTGTGTATCAGTGAATGCATCATGTTTGCTTCACGGCTCCATCTAGTGGACGGATAGTGGAAGTAGAGCAGCTGAAGTAGAGCGGCTTCCTCTGCCTCACACTGCTGTCTGACTGCATTCAGCTGACACTGAGATGAAGCAGGAAAGAAGCAGCTGATATTTGTACAGCACAGTGATGGAAAGGAGGATTTCAGTTGATGTGCACATGAATGATTTGTGTTTCCTCTGCAGGTAGAAAGTAGAAAGTGTGTGTGAGCTGATGTGGATTCAGCAGCATGGATCAGTGTGAGGACAGAGAGGAGGGAGCCCCTCCCTCTAAAAGCACTCTGTGTGGGGAACATGAGAGCCAGACCAAAGCTCAGAGGTGAGATGACCATCTCTAACTGTCCATGACTCTTCTCCATGTCACAGCTCAGCACTCACATCATTATTCACAGGAACCAACATGGACCTCCACCCAGCTGTGTGTCTTTAAAGAGTGATGCATCTAAAGATGAAGCCATTAAATGAAATTAAAAAGCCCAGCAAGAATCTGCTGCAGAGTGGTGAAATGTTACTAACATCAACTCTTTGATGTTAGTTTGGTGTCTGATTTAAACACTGATTTACACTGCCAACACTAGTTTGGGATTTCCTTCTGCAAAAGCTCACACTGCAAACCAGTTTCTCTTTTGGTATGAAGGAAGGCCTAAAGGACAGTGAACTGACACACTATTATTATAATTGTGTAGCAGTTTTAATTTATTGTGCAGTTGTGGACGATCATGGCTCAAGAGTTGGGAGTTCGCCTTGTAATCGGAAGGTTGCCTATTCGCTCCCTGGCTTGGACAGTCTCGGTCGTTGTGTCTTTGTGCAAGACACTTCACCCGTTGCCTACTGGTGGTGGTCAGAGGGCCCGGTGGCGCCAGTGTCCGGCAGCCTCGCCTCTGTCAGTGCGTCCCAGCTGTGGCTACAATGTAGCTGCCATCACCAGTGTGTGGATATGTGTGTGAATGTGTGTGTGAATGGGTGAATGAGTGGATGTGTAAAGCGCTTTGGGGTCCTTAGGGACTAGTAAAGCGCTATATAAATACAGGCCACTTACCAGTTGTATCAAATTCTCTGGTTCGGCACACATGCCAGCCAGCTTTCCATCTGACTGCACACTCCTCTCATGTCTGACCTCACTATAGGAATGGACCACACCTCCAGCACAAAAAGTATTCAAAGTCTTCAACAGCTTCTGTGGCTGCAAATGAACAACACATTTTTCTTCTCACAGGATCCGTGGGACACCTGCTGAACCTGATCCCAGCTTTGTCTCCCTAAAGAGTAACTGGTCTTCATATCGTCCAATTAATTTTAAAATCCTGAATTGTTAAAGTATTAATTTTAAATTTCAATTCAGGTTAGTTTTTTATGTGCGCAACGCAGATTTTCTGTGCGCAGAGACCCTGCCAGCAGTGCGCAATTGCGCACGTGCGCAGCTTAGAGGGAACATTGCCTCCCAGTCTCCTTTTTTGCTAGCACACATGGTGTCTGCATGCTGCAGCTCACAGTTAGCTCCACACATGGAGAAAATATCATTCAAAGAGTAGAAATAAGTGAGAAAGAAGATGGAGAATAAGGCAATAAGGCCCTAAAGGACTATTTAGCACCTCCTGGATGTCAGCTCACGAGGTTTGTGTGTTTTATTTTCTGTAATTAAGGATTTTTGATTGATTGACACTACGTACAAGAGCGCATTTTGATGTGATGTTTTTGTTTTATTGTTTTGTCTGTGAGCAGTTCTCACGGGTTGCCAAGACCAGAATAAACCCTCTTCTATAACTACATCGTGCGTACGTCAATCCTTGAGGATGCTACAGTGTAACTGTTCATATAGAGTGTTATTAAGTTTATTGGTAATGCAATCATATGGCACACTGACTTCTGAGGAAATTTTAAATGGCACTCGCCATCAGAAAGGTTGCCTACCCCTGCTATAAACCATTGAATCAGATACCGAAGCAATTAGGTTCTAAATGAAGCTGAAAATGACGTCACTGATCACAAGACTCTGACCAAACGAATCAAGCTTCAACACGATGCTTCTGAAGCAAGCGGGCCATCACTACGAAAACTCATTTCAACTCTGATGTCTTCTTAAAGTCATTGCTTAGTAACATCTCGTATGATTTCAGATCCTTGCTGTTCCCCACCTGCCCTGTAGGTGGCCCCAGTGTGTTCACCCTGTTTCCAGTCCATCAGCACACCTGTTCCCTGCTTATTCTCCTACATGTACAGAAAGTCTGCACACTTAGTGGAAAATGACTTTAATTTAACCACAACACTACCAATGACCTTTACATCATTTCACTCATTTCATTCACAAAACAACATCTTCAAGAAAGATGTTGGTTCCACTTTAAAGCTTTGCTTTTGGGAAGGAATATTAGGAAGAAGGTTTGTTAGGAAAAAGTTCCCATTTTGATGGGATTTACGAACAAAGATACAGTAGAGTGCATCCCCTCACAGCTCGTGGGTTAGTGTTGCTTCTTTGTGTATTTGATAGTGATAGAGATATGAATCTCTATGGGAACATTTTGACCTGATCTTGTGCAACAAGACATGAAAACTCTTCAGCAATGTCATTATTCATGTTTGTAATATAATCTATTGTGTTTTTCACATATTTTATACTAGAGTGTTTATTGTCTGGCAACATAAGTCCAAATCTCACAAGGCTGGCCGGCATGATTGACAGTGGCTAGAGCCACGAGCAGTCAGACTTTGTTTATTGAGCACAATATGGATAAAATAATTGAGAAGCTCACGGCTCTGCACCCGGAGATCTAGAGTTGGGACCAGTGATGGACATTAGAGCAACTGCAGAAGGGAATGCATTTCTTCGGCGTAAACATAACCTAAAAAAAATCACTATCTTCATGTGGCCTTCCCTCACCAGATGGAAGCTCCAAGGATGAAGCTGGAACAATTACCCCAGATTACAAGACTGGTTTGACTCTCTGCCCTATCCTTCTACTTCCTCAAGGTCACCTGCGTCAACTACGGGATTGTTGACTTTTGCCTAACTGCCTGAAAGGACACTCGGGAGTTGGATACACACACACACACACACACACACACACACGCACACACACACACAAAGATTTACTCAGACACAGATATACAGTCACAATATACAGTAAGTTGTGAGATTTAATGAATGAATGAAAATCAGCTCGTCTATCTTGGCTAAATGTCAAACTGCATGAAAATGAGGAGAAGTGAAGTTATTACTATAACAACACACTTGGGCAATGTATTCATATTTGTTAATTTTAACTAACAACATAAATAACAGAACAAACATGGAACTTGCAAAGTTTCTCTATTTTCTGCCGGTGAACAGGGAGAAGGAGCTCGACGATTCCTTAGTTTGCACGATTTTTAGTAACATACAGTCTTTCAGTATCACAGAATAGAAAAATAGTATGGAATTTGTTGCAAAATTAAATAAATAAGAAATGTTTGGTGAAAAAATATGACAGCAGTGTTAAATTTAAAAAAATGTTAAAAATCCTAGGAGAGACAAGGAGACAGCTAAGGTCCAGAAGGCTGCAGCAGTTTCTTTAAAATCTGACAGTTTGACATCTGAATAAGTTCTGTATCACAAGTACTGCATTTGCAAAATCCTGTAATAATTGTGCCTGTTTTTTTCTTCTTCTTCTATTTGTTTAACAGCTGTTGACAACCAACATAAAAGAGCATTACAGCCTCCTACTGTTCCAGAGTATGGGTCAGAAAGCGAGCTTACAATCTGTATCACCAAACAAAAACAAACAAACAAAAAACCTACACTCTTTCATATCCTTCAAACCCCACCAGTTCCCTCACCTGTGCCCTACTCTGCAGTACTCCTCTCCACATCATAACTCTTGCATGGCAGTATTAGATGCTCTACCGTCTCCTCCTCCTCCTGGCACACTCCACAAACTCCTCCTGTATTTGTATAGCACTTTACTAGTCCCTAAGGACCCCAAAGGATGACTTTATACATTCAGTCATCCACCCATTCACACACTGGTGATGGCAAGCTACATTGTAGCCACAGCCACCCTGAGGTGCACTGACAGAGGCGCCACCGGGCCCTCTGACCACCACCAATAGGCAAAGGGTGAAGCGTCTTGCCCAAGAACACAACAACCGAGCCGGGGCTCGAAACTGCAACCTTCCGATTACAAGGCAAACTCCCAACTCTTGAGCCACGATCGCCCTGATAACTCCTTAACAACCTGCCCCCAAACAATACCTTTTGCTTCAGATTTGCTGCTTTTAATTTCCATCTCAGTCTTATTTTTAGTCAGTGCTCCTTTAGCCAACCTATTCACCTTTTCATTTCCACTGATTCCTACATGAGCTGGCACCCAAAGAAAGTGAATACTGCCTCCACAACACCTCATTCTGCTTATATTCTCCAGAATGGTATACAACATACCCTGCCTTGTCTTTAAACAAAATGAATGCAAACTTGAAAGAGCAGCTGCCTGATTTTTGATCACTCTACCCATTTCAACGGTGCCTGTTTTTAAACAGCATGTCACTGCGAAATATGAGGGACAAAATTACATGGCATCTAGCAGCTGCTCCACCACTCCCCTGCAGCTGTGCAAATAACCACACCCTGTCACCACATTTAAATGAAGTTCAGGTGTGGATCCTGCTCATTGGTTGAATTGTTGGTTTCATCTCTGCTCTCAGTCTTTACAATGCAGGTAAAGATAGAAAGACTGGCTGGCTCTTTAGTCTGTAAACAGAGAAACTCACTGTTTACAGTATAAATATTTTTATTCCAAACAAAGTCACCAGTCTGGGTGTGGCTGTGTTTGATGTATTAGTTGTCTGCTCACACAAGCAGATACAACAAGGTTTCAAGTTAACAAGTGAACTTTAATCTGAATCATCTTGCCTGAAGTCAGACTGATGAGGGTCAAAAAATTTACATTACAAGATACCAAAGATCTGTTTATATACAGACACAAATCTGTACAAGATCATGATCCAGTAAAACCGTCAGACTATTTTCACTTGTCAAGATGAAATGTTTTTACTTTCCATAAATCTTGTTTTATAAGTTGGAGAAACTGATTATGAGTCATAACAGGATACTGCTTGTTTCTGTATCATGACACAGATTATAGATGACCTCTGTTTTTTCTTATGCTTGTGATAAAGAAAATAATCTGTGAAGTGAAACCAAAAACATTACATTTGAAGAGAGGCGATGTTAGCAGGCCCTTTTTAGCTGAGTGGAACAGAAATGTGTCCTGTTAGTGTCTGACTGTCACACTCTGCCTGCTACACAAAACCAAAAGAGAAGACGGACCAAGCAGGCAGAGTCGGAGTTTCATCACTGCTCACTCTGATTTGTTATATTCCAAAACATGTCAGAACTAAAATTAGGGGACATGAAGAAATAGATCCTAAAGTGCCTTTGAGCTGGTACGGGGAAAAGGACGAAATATATACAAGTGACTCACAGTTTTCTTAACAAAGCAGAACAGCAGTGAGAGCATCAGTTCAATGAAAAGCTGTCAGCATAAACAGCAACCTGACATCAAGTGATTTCCACACTGCTTTCTTCCTGTAAGCTGGCCACATCTTTGTGTCCACGCTTTATGAAACCAAGAGTGGAGACACTTCATGTCCCACAGCACAATAAAGTTGTGCTGTGGGACAGTTTGGACTGATGTTTCATATACATGCAGATTAAATTGCCCCATGTCTTTACAGATTAAATATTAAAGAATTCTCTCTGAAACAGTGTTAGTCAGTTACACACGCATCATTTTTAGGTCTTTAATTACATGTCCCCTCCACCGATCAGTATTTTCATGAATGTTTGTAGATATAGTGAATGTTTGGACTGGAAACAATCCCAGTCTCCTGTTAAAAGTCAGGTACAAATTATTTTACTGCCGTATCCAACACAGTGGTTAGTTAGAGAATGAGCTCCACTCATCTTTACTGTCAGCTATGTTTGTTTCTCACAGTTTTTTACTTTTACTCCCTACATGTTTAAACAAATATCTGTACTTTCTTACATTTTCAGAAAGGCTTGTTAAGTTTAGTTTGACACATTTAAGGGTGGGTGGTTATTTCATGTCCCTGCAAGCCTTCACACATCAAACAGATCCGTGTTTCTGATCCTAAACAGAAACACTTGAAAGTCAGTTCCAGCACAGGTGTCCATAAGTTGTGGAGCGGTACTTCAGCCTTTAACCAGAGATGCTAAAGAGGAGCAAGCATAAAGGAACTTATGTTTTTTAAGTATCAGGTGATTTGAAATGTAGCGTTACTATGAGCTCAAAAGACACCAACAGACACACAAAATGTTTGTGTGCAGTTTGTCTCAAATGTCCAGCTGCTGTATTTGATAGGAGAAAAAAACAAAGAGAGCTAACTTCACTCAGAGATGGAGAAAGATAAGAAAGACAGGGAGAGGAAGAAGAGAGCTTAGATTTAAAGGTTACATGTATGTCCTCATGTTTTTAATTTAATCCAATTAAATTTTCAATTTAATTCAGTTTTATTTGTACAGCACCAACTCTTATTTTTTGAAATCCTGCCATTGAGCTGATGAATCAAGCATTAGCAATTTGTGAAATGAGCAAGAGCATGAAGCTTCTTATGCAGCACTTGTAAGGAGCACATGCTGACTGAACAGACCTAAACTTACCAGCACACAGTACAGATCAAACTGGCCAACGGCTGCTTGAGCTGTTATGAAGTTTTAGTAAGGCCCTTTGTGTCATGGTCCTGGATCTATGACCCAGAGTTTGTGGTTTCTGGTTTAATATATATTCTGTGATTTAGTATTATTCATGGTTCTCTCCTTAGTCAACATTCCATGTGTACTCTGTCATGTCTCCGAAGAATTTTAAGGTTCTGTCTATATTTGTATTCATCTGTTTCCCAGTCATTGTCTTGCTCCCATGTTTCCTTGTCCTCAGTCCATGTCTTAGTGGGTCTCATGTGTCCTGTTTTCCCTTGTCCTGTGTTCAGAGCATTTAGTTTTGGTTCCTCCATGTCTGATTACGTCTGATTAGTTCCAGCTGTGTTCCCCTCCTGTTTCCCACCCCCTCATATCCTCTCTGTATTTAGTCCTCTACCTATTGGTGAGCTGTCTCATGTTGCTGTGTGTTTCCTGATGTGTCTTGGTTTCCTTGTGTTTTCTCATCTCTTCTACATCGCTGAAGAAGTGGATGGATTTTTTTTCACATCACTACGGTGGAATCTCTCCACCTCCACGTCACTGCAGTATCAGCAGCTGAACCCTGAGTCCTGTTTGCCTGTTGGCTGAAAAGCTGCAGCCAGGGTTCAAAGAAAGCAGTAATCAGCTCTGACACTCCTGTCACAGTGTATTTCTTAGCTTTTTCCCTCTAATGTCTCGTGAAGGACCCCACTTTCACCATCACACAGCTCTGCCCTGGCACCTTTGTGTTTAAGGCTCAGTTAAAATGAAAAAAGGGAGAGAGAAAGCTCTCAGGACGCCAGAAGGTCCCTGAATGCAATAAATTGATCAAGTGTTTGGAGCTTGATGACTTTGTTCTGTTTTCATTCTATAAACAAGAAGATGAGCCCTTTTCTCATTTTCTTGATTTTAGTTCTCATTTCAGTTTTTGAGTCTCATATTTGAAGCTACGTCTACTCAATGATGGGAGAGAAACAATGAATATATTTAATATTGAACTTGAACAAATGTACAGAAAAGCACAATTTTGAACAAAATCAAAAAAATTAAAAGAATAGAAATGGAAAAGAGATGGGAGGGAAGCTTTCAGACATAAAAATCTGTTGTTCACCAACTTTAAGGATGTTTTTTGAAATGAAGCTGAGTGCTGCTCCGCTCAGCCTCTCCCACCTGTCTTGCTTCAGGTGTAGTCCCACCTCCTTCCAGGAAGCAGCTCACCTGAATGTTCATGTTTGGTGTCCAGGTGTGGAGTGGATCTTGTTGTTTGCGTGTCTCTGTGAAAAGAAACTGTAAGTTTGCTTTGTTTCCTCCTTTAACAGTTTGTGTTTAGGAACTTTACTGTTTGTTCAGCTCATGTTTGATTTCTTCACACAACAAACTGTGTGTCTTTTTTATTTCCGGTCTCTCTCTCTTTAAAGTCAGTGTGTAATGTTTTCCTGGCTAACATCAGCTGTGTGCACCTGAGTTCCAGCACAAATCTGCCGCTCCATAGTTCACGGTAACGGACTCACAGCTGGACCAAAGAGGCCGAGTTTGTCAGCCGCTCTGAGCTACGTTCGTGTTTGTGTACTTATAGTTTGTACTCTGTGAGTTCCATCAATAGTTCACACAGAGTCCACAGAGACACAGCGTACATGATGACATCACAGCTCAGCTGCATTGTTTTTATCGCCTTTACCTCCTTTACTGTCACTGTAATTAATATCACACCTGCAGAGCTCTTAAAGACACAAGGGGGAGGCTATTAAAAGAAAATATAGATTTTTGAGCACTTTGACAAAAAAAAATGTAGAAGAAAAATTCTGTCAACAAAAAAGAGCATTAATGAGAAATAGAGGAAAATTACATAAACATTGGACTAATGTTTTTATTAGAATGAATTAAAAAGGTGGAAGAAAGAACTGTGCACCACTGTACTGAAATTATTTTTGTCTAGGCGGAGCAGGGCGGACTCAAGCGCAGACTGCAAATCACAAGAAACAGTTCTTTATTTTCACAACTGCTAGTGTGTTATGTACTACACTTAAGCTGCTAAACTCTACAGATTCTGGGAAACTGTCTAAGGGCCTGGGAGTCTATATACAAGGACAAGGTTTTTAATACTGAGAAAAGCATAAAGAGAACTCAAAATATTGCAAAGGCCAGGATTACACTGACGCGTGTTACACAATAGTCCAGAGAAGATTACAGACAGGATGATGACTCACAGATGAGTTATTACTTGCAGGTGCCACGACCAAAAGTGGGAGCCTGCGATGAGCTCCACCTAGGTAGAGTGTTGCGAGCAGGGAGGAGAGAGGAGAGAGAGAAACCAAATCAAAAACACATGCAGCCTCACAGGGCTGACCGGGCAGACACAGGGACCGTGACAGATTGAATACACAGTGCCTTGACAAAAGTATTCATACCCCTTTGAACCTTTACACATTTTGTCTCCTTGCAACCACAAACTTAAATGATTTTGTTGAGATTTCCTGTCAACCACCACAAAGTAGCACATAATTGAAGTGGTATGAAAGTGATACATGGGTTTCAAAATGTTAAGCAAATAAAAATCAGAAAAGTGTGTCATACAATGCAATAGTATTACATATACATACATATAACAGCAAAGTACATAAAATAGTAGATATGGTGTATAAAGACTGTTATCTCATTCTGCTGTTTAGCTCTAGCTGCCTTTATGATTTAATGATTTTATGATTAAATACGTTCTCCTAATAAAAAGTGACAGCCTGCTTTCAGTTCATCCTTTTTTCCTCAAACTGTTTGAATTCAGTCTGTCAGAGAAACATGGCAGAAACATGGAGGTGTGTTCATGACAGCGTTTGATTCCTGATGTCATAGGAACATAGATTATTCAGCAGAGCTGATGTGGGACTGAGATTTGCATCAATGTGACCTCACCGATTGTTTGTGGTTTACCTTTTAGACTGACATCCACAAGAGGATGATGATGGAGGAAGAGGAGAACAGAGCAGAGTCCGGTGAACCTACACCAACGAGGTCAGAGAACTGAACTCACCAAGTTAACAGTAATAATTCTAAACTGACATTATAATTACTGTTGGGTGTGGTTGATTTTGACTGCGTGCTGAGAAGAAATGAAAATGAATTTATGACAAAAATCAGTTTTGTCCAGTTTTCCTGTAAAAAGCTGTAATCTAATGTAAGAGGACTCTTACTCATAGGAAAAACATTGCTTTGATGCTCATATCTGTGGGGAAAGTCTGTACTGAGCGGGTTCCATGTTTGTCTTTAAAGAACAGAGCTGCTCGGTCTCTGATTCTCATGTCTTTGTGGTTGATCTGTTAAACAGTCTGAGAGGTCACAAAGAGACCCAGGGTAATTTCTAAGAAGCTAAAGCCTGGATCATAGTGGATGCTGTTAATGAAACCTCCATCAGGACAACACTGAGGAAACGGTGGTGTTCATGGAAATCAATAAATTAAACTCAGTGCAACTGTATATTATATTACCAAAAGTAACATAGTAAGTTTTTTCTTTAAAACTGTAGGAATATATTTCCCTAGCTTTGCTATGTAAATCTTTAATCAAATTTACTTTTGGAATAGTTGTGATTAGTTTGGTTAAATTTGGACAATCCCACTTATTAAGGACCACACCTACAGAGCACGCTGTGAGGTGTGGTGGAATTTTTTTGTTTTTCCCGTCACTTACCTCTGTACTTTCACTTTTGATAGTTTTTTATGACTGTTGTTTTGGGTTTCCCAGGGTTTAGTTGTGTTCCCTCTGTTTGGTGTATCCCCTTAGTGTAGTAGGTCTCTGAGTCTGTGTCATTACTTGTATGTGTTTCCTGTTTTACTTTGAAGGTCTCCGTCTTATGTCAGTGTGTTCCGTTTACATTTCCCCTGCCTCATTTGTATACTTTGGTCTTTAAATGTGCTATACAAATAAATATGATATGATATTACATAGGCAAACTTAATTATTACATCTGAGAACAATGTGGATAAACAAGTGCTCATGGAGACTTATTTTATAAATCTGGATAATAGTCTAGATCAGATCTCACTGACAGACTGGACATTATGGAACCCTTAATGTGACGCCATCTTCCCTCCTTATCTGCAGATTAAAACTAAACAAAGATAGTTATTAAAAGTCTGCAGGTCTGCGAGAGAATGAATCATTGTGTCTTGTCAAACACAGTAAGAAGCTGAAGCACAGACGCGAAGAGTAGATGTTCATCAGATTATGATGTCACTCTTTTTGTCTTCATATACATTCATACTGTGTTTATGATGCAGATTTTCTTCTTTTATAATAACACATTTTATTTTCTATAATCAAAGACAGACTAGTTCGGAATTCTCAGAAACTCACTGTGAAGTTATGGCCCCATCTCTGTCCAGCCCCTCCCATCTAACAGACCTGGACATGAGCGGAAACACCCTGCAGGATTCAGCAGTGAAGCTTCTGTGTGCTGGACTGGAGAATCCAAACTGTCGACTGGAAACTCTAAGGTGATTTCACTAATTGCAGCTCTTATCTTTATTTATATGTCATATCTTTGATTGAATTCTTTAGTTCATAATTGTTCGGGAAATGTCTGAAGACATATGTGAAGAATTTTGAGTGCTTAAAGTCTTTCCAAATGACTGAACAACAGTTTTTCCTTTCGACTTCAAAAAGAAGTCACAGACTTGAGCAGGGTATATTTAAAGGCTGACAGTGGAGTGGTGATAGGGAGATGTTTGACAATCAGTACATTCACATTACAGCTGATGAAAGAATCTGTGTATATGATTAAACAGCTGATTGCTCACAGCTTGTGCACTGTTGATCACGAGATGTTCATTTGGCTGAAGTCTGTAAGTCATGGTGCAGCCTCAGAATGGACCGAGTTCCCCAGATCACTGCAGCATCCTTAGCATGGAGGTTTCTTCCTCAGTCTTGGAGCCCCTAAAGGGTCCATCCACACCACCAGAGTCTTCTCCCTCGCCTTTCTCTTTGTCCTTGTACTTCAGTGGCTGTGCTGTGTCTGTTTGTGCAGTGTTGCTCTCCCATGGAAGTGCTAATGTCCCTGCCTTGAATAAGGTGCTGGTCTTTCTTCAGGTGGAAAAGCATCCTTCACTGACCAAATGAACAAAGGTCTAGAACAGGGGTCCCCAATCCCAGTCCACGAGGGCCGGTGTCCCTGCAGGTTTTAGGTGTCCTTGATCCATCACAGCTGATTTAAATGGATAAATTACCTTCTCAACATGTCTTGAAATTCTCCAGAGGCCTGGTAATGAACTAATCTTGTGATTCAGGTGTGATGACCCAGGGTGAGATCTAAAACCTGCAGGGACACCGGCCCTCGTGGACTGGGATTGGGGACCCCTGCTCTAGAGTTTGATCCCTTCTAGTATGACAGGAAACATGCTGATTAGAGTTTCAAAGTGTCTTTGCAAGCAGAAATTTGTCAAATGAGCCAGTATACCTAAGCGGTATAAGCAATCACCCCACATCAGTATTTAAAGGCTATACTGAGTCCTGAGTGTTGTTGTTGTTGCTTTTAGTGTGCGTTTGCGAGCTGCAAAGCTGCAGCCATTTGTATGTAGCAGCAACTGTAATAATAAAAGTTTGCTGGAAAGCATGCGTACATGTTCCAGTCTATCGTGCATCTATTACTCAAACTTGTAGTGAAGAGAAGTTGATCATCAGTGACACTGTCTTTAAAATGCTCCTGTTAGAAATGTACAAGTTTAATATGAAAAATTATTTTCTCTTGTGTTATTTTCAAGCTGCTTCCTGTTGGTTGTTTGGAGTTTCCATTTTCTAAACTATAACATTTTGGACGTTCTTCAGCTCTGGACTGATTATGAAACACTGAATGACTTCAAGCACAGACTTTGTCTAATAAACTTAAAACTTTAATTATTTACACAGATTGGTGAGCTGTGGTCTATCAGAGATCAGCTGTGATTATCTGGCAGCAGCACTAAAGTCCAACCCCTCCCATCTGAGAGAGCTGGACCTGAGGTTGAACAACAAGCTGCTAGATTCAAGAGTGAAGCAGCTGTGTGGTTTTCTGGAGAGTCCAGGATGTGGACTTGAAACTCTGAGGTCAGTCTCCATGTTTTAGTTGTGGTGAGATGAATATTATGTGAAAGTTGTGCTTACACTAAACTGCAGACATAAGACTGATATTATACTGATCTACACTGAGGAGCTTCATGGTAAAGTCGGTTTTCTTCTTTTCTGAGTTAGTCCATTGACTATAGCAGAAAAATGTTCACATTTCAAGCACTTATACTCAATGCGTGGCCGTGGCCCTCCACAGGGCGCCAACCGGCCTGCCGAGCTTTCCTAATTCAGAATGAGGGGACCCTGACTAACTGTGTACCGTTCTTCCTCACAGTTCTAGGTATCAGACAAAACAATGAATAATCCACAGTGGACTTTCTTTAGCAGGTCAAAGGTCACGACACACAGCAATCTGTGAAAGTGAAAGAGATCGGAGCAGGAATCATTGCACATTTGCAAACTGACACTGCTGCATGGCATGCTGGGCAATAGTAATGTTAAACTGGGACTTGTCTCTGCTGAAGTTTGTGTTGATCATTATAAATTGGAGATAAGGAGCTAATTAATGTGCAATCAAAATTTGTCCGGGAGTTGGGTTTCCTTCTATCCACCTCAGTGTGTTGAGGAAGCTGCCACCACTGCTCTGTGAAATAAATAAAGTTGTCATTGGATTCCAAGGTTGTTCAACATCAGCAGGTTAACCTTAAGCAGATGGTTCAGCATGTCTCAGGGTAATTGTGTGATCACAGTCCACTACCTCTAGCTGGTATGTTATTCACCGAATTGTTACGACCCCTTCTGCTAGGCAACAGGAGGAGAGTAACATACACAAGACCCACAGGAAGACTGAGTAAAGTTAAAGGTTTTATTGCAAACTTTAAACAGAAACCCGACAGGGTTGTTCAGCAGACCATTGGGCAAACAATTAACAAAAGAAAAAAAAAGTCAAGATTAAAAGCTAAGGGTTAACAAAAAAAATTGCCTTCCCTTAAGATAGGAAAAAAGTAGTAAACATGATTTAAATTCCTATATTATAGACTGAATTATGGATCAACTTATGTAATGAGGGGTCCCCAGATGTGACAGACTGTGGACAGAGAGATCACTGACAGCAGTAATACCTCAGATATATTCCATCATGGCCAAATTAGCAGCACAGAGGGAGTGTGGGTCGGCCCTGATCTCAGTACTGCTGAAATTAACATCCAGGTTAAAGATGACATGAAAATTTGGGGTCTCTGAATCAATGGGAAATACTGCTGAGCGAACAAAAACCCTGATTGCGAAGCTGGTGTGAAGATTGTTCAAAGTCACACTGTGCCCAGACTACATTCTTATCAGCTGTTTCATGTGTTTGAGTGAATCTGTGACTGAACTGTAATAGTGTTCAAAAGTAAATGTGAGGAGGAAATAAATGAAAACAAAGTGTGATTAATGATGAAGAATGAGAAGAAGCTGAGACTCAGCTGTCATGCTGCTAATGTTTCTCAGGACCAGCTGTACATGTTGCATTTACCGTAAAGAAACTGGAAATCTGTGTGGAGCTGAGCCAGGGGAATTCTGAGGATCAGCAATAATCTCATGCAGCATAAACTCAACCATGTTTTAATATGTGTTAATATAGATGTGACTGGATCATATTCTGACTTTAGATATCCAAATATGGTTGACTTTAAACAACAGGATTATCTTGCTGATTAAAGTCCTTTAAGATGGCGCAGGTGAGGTCGGCTGCCGTACTGGATGCTCTGCCCCAACTTTTTCACTTTTTTTTTTTTCGTCACTTTTTCCTATATCTGCCATAATTTTGCATGGGCATCATGCAAAACACACAAATTCGCTACAGTAGAGACACCCTGGTTTCTATTGGTCTACAATACCCAAACATTTCACCATGGAGATCCTGAGAGAGAACAAAGGATGTAACCCTAAGCGACGGCCTCGAGGGAAACGAGCTGGCATCAGGAACAGGCTACAGGCTCACGCACACCGCGCACCCATGCCCAGTATCCTGCTAGCCAATGTTCAATCCATCGAGAACAAGCTTGATGACCTCAGAGTCAGAATCAAGTTCCAGAGAGACATTCGGGACTGCAACCTCCTCTGCTTCACCGAGACTTGGCTGAACCCAGCAATACCAGATCACGCCGTGCAGCCGGCGGGGTTCTTTTCGGTTTACCACATGGACAGGACAATGGAGTTGGGAAAGAAAAGAGGTGGTGGAGTGTGTTTGATGGTGAACAACAGATGGTGCGACAGCACAAACATCTCCCCACTCACATGCTCTTGCTCGCCAATCTGGAACTTTTGATCGTTAAATGTCGCCCTTTCTATCTCCCTCGGGAATTCACTGCGGTCATTGCCTGCACTGTTTACATTCCGCCTCACGCGGACTCGGACACTTCCTTATGTGAGCTGCATGAGGTTCTCACATCAACAAACACTTCAACAAGATGCCGCACTCATTGTTATGGGAGATTTTAACAGAGTAAATCTCAAACGGACATTTCACAACCTTCATCAGCACATCAACTGCCTCACCCGGGGCACTAGGACATTAGACCACTGCACCCCATTCAAGACATGTTACAAGGCTCAGCCCCTGCCGGCATTTGGAAAATCTGACCATGCCGCCATCTTCCTCATGCCTGCTTACAAACAAAGGTTAAAGCAGCAACCACCAATCATGAGGGAGGTCGCTCGCTGGACGGACCAATCAGTGTCCGCGCTGCAGGACGCACTGGATGACGCAGACTGGGACATGTTTCGGCGCAGCTCTGATGACATCAACATGTTTACAGAAGCGGTTATGGGATTCATCGGGAAACCACCAGAAAGATCTATCATCAGAACTTTTCCCAACCAGAAGCCGTGTGTGGATAAAAACATCCGCGACGCTCTGAGATCACGCACCGCTGCCTACAATGAAGGGCTCGTCTCCGGTAATATGGGCCTATACAAGGCTGAGTCTTGCAATGTGCGCAGTGCAGTCAGATAGGCAAAGCGGAGCTACGGGGAAAAACTAGAGTCACAGCTACTTCAGTGTGACTCTAGGAGCCTGTGAAAAGGACTGCGGACAATAACGGACTATAAACGACCAGCTTCTTCAATGATGAATGCCGATGCTTCACTGGCCGATGAGCTGAACACATTTTACGCTCGCTTTGACGCCGCAGCAATTAAAATTACAAACAGCTGCACGCGCTCGGAGTACACCAGTGAAGAAAATGCATTCGTCATCATAGAGCATGCCGTGAGGAACACCTTCAGGAGGGTGAACACCAGGAAGGCAGCAGGACCTGATTCAATCCCTGGCCGGGTCCTGAGAGCCTGCACTGACCAGCTAGCACCGGTGTTCACGGAGATCTTCAACCTGTCCCTGGCCCAAGCTGTGGTTCCCACGTGCTTCAAACAGTCCATTATTGTTCCAAAGAAACAACAGCCCGCTTGCCACAATGACTACCGTCCAGTAGCACTGACTTCAATTGTAATGAAGTGTTTTGAAAGACTGATGAGAGATCACATCACTTCTTCACTTCCTGCTACCATCGACTCACTTCAGTTTGCTTACCGGACTAATCGTTCCACAGACGATGCCATATCTCACCTGCTCCACACATCCCTGAGTCACCTGGACACTGGCAGAGGGAAATATGTTAGGATGCTGTTCGTGGACTACAGTTCAGCATTCAACACAATAATTCCCTCTAAGCTTTTCACCAAGTTGACGGATCTAGGACTCAGCTCATCACTGTTTCAGTAGATCCTCAACTTCCTCACAGACAGACCCCAATCAGTGAGGGTGGGAAAACAAGTCTCCCCCCCCATCTCACTCAGCACTGGAGTGCCTCAGGGCTGTGTTCTAAGTAACTGTGTTCTAGTAACATTGTGAGGAACCTTGGAGTCATCTTTATACAGGATATGTCCTTCAATGCACATATTAAACACATATGCAAGACTGCTTTCTTCCATTTGCACAATATCTCTGAAATTCAAAATATCCTGTCTCAGAGTGACATAGTGATGCACAAATCATGAACGAATCATTCACTGCTCGAGAATCACTTTACTGACTCATGAATCATGATTGACAAGCCCAACTGACTCACTGACTCATCCCTGTTGCTGTTAGCAAACTAATTCCATTAGTAGAAATATATCTACCTTATAATTAAAATTGTGGGGAAAATACCAACAGCCAGTTTTTTAACAAAAACATTTCTGCCCTGAACTGGAAGAAAAAACCCTGTGCACACATCAAGACAATAGCTGCTTTCTCTGCTAACATGCTCACAGCACATTTTAGCTACTCACCCCCTCCCTCCTGTGCTGAATCATAGCATAAACGAATCACTTATTATTACTTATTTTTCCTAGAGTAAAAGTAGAATGGAAGGCAGAGCCTCCAGTTTTCAGAGCTCTCATCTATTGAATCAGCTTCCAGTTTGATACAGGAGACGGACATTATATCTACTTTTAAGATTAGGCATTTTGCAAAAGCATTTAAATTAGGGTTGGATTAGGTGACCCTCAATCTTCCCTTAGTTATGCTGCACTAGGTGTGGGCTGCTGGGAGATTCCCATGATGCGCTGTTTCGTCTTCAGTCACCTTTCTCTCTCACAATTTGTTAATAGACCTCTCTGCAGGGAATCACACTTGTTATTATTTCTGTGGCTCTCTTCCACCACATGTATTTTGTCCTGTCTTCCTTCTTTTACACCAGCTGGTCACGGTAGATGGCCGCCCCTCCCTGAGCCTGGTTCTGCTGGAGATTTCTAGCTGTTAAAAGGGAGTTTTTCCTTCTTGCTGGCATCAAAGTACTTGCTCATAGGGGGTCATCAGAATCAGAATCAGAATACTTTATTGATCCCTGGGGGAAATTATTTTTTGTTACAGTGCTCCATTTTAAACCAACATTAAGACAAGACAGACAATACATTAACTAAGAATAGTACAATAAGAATAGTCATACGACTGTTTTTCTGTTTATGTATTATTTTAGGGTCTACCTTACAATATAAAGTGTTTTAAGCTGACTGTTTTTGTGATGTGGCACTTAATAAATACGATTGAATAAACTGAATTATGAAACACTGAATGATTCCAAGCACTTTTTCTAATTAACTTACAGCCTTCATTCTTTATACAGATTGGGGAGTTGTGGTTTGTCAAATATCAGCTGTGATTATCTGGCAGCAGCACTAAAGTCCAACCCCTCCCATCTGAGAGAGCTGGACCTGAGTAACAACAGCCTGCAAGATTCAGGAGTGGAACAGCTTTGTAGTTTTCTGGAGAGTCCAGGATGTGGACTTGAAACTCTGAGGTCAGTCTCCATGTTTTAGTTGTGGTAAGATGAATATGATGTGAAAGTTGTGCTGACACTGAACTGCAGACATAAGGCTGATATTATACTGATTCACACTGAGGATCTTCATGGTAAAGACTTCTCTGGTTTAGTCCATTGACTGTAGCAGAAAAATGTTCACATTACAACCCTTAAAAGAAGAAGAAAATTTTTCCACTGGATAATTAGCTGTAAAACTCTACTACTCTCCATTCCACCTTAATATTTGGTGGAATGGCACTGACACTGAAATAAAAAAAATAAAAACCAAATGGCCATTTGCTTTACAAACAGCAGTCCAACATAAAACATACACACATCATACAAAAAACAGTCCGACATCCAAATCTCCAACACTGCCAGCATGAATCATGGGTAAAGGAAAGGAGTAACACTCTGATATTCAGGGTTAGAATGACTTTCATAAACCAAACTGTGAAGATCAAAGCTGCATTCGATAGCTTATATGAAGGAATGAGTGGACAAAAGTGGACAGAGATCATTTTCCCAACCTACAGCCTTCTTTTTTCTTTCTTTGAAATTCCTAGGTGTTATGGTCCTGGGTCGGTGACCCAGTGTTTTTGTTTTTTGTACTTTTACTTTTGATTTCATCCTGGATTGTGACTATTGTGTTTTGGTTTCTTTCCTAGTTTTTCTAGCTCCCTAGTTTTGTGGTACTTCCTGAGTTCAGATTTTTAGGTTTTGTTATTTGGTTTCCGAGTGTAAATTCTGTGCTCCCTCTGTTCTGTGTCTTCCTTGCCTGTCGATCCTTTCTAGTGTAGTCAGGTCTCTGTGTAAAGCCAGCGTCTCTGAGACTGCGTCTTCACGTATGTTTTGAGTTTCCTGTTTTATTGTGAAAGTCTGTGTCTTATGTCAAGGTGTTCAGTTTGCGTTTCCGCTGTCAATCAGAATCAGCTGTGCCTCCCTCCTGTGTGCCATTTCCTCGTTCCCATCAGTGTATTTTTAGTGTGTGTTCTCTCATGTTTGTCACTAGTCCCTCTGTGTTTCTTCCCTGCGCTTTCTACCGGAGTCTTCCGTTCATGTTCGCTTTGTTAGTCATTCCGAGTTTAGGTCACCTTTAGGTTTTGTTTTACTTGCTGTATTTCTGTTTGTGCCACCAAAGTGTAAATAAAGCTCGCTCACATCCAAGCCAGCGTCTGGTTCCCCTCTCACACTCACCACACATCTGCCACCATCACATTCATCTTTTGTCCTTGTTCTGCATCCCCATCATGGACTTCACTCCTTTCCAAGCCAGCCTCGAGTGTCCTTTAATAAGCTCCTCCTCTGCTTACTTTATCTCTCTTCGAACAAGTTTATATGTCTCAGTCTTTTTCTTATCTCCCTCATAACAAGAAAGCTTCTTCTGACTGAGAACATGTTTGAGTGCTTTACTAGTCATTGGGGAAAATTGTTCCTGTTTTCAAAGTAATCCTCATTTTTCCCGTGTGCTCAGTTTGAGTTCTCTTCAGTACTGTGATCTGATAGATCCAGAGGGGCCATCACATTTAAAAGCTCCACTAACGGAGCCACAACACATCCAATACTTAGTTTGTCATGTTGAACAAACTGGAAGAAATGATTCAAGGACTTAGTCACAGAACAGAGATTAAGATCTCCAAAATAAAACTCGCTGCATCAGGGCATGTAGTTAGTCTGAAAATTCTGCAGAGTTTCCCGTTTGAACCGACTTCCTGTTGGCTTCAGCTCTTTGGAGTTTCCATTTCCTAAACTTCTACATTCTGAACCTTCTCAGCTCTGAACAGATTATGAAACACTGAACGATTTCAAGCACACACTTGTCTAATAAACCGGTATCTTTAATTCTTTATACAGATTGTGGCGCTGTAGTTTGTCAGAGATCAGCTGTGATTATCTGGCAGCATCGCTGAAGTCCAACCCCTCCTATCTGAGAGAGCTGGACCTGAGTAACAACAACATGCAGGATTCGGGAGTGAAGAAGCTGTGTGGTTTTCTGGAGAGTCTAGAATGTGGACTTGGAACTCTGAGGTCAGTCACCATGTTTTAGTTGTTCTGAGATGAATATGACATAAAAGTTTTGCTGACTGCAGACATAAGGCTGACATTATATTGATTCACAATGAGGATCTTCTTTTCTGCTTTCTACTTCTTTGGGTTAGTCCATTGACTGTAGCAGAAGCATGTTCACATTCCAAGCAGTGATACTCAATGTATGGCCCGCGGCCCTCCACAAGGTCCCAACTGGGCTACCGAGTGGGCACGCTCTTTTTTGTGTAACTATTTTTAAATCCCGGTAGCACTGCAACCGCACAAGCTAGCGCAATAATTTTTTTTTGCATATGAAACCGGAGGAGTTGTACTTACATCTTATGCCATCAGCTTGTCCTAAGTCACGGTTTCCTTCCACATAAAGCTTTGCAAATATTGCATAAAAAGCGCTTGCAGGAACAAAAACAAGCGCAAACGATCGCATGTCCACCATTTCCTGCCCAAAACCGTAAGTGACGTCATTTTCGCGGAAAATGTAGTTTTTTACTTGTAGGCCTCAAGAGCATATACTGGTGTTTTTAGAAGTCATGTTTGACTTTATGCTTTTCTGAATAGTATCTGGGATGCTTAGAACTCGAATTGCACTGCTGGAAATAGTTTATTTGCTGTTTTCTTTGCAAATTTGCATCATAGGATTGTTTTTCGTTTTTCCTGCAGTATATAAAAATGGTGTATCTTAAAAATAAAACTATGAAGACACTCAAAATAAATTTCCTGTTGTTGTAAACTATTTTTTGCAACTTTTTTGTATTTACAGTTTTGAGGGATAAGCCTCTTAAATTTCTCCAAGTAGAAATATATGTAAAAAAAACAAATTTCACGATTTTCAATTTTTTTGTAGTTTATTGCACTTTTTTGCAATTAATGTAGTTACTATGGACTTAATGCATACATATTATTAAAATATGGGCTATAACAGTTGTATTGATGTATAGCAACTTGAAATGCTCCCATAAATGGCTCCACAGCATGTAAAAATATAAAGTAAGCTCTGGCGGACTTGGTTCTATGGTAGGTCTTAAAGGGTTAACTGGGTACTGTTCTTCCTCACAGTTCTAAGTATCAGACACAACAATGAATATTCCGCAGTTTACTTTCTTAAGCAGGTCAAAAGTCATGGCACACAACAATTTAGAATAGAATAAATAATAGAATAAAATTAGGTATTGCACCGTGGTGGTGGTGTTGTGTAGTCTGTTAATGGAGTGCATGTGAGAGTTCAGAGTTGTTGTGGCTTTTGGGAAGAAACTATTTTTGAATCTGTCTATGTGCTCATGCATCTGTAGCCAGGTTGAACAGGTCAGAACCAGGTTGGGAGCTTTCCTAGATGATGTTTGTAGCTCTGCTGAGGAAGTGGGAGGAATAGATGTCCAACAGGGAGGAGAGAGAACAGCCAATGGTCTTCTGTGGTGTCTTGACTACTCTGTAAAGTCTGCCATGATGTGCTTCCGGAGGACTCTCAGCCAACTTTACAACTTTTAAAAGCGAAGCCATGTGATTCCTTGAATAAAAAACACTACTTGTTTTTAAGTCTTTTTATGATAAATGCACAACTTGAATGTGAAAAATTATGAGTTTTTTCTCATGATTTATTTGAAGCTGCTTCCTGTTGGCTTCAGCTGTTTGCAATTTCCATTTTCTAAGCTTCTACATTCTGAACGTTCTTCAGCTCTAAACAGATTATGAAACATTGAATCATTCCAAGAACGCACTTTGTCTAATAAGCGTACATCTTTCATTCTTTATACAGATTGAAGGACTGTGGTTTGTCAGAGATCAGCTGTGGTTATCTGGTAGCAGCGCTGAAGTCCAACTCTTCCCATCTGAGAGAGCTGGACATGAGTGGAAACTACAACCTGCAGGAACCAGATGTGAAGCAGCTGTGTGAGCTTAAGGAGAGTCCAGACTGCAGACTGGAGGTGCTGTGGTCAGTAGAGTGTTGGATTGAGTTTGTGGTGCTTCTGCAGTATTGTACTAAACAGTCAGCATGAAACAAAGATCCAGTGTTTCCTGTAAAGCTGCAGCTTCTCAGTGAAGCTGTGAGAGGAAAATGGTGACAAGCTTCAGGATTGGACACAAACACTTCCTGTTTCTGCCTGACCTTCCTACCTCTATGGTCACTTTATAGTAACGGCTCACATGCTCTGATCAAACACTGTCAACAGCCAATCAGCTCTCTGAAAAAAGCAGCATGCAGACCAATGACTGCATTCATTTCCATGTTTAAAGCAGCGAAGAACACAATGTGTAGGTGAGGAAGAATTTAGTTAGACCAGTTGTTTGGACGGAATTCCTTCAGTGAATAGCAGGAACCATTACATCTGGATTGTTGGGATTGTTTTGGGGTTTCCTAAAGAGCTCAGAGTGGACAGACCGAGGTTATTCTAATGAATGAAAGTCCAAACTAAGACTAGGAGTGAAAAACCTTTTCATGAACTTAAACACTTGTTTATATCCTCTGCTCTTCCTTCTTCTCTCTGCAGGTGGAGGTCATGGTAAACAGGATGGTGTGTGTGCTGAGAGAGGAGGAGCTGTGTCCTGATGATCTATTGAGGTTGAAGCAGCAGTGTAGAGACGCTCTGACTGGGCCATGTTACTGTGAGGTGGAGAGGAGAGGAAAGCTCCATCCAGCAGTGACTAACAGAGGAATGTAAAGAAGTGCAGATGATTGTCAGTGCTGCAGACTGATGTGTGTATCTTTTTTGTGGTGAATTTCCGCAAAGTGGTTGGCTCGCCGTCTGTCACGACCATAATCTCATCCAAAATTTTCTGAAATATTTTGACCCTTACGAGCTTCAGCAACGAAGCAAAAATCACCTAATGCAACACACGTATGTAAGTCCTGGACCAAATTCCATGCAGCATGTTGACTCCTATAACAAACTGAAGCCTTTTGGAATCTGTATAAATGGAGCCATTGATGGCTTTTTGAGAGTTTTGATTTGGCTTCATTCCTATTCAACAAACAGTGATGCCAAAATCAACACACATGCACACACACAATGACTGATTAAAAGAATATAAGCATGGTCACATAACCCAATGCCATTCAGACACGTAAACAATATGAGCTGCTTGTCCAAAAAACATCCAGAAAAGCAGTCATTGTCTTTTAGTTCCTGGAGACGATTTTTCCAGTGCTGAGCATGATGTTGTCTCAGAGAGGCTAACCAGCCTTCAATACACTGATTCTGATTGCTGGACCCAGTAATTAGAATTACAGAGAAAGAGAGACACAGAGCGAGAAAAAAAAGTTTGCTTTAACACCCACCATGCACATAAACCATGCTCATTATCATTGTGTTCAGGATATGAAAAAATGTATATTTCATGCATGCATATTAGGCAGTATAAAATCATAATGCCGAAAACAATTCATGTTCAACAATTGCTTTAAATTTTCCACAATATCATGCATCGACCACTGTTCTTGTTGTTGAGTATTTCTGATAAACTCCTCAACAGTCTTTGTGGATGTTCATGTTTTACAAACTGTCTATGAGAAGCTGGAGACATTTCTGCTCCACATCCACTGAGTAGCTGCTCACTTTTGTTTTAGCCCAGGAGCCCACATACAGGTGACATCATTTCAAAGAAACAAGGCCTCATTTGTCTTTGGTCTATGGGTCTCTTTGGGCCTCAACACAGGCTTCATTTGGACACACCCCCTGTGCTCAACACAGAAGATACATTTCATCATTAATCAGAATCAGAATCAGAATACTTTATTGATCCCTGGGGGAAATTATTTTTTGTTACCATTATAAACCAACATTAAGACAAGACAGACAATACACTAACTAAGAATAGTACAATATATACATATATACATACATACATACATAAGTCACTCATAAATAAATAGTTGGAAAAGAAACATGTGTAGTTGTAGCAGTAACCAGTGTGTTAAGTGGATGCGTTGTACAGGGAGCCACAGGCAGGAAAGATTTCCTGTGTCGTTCAGTGGTGCTTTTTGGTAATCTCAGTCTCTCACTGAACGAGCTCCTGTGACTGACCAGCATGTCATGGAGTGACATTAACTATGTAATGCCACATGGAAAGCGATAGCTGCAGTTAATATAACATACTATGATGTATGTGGTTTGTACCTGTAAATCCAGGTAGTTGTGGTATTGCATGTGTTGGATGCGCATTTTCTTTAACTGGCTTGGAACCAGCTGTAAAAATGCATCATGTTGACTTTGCTCTTAACTGGTCTTATCATTAAGAGGCGCTGTTTGCATTACCTAATGTGAAAGCTGTAACAGTGACAGACTTGGTTAAATGAAGGTTTATTTGTCTTCATGAACACATGATCAGATTATGGAGCTCATATGGAGTCATGACACAAACATGGTTTTACCTGCTTTTAGTGACAGGCTTTGTAATTCAAGCTGAGGATACAATGGTGCGATACAAAGATTTACAGCACATGAAGCAGAAACATTAAAACCTTCACCTTATCTGAACTAAATACAACAAACATCCTGCTACAGTTTAATAATGAACCAATCAAGCAACAATGAAGGAAGAAACCAAGATGCTCCTGACTCTGGTAAAGGAGAGGACATGAAACACAGACTGCTCTCTGCAAATGTCTAAGCTGCAGGTAAAAATCTGTTGGTCATTTTCAAACCCAGAGACTGTAAACACTGAGCAGAAACACAGAGTTCACCCCAGAAAACCTACATGTGCAGCTAAGAAGTGACTTTAGGTTTAAACTTTAGTGTTTTATACAAATAAAATTAAATGTCTCATTTTTCCTCTGACTGACCCACTCGTGCTGCCCTCCTGTGGTCATGGCTGCAGACATGCCACAGGCTTCAGTCCTTCCCCCTGAAGCCCACCTCTCATAGCACACTACATAATCAGTGACCCAAAGCCACAAACGTGCAGCACAGCTGTACTGCAGTCCCAGCCACACGAAAGGAGTCGAGGCGTTTTTGGCTCTTTCCTGGACCCATCGCTGCTCCTCAGGGTTGCTGATTGTAACCAGGTCATTGTGTTTCTGTCTGCAGTAATTCAAGGCTTCCTCCCAGGTTTGGTTTTGGCTGATCAAAATCAGCTTATCTGCCATAAAATCACAGAAAACATGAAAATGAGTTAAAGCTGAATGCCATTGTGTACTCTGTGGCAGCTTCGAAAGAAACAGCTTTATTTGTTGGAACAAAATATGTCAAACAAAATACTAAACAAACAAAGGAAAAACTAGGAAACTTGAAAGATCCAAGGTAAAACAGATATACAAAGCAAGATGGCAGGACACTGGGATAAAGGAAGCAAAACTGAAGTCAGCACAGGCAGAAAACACAGGGATGGGACTAAAAGTGTAAACAGCCACAGAGACAGAACACAAAGAGAACAGAAAGGGACTGAAAGAATCACTGGGTAGGTTATTGGACCGACTGGAAATGGTGGGAACAAACATGAAAAACAAGAAATATAGTACTAAAAATGTAAATACTGGAATCTCAAAAGCAATTTAAAGAACTCATACAAAGCTAGAATATGCAAATCCCTGAAATCCAAAAGAACAAGTCATAAAACCATAATAAACACAAAACCCGGACAAAGACCCAGGACTATGATACGGTATGGTAGGTCCAGTTTTAGACAAAGAACAAAAGAAAAAACATTTCAGTGATTCTTCAGATGAATCAGCAGCTCTACAGAGAAATCTCTGTTCCAACCATCAGCTAAACATCTTCACCTGCAGAAATAAGTGGCTGAAGAAACATACTGACCTAAATCCTCTCAGTGAGTCCAGCAGTTCATCTGTTGGACAAACAGCTGAGATAAATCTGTGTAAACTCACCATCATAGCAGAAGAAAGGCTTTCTGTGGTCACATCCAGCAGAGCTCCATCTTCCTGATCTCTCTAACAGAGTCGTAGCACATTTCCTGTTGTTTAGTCCATCATTAAATGAGTCCCAGTATCTGAAAGAGAAGTTACTCCCATCTGACCACCTCCAGCTGTCTCTGAACAGGCCGATCCACGAGTTCACCTTAGGGGCTTTAGAGTTCAGCAGCGTCTTAAACTCTTCACTGTATATCTGATCGAGTCCACTGGCCAGGTCGGTGTGATGCTGTCTGCAGAAGTTCTGAGCCTGAGTCCAGGTCACAGACGTCTCAGTCAAATGAAAGGTTTTATTGTCTTTCATTGTTTCTGTCGAGTCAACAGAAAAACACAAAAACATCTTTATCAACTAATTTCTCTCATTCTTCAAACTGCCTCTTTCAAGAACATGTGATATAACTCAGATTATAAACTACATTATAACATTATTAAATATTGTATTATCGTATTACTGTCCACATATTCTCACCGTCATAGCAGATGAACTGAAATGTGTCACTACATGGAACATCTGCCCACTTGTCTCTTGTCCTCACACAGTTCTCAGGGTATGCTTTGTCATTTGGCTCTCCAGCTTTCCAACAGCTCTTATTTTCAGTGTATTCCTCCCCCGGCAGAGACCAGTGCCACCTCCTGTTGTCTCCTATTGTGATGTTGTACAGTCCAATCCAGGCTTCTGTTTGATTCTGTGCAGAGTCTTGAAGTCTTCTCATGTCTGTCAGGTCAAACACTTTGGCCAGGTCTGTGTAGCTCTCTCTGCAGTATGCCCGTGCTTCATCCCAGCTCATCTCTTCTTTAATAAAGTGGTACTCATACAGCTGACATGTGATGAAGACACACTGACCTGAAACAGAAGAAATACTGTTGGATATCTGCTGATACAAGCAGGAAACTCATGTTCCCATCAAACTGTCCAGTTTACAGGTCAGTCCTTGATTTTCTCAGTAAGAGTTCATTTGTTTAATGAGTCCTGATCAAACTAAAGGATTTCAGGTGGAAACAATCAGGAGCCCTGGTAAAATGATCACTCACCCATCAGCAGAAGCAGAAACAGACTCCACTGCATCGTCGCTCTGTCACATGAAAATGACTTTTCTGTCATTTGGAGGAAACAATGAATCCAGCAGCTCTTCAGTGTTTGATGGACACGCAGCACTTTATATTAAACACAGATATCTAGTTTGTCACACACTGCTGTAAGAAATATATGATTGTTCTTAATAAATGATCATCTGTTTAAAATTGTCCATGAAGAAAAAGCAACAGTTCAAATGTGGTCCACACAGCACCTCTGTACACAGACATGAAATGAGCCTGCAGGTTTGAAACTTACATCTGGTTCTTCTCTGGTGTTCATGCAGACAGCTGTGCAGTAAATAACCATCTGTACTAACACACTCTCTTTGTACTCAGCATTTCAATATTAAGATACAGATTTCCCCCTGACACAAAGACACAGCGTATGTATGGCTTATGAATGGACTTGTTCATGGAAAAAAGACATAAAGCACCTCACTGTGGACTGTCCAGCAAGCAGGAACAGGAAGTTTTATTCTAATTTCTAAAAATTATTTCCTTGTTTGTTGGGGTGATTGTGTTTATATCTATTTTTACTTGACTTTGGCCTTTGACTTGAGATTATTTATATATTTTTGCATTTAAGAAAATGTTTTCTTTAAAAAAGTTAAACTTAAACATAAACAAGAAAATGTTTTAGTTGTTTGTTTGTTTTTGACAAATGTTGTATGGAGTTAAATTTTAAAAACTGCAATATTGAAAATAGAAACAAATGAACAGTTCGTTCTGTTTTGAATATTTATTATTGTTTGTTAATGAGACAAAAGTATTTCTTATTAGATTACATGAAAACTAAAGTAATCACTCTAATCTGAACATTTGCTCATACTGATTATGGTAAACCAGTATTTGCTCAGGTTACTTTAAACATATCACTTTTATCACTGAATACAATAAACTCGAACTCATATCAAGTAACTTGTAAATAACTGTTCATATAAAGCCATTATTAAACAATGTGTACATTGGTAATGGTAATTGCGTCTCACCTCAAAACACACATAAAAAACATAAATTGAAAAGATATATGAGCCTGATTAACCTCACTGTTACAAATACCATTTGTGCATCATTAGCAAAGCTACTGTACTTGAAGCTCACTTTACCTGCTACCAACAAGGGTAGCTACCAACTTTGATTACTTCTAATCAGTTTCCAAAGTTATGCTTTACTTTAACATGTTTACAACAATCTTATCATTGTTACTGTTTTACATAGGAGTCATTTTGAGGACAATTACTCCACCTGGGTAATAAAATAAAGAGGCACGGATCATACTTTGTTTAAAGCGTCAACTACAGGATTTATTCTGCAGGCTTCCCTATAAGGCTTCTTCCTGAGAGCATTGTGGCATCTTTAGGGAATCCAGTTTGATAAAACTTCAAGTGTAATTAGATAAAAACTGAATCTGAACAAAAATATTACTGTGATGTCCATTTTTTTAACTTGCGTTAAAACATGAACTGAACTGTAATCCCCAGAACTTATGCACCGTTTTTATATCTCTTGACTTTTTAACTATTATTTTAATCCATATTTATGTCTTAAAACTACATTTTTAACCTTTCACAAAGACTATGTAGCATAAGTACCACACTGGGGGGTTTTCTGTTCAGCATTGCACGTAACTAATCATGACTAAAAAAATAGTTAATTTACAATTAAGAAAAAAACTTGCTGATGTCCACTCAAGAAAAGAGGGATGTATAGTCAGGGTTGTGGGTTAGGATGTGATCGTTATTATGGTTACAGAGCTGTAGTGCGTTTTTGGGATTAGAGTTTCATATGTTGTGTGATGGTGTTTACACACTGCAAAACTGTAATATCACCACAATGTGATTGGTCACTTGGACCGGCATCAGTTTGATGATCCAGGACCAACACCGTCAAGAGGATACACATTGTGCTTCTTTTTGAGCAGCTTAACTAAACACAGACACACAACGAAGAGTGAAAACTACTTTCCTTCATCTTTTACAGTGTTTGAAAGAAGACAGCGATCACATGACTGTGGAATCTGCTTTATTGAGGAAAGGATCAGGAAGTGAAAATACAACAAACAGCTGACAGCTCAGAGTGTGGTTTCATCTTTGCATCCATCTGTGTGTGTGTGTGTGTGTGTGTGTGTGTGTGTGTGTGTGTGTGTGTGTGTGTGTGTGTGTGTGTGTGTGTGTGTGTGTGTGTGTGAGAGAGAGCTCCGCCCCCTCCAGCCTTACATCCAAACAAAGCAATCAGACACTCAGTTTCCCAGCACACACCTCGCTGTCCTCCTGTCAGACAGCTGTAAAGACTCTGAGAACACTCTGCACACACTATATGATGACTCCACCACTGAGGCTCCAGTTGATCCACCACAGTCCAGTTTCAGCCTGACTCAAACAGCCTGGATCAAACACAGAGCTGCCAGCTGCTGCTGCTGCTGCTTTTGCTTCCAGCTATCAGATAGAAGCAGAACCAGCTCCAGGTCTACAATCAGGATCCACTACTGGGAACCAGCATCAGTCCTGGGGCACAGAGAGAGAAAACAAGGAGACGGCTCATCGTTAGAACAGGACCTGTGTTGCTTTAACCAACAGCTCCACACTGGTCCCCACAGTCTGCTGGTGTGTAGCAGCAGATGTGCCGGCACAAAGACTAGAAATCTTTTATGATCTATTCAAATAAATCATGAGGATAAATCAAAGCAGCCTGGAGCAACACCTGGTTTTGGACTGCTTGGGGAAGAAGTCGTAGACTCTGCAGAGCGCTAAGGCAGGATGACGACCACCAGGGGGCGTCATGGAGTGAAGCCTGGCCAATGGCATCACTGGAACATAAAAAATAAAAACAGTCTGAACACAGAAGGGAAACTTTGACACATAATAAACTGCCAGCTGTTGGCAGCTGAACACATGAAGAAGAAGCTGAGACGTCTTCACTAAAAGTGCTTTTATAAAACCTCCACATGTGCACCCGAACACGTTATTCTCCATGAGACCAAATCTCACTCAGATCTAGAAACACCTGGTACCCTCACACAGTTTTAATGTCTCACTGATGAAGTTGAATTATGAATATTTTTTTCCAGTGGACTGTGTGTGAGACACCCGGTTTTGCTGTGAAAGGAGCAGAACTCCAGGCGACACTAGTTTTACATAAAGATGAAACCATCAGCAGTGTGTTCAGTCAGGAGCATATCCCTCAGTGCTGCTGAGCTGTCATGTGATGAGCTGATGATGTCACAGAAACAGTGAGTCACCTGACTTAGGCAGAACATTTGTGAAGCAGAGCTCAGAGTCGGGTTTGAAGAACATCTCCTTCTGAGGTCTCCACAAGCTCAGAGCTGCAGCATCTTTGTTCCAGTCCTCTGCCTGTTTCTCACCGAACCTGTGAGCCAAAGATGTATCTGCAACACAGAGAACGAGGGTCAAAGGTCAAAGGTGATGGCTCAGGCTGAACTGACACGTCACAGTTCTAATGTTTTTTTGCCTAAAACTTAAACCCAACGATCCAACTGATCCAATCAGTCCAAGTTATCCTTACTTTGGACTAACTGAAGCCCTTCAGGAGCTCCATTAGCTTCTGGAAGTCACAGCTTCTCTTTTCTTTGTTGCAACTATAGTCTGGTGTTAATTAATTTTAGTCTGATCTAACCTGGTTTTTGCCTGGGATAAACTGGTTTTAGTCTGGTTTAAACTGGTGTTTCAGTGAGTGCTGGTCTGACCTCCACTCTTCCTCCTGTAGATGACTCCAGCCAGAAACAAGATCAGACCCAGGATCAGTCCTATGGCTCCAACGATGATCAGTCTCTCTGTTTCAGGCATGGGCGGGACTGAAGACACACGGGTGAGAGTCACACAGGTGAACGGACACACAGGCAGTGTACAGGTGTGTCGATACAGACAGGTATTTACCCCAGTTAATAATCAGTGGTTCATCCAGGCTGGCGTGCTCCACCATACAGGAGATCTTCTCTCCAGACCTTCAACACAAACACAAACCAACATCACTGATATTTATCTGATTTATCTGATTTGTGTGATCAGCTGATGGTTACCTGATCACCTGTAACACATTTTATATCATGGACATGACTCACAAAGGTGTGGAAAAGAGAAATTATGGAAATGTTCACATAACTGAATCAGCAATCGTCCTGTTTTAAACTTTCAACAATATTAAACACAATCTTGGGGACTTCCTGTTTTCGATCTCAATTTTCAGACAGTTCCTGCTGAAACACTCGGCTCTGCAGAAACTGGAACCTCGGATGGGTTCAGTTTTAGCAGGAATGAGGAAGAAGAAGAGGGAACAGCTTTCACAGGCTGAGCTGTGAATATCTGCGTCTGTGGACGATGTTATGGTTATTCAAACTAAAGTCAGTGAGCTGGAGCCACAGAAGAAAACCTGGACAAAGATCAGAGTTAACAGCCTGTGCTGAAGGATCAGACCCTTCAAACATCACCATTGAAGGAGTTTGGTGCAGACAGGAGACAGGAGAGGGCACACGTGGTCAGACTGTCCAGGCAAACAAAGAGTCCTGGTCCCAGGTTTGACCTGGACTCACCTGGGTATGTACTCCAAGTGGGAGTGGACCTGGTAGAGCCAATCACCATTTGCAAACTCTTCAGTGGAAGTGATGTCAGAGGTTGTTTCCTGTCCATTTCTCAACCAGCTCACTTTGATCAGTTTAGGGTAGAAGTCATAGACGCTGCAAACCAACATGGCAGGATGGTGACAACCAGGAGCCATCGTGGAGTGAAGTCTGACTGATGGTTTCACTGGAACATCAGGAAGAGGAGGAGTGTTTTTACTTCATTCAAAGTTAAAACTGCAACACAATAAAGCTGAAGTGACTTTATAAATATAACAAGCCTGAAATGGTCAGACTGTTCCTGTCAAACTAACAGAACTACAGAGAACATGTAGCTTTAACTGAATGTGTCAGATTAAACCTTCAGCAGTGTTAGCTGTAAACTAAGTGGAGAGAGTTCAGTCAGGACATCAGTGTGATGAAGTTTATATGATGATCTCATGATGTCACAGAAACACTGACTCACCTGACTTAGAAAGAACTTTTGCGTACCAGATCCCAACGTTGGGTTGGCAATACGTCTCCTTCTGAGCTCTCATTGCAGCAAGCTGTCCAGGATTATTGTTCCACATCTCTGCATTCTTCACACCAAACTCAGTGTATCCAACATACTTTCCCACATCACTGCTGAACCTGACAAACTCTATCTTGTTGTAATAGTACGAGGTGATGAACTCGATGTCCTGCAGCTCAGTGGAGTTAAACAGGCAGCGAGTTGAAGAGTAACACTCATATCCATCTGAAACACAAAGATCAGAGAATCACTCTCCTATAGTAGTTCGGGAAACCTTTAAGAACATGTTGTTGGAATGATATGATCATGATAGCTTCACCTTATTTAGATCATTAAGCTTACCAACAGAGTATCAGTTACATTTCATATATATAACAACAATTCACAAAAATAGGGCAGACCTTATAGCAAGGGTCTTGAACTCCAGGCCTCGAGGGCCGGTGTCCTGCAGGTTTTAGATATTATCCTGTGTCAACACACCTGAATCAAATGATTAGTTCATTACCAGGCCTCTGGAGAACTTCAAGATATGGGTTGTGTCCCAAAACGTAGGCCGCATCCTTTGGAGGACCTGGCCTTCGTGGTCTACGTGGGCCGGGTCCTTCGAAGATCGAAAAGGCTGGAAATGCGAGGTTGTGAAATTGGACGGTCTAGCCTTTAGATTTGCATCACCGCTTTGTCGGTGGAGTTTAATAAACTCAGCCGTGTGCGCCTTTCTATCTAAAATATTACAGGACACTGGTGTAAATTCTCGACTTTCTCACACTTCTTTTTAATCAGTTTTCTGTTTAACATTTATATCAAATGCGGCCACCGAAGGATGCAGCCTACGTTTTGGGACACAGCTATGTTGAGGAAGTAATTCAGCCATTTAAATTAGCTATGTTAGATCGAGGACACATCTAAAACCTGTAGGACACTGGCCCTCGAGTTCCCTGCCTTATAATATTACAGAGGTAACCCCAACAATCTTAAGATGAGTAAAGTTGGCAACATTTGAAAAGAAAAACTTTTTTAAAGACAATTACAACCAACAGAACCAGGATCAGGAAGAAGCGCTGCCATGACAGGTTGTGTTATTGAAGAACAAAAAAGGAGAGCACAGAGACACAAGACAAAACACAAAGATGGAAGACATAATTTAATGCACCAGTGATGTATAAACACATGGGAATCCCCCAACAGCCTACACCTATTGTAGCATAACTGAGGGAGGATTCAGGGTCACCTGATCATGCTCCAACTATATGCTTAAGCAAAAAGAAAATTTTGAAGTCTAATCTTAAAATTGGGCCTGATCATTCAAGACCTTGTACGTAAGGGGAAGGATTTTAAATTGGGCTCTGAATTTAACACAACCAGCCAATTGAGAAATCAGCTAGTTAAATAAATGTTAATATGCACATTGAAGGATATATCCTGGTTAAAAATGTCAAGAGTCCTCACAGTGTTACTGGAGAAAATCCTGTACAGTTTTTCGTTGGATGCCATATTTCTGAAGTTTTTCTGAGGTTCAAATATGAAAACCTCAGTTTGTCTGAATAAAAGAGAACAGATCAACATGTTTATGTCTTTAAGACATACCTGTATGTTGTGGCAACATTTCAAAACAATGTATTTTGTTAGTGAATAACACGTGATGTTATATCCTCCTGACTACCAGGAAAAAAAATGTTGTCCAATCCAAAAAAAATTTAAATCCCCCAATGTTTGTAAGGTAATTAGAAGACTGAAATAATTTTTTGGGAAAAAAAAGTTCACATTTTTTAGATATCACATGTCCACTGCAGAGGACATTGGAAGGCCAAACGTGTAAAAATGAACTTTGATGGCAAACATTTTCTTCAACTCTTCACCAAGGAGAAGTTTGAACTCAAGGAACTGTAGTGGTTTCTTCCCCCAAAACTGCAAGTCACTGCTATACTGAAGCCACGAGTTGGTGATTGCCAGATCAAAAAGTAGAAAACTGCACATACTGTCAATTTCTGAGTGTGAGGGACCATCCTGTAGAAACTCAACATTCGGCAACAAGGTCCACGTCACCTATATTGATAGTGTACTCAGCAATTGCCAGTGGACTTGGTACATGGACAAACCTTTTGTTTTTCTTAGACCATCTTGTGCGTCTGTCCTGAGGTTGATTGCCATAGGCAGAGGATGCCATGACAACTGTCCAACCACTTAATGACAGCAAGTTCAGGTCTGAGTACCATCCCTGATGCTCCTCCTTCTTTCTTCTTCAAGGGCTTATTCCTTATGATCTTCTTCATCAGACAACTCAAGATCTGGGTTTCCCTCATCAAACTGCAATAAATTTCTTTCTGCTTCTAAAAATGACTCCTTTTCTGGTCATTTAAAAAAACAGAACAAAATGGAGGAAATGACTACAAATGTCCACTATGGAGGACATTTTTTAAACACTTCAATACTATACTAAAATGAAGTTAGAATTAAGCATACTATGTTTTAATGTGTTATTAAGAGACTTATTTAAAATATGCTGACAACATTTATAGCTAAAAATTGCTCAATAAGAAGTTTTAGGCACTTACTTTTCTTCTTCCCATAAAATGTGCTTGCAGCGATGGCCGCCATGTTCCTTAATGAAAAAACTAAAGTTCCCAAAGCTCCACCCCTTCACATTTGGTATCATTGGAAAGCCCTAAATGTCCTCTGTAGATACCAAAAGGAGGCAATTCTGTAGTATGCAGTGCATGGGAGATATTCAGGTTTAGAAAGGTGCACTACAGAGGACAAATTTGCATTGCTGGTAGTCAGGAGGCTAATGTCATAATACAATGTTGCAGAAAAGTCTCTGTGTGACTGGATAGTGTGTTTGTAGGGAGAGTCTGAATAGGAATAAGCAGAATAAGGAAACAGATCAGAGCGTCTTCTGCATATAAATTGACATTTAGCTTCATTCGTGTTGGAATTAGCCAGATGTACAGTTAAAAAAAAAAGGGGGAACTGTGGAGTCTCACTGTTTTTATGAGTTCAGTTAAGAAGAAGAGACGTTAACCACTTCTCACTTTGTTTCATGAGTTGTTTGTTTCTAGTGTCTTGCCTTTATTTTTACTTCCCATCTCTTTGTATAAACTACATGTACTCAGAATTTCAAGTTAAGACCATTGCTTTTTTTTCCTCTACAAAACATCTTTGTGAAAATTTATCAAACGCTGCATTCGATCTTTATGCAGATGACACAATGATCTATTGTTTAGATACTTCAGTAATACAAACTCAAGCTGCATTTGATGATGTTCAGGCCCATAAATACAAGCTCGTGTTAATCTCAAATGGCAAAGAATGTTAGCTATGTTTCCTAAGATTAAAACCATTCAATGGTCACATCTTATAAATACTATTATAGATCAGAATTTGTCATTTAAAACTCACATTTAAAGGCTGGTGAGGAAAACCTTTTTGTAACTGTTTTTTTTTTTTTTACCTTTTTTCTTTATTTTATACCTTTATTTTGGTGATCTGCTTTTCATGAATGTCCCTGCTTAGTACTTGAAGAGGTTGGGGACTGTCTACCATGGTGTTTTCTGTTTTATTACTGGCTGTGGAAATTGACTACATCACTGTTTTCTGTATGCTGCTACTAAATGTCCATCCCTGTATATCTGGAGACTTTCTTTTGGTTTTTGGTCGGTCTTTATCTATAAATCTCTCCTTGGGCTGATTCCCTCTTATCTGTGTGTTCATATGGGTAAAAACTATGACCAATACAGCCTTTGTTCTTACAATGTGATACAATTGATTGTTCTGAAAATCAGAAAAGAATGATGTAAAAGGGCTTTTAAATATGCTGCAGAAGGAGCTGAAATTGTGAGAAATGGTTACCCTGTAGGAGTTAAAGTCAGTTTTAAAGGAGCAAGAGAATAAACTCTTTTAGTCAGTGTGACTGTTTTTAATTGTTGCTCTTAATGCAGTTTTTCAATCTTTTGTATGCAATATAGTATTTGTTTTAAATTATTGTAATGTGTTGTATATTGTTGTTTTTACTTTTACTGCCATGATGCCTGGTCTCTCTTCCAAATGAGATTTGAATCTCAATTAGATTTTTATCTGAATTAATAAGGGTTAAATGTTAAATACATAACATTTATGTACATTTACTTTACATATAAATAGTTCCTGGTGTGAGACCAGGAGGACACACAAATCCCTGTGGCACAGCTGATGGACCCGGAAGGTTACTTTTATAATTGATTAAATACGAGCAAAGTAAAATAAAGCAGCAAAATGATCTTTCTGAAATTATTTGTTTTATTCAGCAGTTTAACAAGTAGACTGATGGATGAATTCATTAATCCAGCTGTAACGCTGTAAAGCTTAATGATAGCTGAAGCAGTGAGTGTTTGATTAGTGTATTGATCTTACCTGCTGTGCAGATGTTGATGAAGAGGAGGGTGAAGCATAAAAACTTTGAAGCCATGTTCCTGGGTTGTGCTGGCAAACTCTGACACAGTCTGACTTAAAGCTGCTGTAAAAACCAGAGTGCAGGATCACATGACCACAGCATCAGCTGTTACCAGGAAGAAATCTACAGTGGGGCAAAAAAGTATTTAGTCAGCCACCGATTGTGCAAGTTCCCCCACCTAAAATGATGACAGAGGTCAGTAATTTGCACCAGAGGTACACTTCAACTGTGAGAGACAGAATGTGAAAAAAAATCCATGAATTCACATGGTAGGATTTGTAAAGAATTTATTCGTAAAAAACACGGCCCCAATAACACTGGAATACTCCACCAATGACAATAAAGGAGCTCTCTACATATCACACCTTTAAGGAATATCTTAAAAAACTGGTCTGAAAAAAAAAAGAAGGTCAACTGATCACCTTCCCCCAGAATCCCCAACCAGTAACTTACCTGTGAAATGTATTTTGCACTAAAACATCCACCAGCTGCAGCAGAGCTCAAGTGTATCTTCATTCAGCTTGAATGTTTAATTTTGTATTTAAATGTAACACTCAGAAGCTGTTTTTGGGTTTTCACATAACATTGATGGGTTTATAAACCAATAATTAACTGTGATATGGCATTTAAGTGACTAAATAAAGTGTGGTTTGAAGACAGACCAAACTGGCTCAGCAGCCTTGTGCCTTCTTCTTCTGCACCCAGTGACACAACACTGACTGGTTGTTGTAGAAGATGAGAACATCTTGTGGCAAAGCTTGCACAATTATATTTTATCATCAATAATTACAACAATAAATAAAAACATGATAACAAAATGAAAGGAACTGAGATGAAAATAAATGAACTCAAATCTTTGTCAATAAATCTTTAATGAAACAAAAAACCTTCTGGTTCACATCACTGTTCTCTGTCATCAAAAAGTCTGTTAATAATCAGTCCAAGTGAGGACTGGAAGGTCTGCAATCATGCTGACCTGCTGCTGCTGTTTTTAAGGACAGGGTTTCTTCCGGATGTTTGACATGTAATAAAGCATATAAAATATTGGGATGCAAAAAAAATTCAATAAAGAACAGCAGTTTATCTGAGGATGCTTTCTGCTGGCACCGGAGGTAAAACAGCAGGTTCCGTGTAATCAGATTACAAACTCCTCAGATTTATTAAGACATCAGCCCCAACCATTCAGTGTCACTCGGTTCCTCTGATGAGTAAGAAGATTCCTGCTGCCACACCGAGGACACCGACAGTCAGACCCACTCCACAAAACATGGCAGGTCCAAGAATGAGATCAGAGTTCTCCACAGCTGCAGACAGAAACACAGAGAGTAATGTGAACCTTCACATCTGAAAACAGTCATGGAGTCCCACAGGGTTCAGTGCTGGGAACTATACTTTTTATTTCAGGCAATATTATTAGAAAACACTGCATCATTTTCATTACTATACAGATGACACTCAGTTTTACTTAAATATTAATGCTGTAAAAACTCCCTGAAAAGCCTTCAGCTGATCCAAAATGCTGCAGCAAGAGTCCTGACAGGGACTAGAAAGAGAGCAGATTTCATTGGCTTCAGTTAAATCCAGAATTCAAAATCCTGCTCCTCACATACAAGGTCTTAAATAATCAGGCCCCATCTTATCTTAATGACCTTGTAGTACCATATCACCCTATTAGAGCACTTCGCTCTCGCTCTGCAGGCCTACTTGTTGTTCCTAGAGTAGCCTATTTAAAATTAGATTCTATCAAATAGTAGTACTAGTAGATTAAGATTAGGCTTAAAACTTTGCTTTTTGATAAAACTTCTCTCTCTGATATTGCTGACTCTTTACCTTAGAATATAAAGCAACTTGAGATTACTGTTGTTGTGAAATTGTACAATGTGAATTGAATTTTGAGTTGAATTTTCTCACCATAGAATTTGGTCATTGGTTGCATCAGGGCCACATGTTCCACGGTGCAGCTGTAGACGTCTCCCTGCTTTGGGATGAAGTCCAGTCTGGACGTCTGTTTGAAGGAACCATCTTTGTTGGGGAAGGGAACGCTGGTGTTCGCTCCTTCTGTCACCTTCTGCTCATTTTTGGTCCAGGTGATGTTGACAGGAGCAGGATAGAAACCAGTCACGTGACAGATCAGAGTGTTTTGGACTCCGAGCTCCAAATTTAGTACTGTGTAGATGATCATGCTCGAAGGAGGATCTGTGCACAAACATGTACAGGTTACTCACAACACCACTGCACTGAATATGCAACAGCATTGCAGCAAAGAGTCAGTATGTACAGGACCTGCACCGACTCTGTTGTTGTTGTTTTTTTCTCTAAAATGAATTTAACTCACAGGGTGAAACACTTTGAGCAGTGTGTGATTGCTGCTATGAGCTGAAAACTAAAAACAGAAGAGAAAGCACAGAAACACTGGGAGGACCTGAGCGTCTGCTGAAGTGAGATGTGTTTTCACTTGAATAAACAGAGAACTGAATGTTTGAAGATCCCCCAAAGTCATGTGATAAAGAGGAAGTTTGGTCTCCGCGTTTCCCGTTTCACTCCTGTGTGTCTGAGGTTTTTAGTCTCTATTGTTGTGTCGTTGATTCAGCAGCTCGTAACATGGAGCTGTAGTTCAGTATGTGTGTTTCACCTCTAAGAGTTCAGATGTTCTCTGTGTTTGTGTCATCAGGTCTTCATGGATATGAATACAAACCTGGAACTCTGTGACAATAAAGGTCACAGTGTTTGTTAGCTCACCAAAGACGTGATGAAAATGTTTCTGCTCAGATCATCTTTGTGTAATTTTTTTGAAATCTGTAAATATGGCGAATATTGGTGCTTTCTCTCCATTTAAAGAGCTCTGTATGTTGTCAACAGCTGAGAAAACAAAATATCTGTTTATCTGAGTGTCAGTACGATGATAACATAGTTGAGTTGAACATGAAGAAGCCAATCACAACTGTTAGTTTAAAACATTGACTGATAAAGTGATTTGGTAATATTGGCTGAGGTATTGGAATCAGCCCGTAGAATCTGGGGGAATTAAGGGACATTTCAACCCCGAAACACAATCCGATTTTATCTAAAAATTCAAAGAAATCAATGGATGTTGAATGTACATAACTGAAAGGATCTCCAATGATCTAACCTGTCAGCCTCTGAAAAACCCTCTTTAACACAACAACACGTTTTATTTACCTCCGCTCTCTGAATGTTTTTCTGCCCTTTACATACGGACTGTGTGGTTAAGGATTTGTGTTTACCGAGTTCTTTGGGAAAGTCCTTCATAGCCTTACGAATCACCATCAGGTTTTGTCTGCAGATCTGTTGATCAGCCACAGCTTCTTCATAGAAACCTGGAAAGCTTATTGGATCTGCAAAGGCAGGCAGAGCATTGACTCCTGTCTGTTTGTTGAAGTCGGCGTACCAGACCGCCTCATCATCCAGGATCAGAACGTTCTCTCCATCAGTATCTGAACAGCCGCTGATGGAGTTGCTCCCATGAGCATCTGAGGAGAATAAGAGGGCTGATTGAGTGCCATCAGAGCCTTTGTGTCATTTAAGTGAAATTAAATGAATTAAAACTGTAATTTGACTATAATGGTTTGTGTATGTTGCACTTAGACAGTCCCTTTGCAGCAATCACACTCCCAGCACAATGCTCAGAATGCTATTTTCATGGAAATGTTGCTAAAAGGGATGCTGTTTGACTTTAAGATTGTACCTTGAGTTATTAATCTGCAAAGCTCAAATTAGTGAACATATTATTAATTTTACCAAATTTATAAATTCCTGTCACACATTTTTTATTGAATTATTCTAGAATGTTTCAGATCTCCATCTGTAGTCTGCACAGTGAAACAAGTTTCACTTCACTTGTGTGCGTGAAACAAACGCACACTTGAATCAGACTGATGACACATCTGTATGAAGATTTTGGAGTGTATATGTACACGCACACACATACACACACACACTATCTGGCAACTTGGGTAACATAAGAGAAGCACAGCAAGCGCTTTGCAACCCACCTCCCACTCAGCTCCTTTTCATGTTTTCATGCTGTTAGTAACGAAATCACACGTGTAGTTACTTACTGATGTCTGATCTGTTTTGTGCTTAAGAGGTTCTTTTGGTTTCACTTTGACATTCTCGCCATAATTTCTTAATATCTCGTGCATGAAAGGTTTCAAATACAAGAGTTCATGAGTAAATTAGAGACTCACCATCAGCAGAAACACAGGGGACCAAGGAAAGGATGAGGAGCAGCACCCACACCTTCATCTTCATCAGAAGCAGCAGCAGCTCTGTGACTCTCTGAATGTCTGCCAGCTCAAACACGCGAAGCAGCCAATCACAAAGCAGGGCCCATATGATGTCATCGTGACCAGCCACACACAAGCAGCAGACACACACTCACAGAAACACAAACACAACTGGGATTAATAATCATTTTCATATAAAACTCATTTTGATCAGAGCCTGATGAAGATCACAGGTGTGGAAAACAAAGGTCTTATGGAAAAAAAAAAACACGGAGTAAGGTGACTACGGTGATCTGGGACTGCTGATACACTGAGGACACCTGGTGGACAGATGGAGAACTGCAGAGGTGATCTGGTGACATCTAAAGCCAGGAGAGGTTTGATGCTGAAACATCATCAGTAGGGATGGGTATCGTTTAGGTTTTATCCGATACCGGTGCTAAATCGGTACTTTTGAAACGGTGCCGGTGCTCAAACGGTGCTCAAACCGGTGCTTAAAGAATGGAGAACACAAAATTGGTCCAAAAACCTCTCATGTTCAGCTGGTTTTATGTAAAAAGATAACAATGTTAGCCTTTTCTACAGCTGTGGGGCATATATGGTATCACTCTTGGCTGGAAGCAGTGCTTAAACAATGGAAAAAACACAAACTTTGTCCAAAAACCTCTCATGTTTAGCTGTTTCCCTCTTTTTCTTTGGTCATTTTAGCCTTTTTGGCCAGGGTGAAGGGAGTATCTGCCATCAAACAAGAAGACAGCTGCATGTAGCTATGATGATGTTTGCTAGTTCACCTTACATGCATTAATGTAATAACGTGGTTAACCTACTCAACGTAAATTACACACGAACAACATTAAACTACTCACGCAGAGAAGAACGGCTGCTGCTGCCATCAAATACGGCGCATTTCTCGGCTTTTAAAAAAAAAAACCGCTATGCGTCGCCAGGTGTTTCATCGGATTCGAGGTGTTACCTCCTTTGCACAGTATCACAGTATCAGCTTAAAGCACTTGTTGCTGCTGAGTTTTCATATTTTGCTGTGAAGTACAGCCAGACTTTTGACCGCTTCGCCTTGGGCATTTTTAATCTGTAGCTCTGCTCTAACAGAACGTACGTACCTGGCCCCGCCTACTATCCTCGGAAACGCAAAATGATTGGCTAGAAGTGTATCACAGCTCAGGAAAAAAAAAGCACCGAAATGTGCGCTGCTTTTCGGTCTGGTTACTACCGTTTATGTCAGAACCGGTGCCATGATGGCACCGGACACCGGTACCCATCCCTAATCATCAGACTGTGAGAAACTGAACCAGCTCTAGTCCTGTTCTGTCTCCAAACTACAAACTACTGAACACTGTCAAGACTTTCAGAATAAGACTTCCTCTCTGAGCCTGTGGGAATCGACATTGGTAACAGGTCATTTATTCAGACTGTCTAACCAATGTCCCTGCTGTCCCAGTATGAGCCTACTCTATGGACGAACTGGTCCTTTCGGCAACATCTTTGTTGGAGCTCTGTTTGAACAATAATTCCCACCATGAGCTTCCTCTGAGGACACTCCTATCTCTAAGGATTATTCATGCCTGTTACAGATGTTAAGACATTATTAGGAACATGATGAACACTAACCAACTTTAACTATGAGGAGAGATAAAGAGGTTTCCAAAATAAGCCTGCTTTACATCTGAAGAATCCAAAAAATGACCTATGCTAACCACTTTTCCTTGATCTTGGTGGAAAACGATACAAGGTGAAGGAAAGGAAAGGTATGAAGGAGGATTAATAAGGATTTAAAACAAGAGAAGAGCAGTGCACTGAGGGTCCGAATGAACCTACACTCAGACACCCTCACATTGGATCTCTTAAGAGAAACTACAATCTGCAGAAGGCGGACTACAAAATGTTCATGTCACTTCACTCCAGTGTTTTAACGCTGTTGTTTTATGCAGGTCGTGTAAAACAGATCATGTGTGAAAAGTTTCCTTTTATTACTCGTGTTGGAATTTGAAAGAAACAGGAACATGTAGGCGGAGGGTCGGCCTGTGACTGTGGGCGGGTGTTTGTGAGGGTGGAGTTAGAGCACATGTCTGAAGCAGTTTCAGTTTCACACCGAAAGCCATCAGAATCACACAGTTACGGAGTTTTAGTTCACCCTAGTGTTTTACAACTGCAGACAACTTCGTGTTCTTGATCTTTATGTTGTTGTTTTAATTTCTGCAGAATATTTATTGAAACCACACGTTTATCTAACATCAGCTGATTATGTAAATGTTTTTTATGTAAAATGTATTTTATTTACATGGTTAGGTTTTTTAGAACCATATTTATTTTTTAACTGGTAGATTTGTTGAGCACTACATCAAATCAAATCAAATCAAATCACTTTTATTGTCACATCACATGTGCAGGCACACTGGCACAGCACATGCGAGTGAAATTCTTGTGTGCGAGCCCCACAAGCAACAGAGATGTGCAAACACAACAACACAAACGAGCAAAATACAAGAATGGCCAACCTGAAACTAATAAATATATGTACAATATATAATAGTGTATGCATTTCTGGATGTGTGTACTAAATATTATCCTACGTGTGTGTGTGTGTGTGTGTGTGTGTGTGTGTGTGTGTGTGTGTGTGTGTGTGTGTGTGTGTGTGTGTGTATACACATTTTTACAAATTAAATAGTAAAAAAATAAAATAATAATAATAATAATAATAATAATAAAATATATAAAATATACAGAGTTGAATATGTGCAAAACAAGTGGCATTTATATACAGTGTGGAGTGCATAGTGTTGAAGTTCCAGTAGTGAAGCTGAGGTGTCTATGACGTGTTCAGCAGTCTGATGGCCTGATGGAAGAAGCTGTCTCTCAGTCTGCTGGTACGGGACCGGATGCTGCAGAACCTCCTTCCTGATGGAAGTAGTCTGAACAGTTTATGGCTGGGGTGACTGGAGTCCTTGATGATCCTCCCCGCTTTCCTCAGGCAGCGCTTCCTGTAGATGTCTTGGAGGGAGGGAAGCTCACCTCCAATTATCCGTTCAGAGCACCGCACTACTCGCTGGAGAGCTTTACAGTTGTAGGCGGTGCTGTTGCCATACCAGGTGGTGATGCATCCAGTGAGGATGCTCTCAATGGCACAGTGATAGAAGGTCCTGAGGATGCGGGGGCTCATGCCGAATCAAACAATCAAACAATACATTGTTTGACCTGAGTGAAAGCTGATCTCAGGTGTTCTCCAGCAGCTAGTGAAGGAGGTCCAGCTCGTTTCTCAGATTCAGCTCTTTTGGCTCAACTCTCTTAGATGGTGTCACTCTTGATTCATGCATTTTTAAAAGTTATTTCTTTAATTCAAACACTGTGACGTCCTTTTTGGAAGTTTAGGTGCAGTTGATTCATAAAGGAGGAAGAAACAGGAAAAGGTTGAGGGTGAGCAATGTTCCCTCTAAGCTGCGTGCATGCGCATTTGCGCACTGCTGGCACGGTTTCTGCTTACAGGAAATCTGTGTTGTGCACAAAAAAAATTCTAACCTGAACTGAAATTAAAATTTTAACAATTCTGTTTTGCAGTGTTAGTCAGTGACTGACTGCTCCCATATGGGATTAGAACGATGCCACTTTATCCCATAGTCCAGCCAATTCACATTCGTATATACGCAGCTAATCAACGTGGTTGACAGGCTGTGCCGATAGGCCACGTAAAAGCAGAGTTATGATAAAAATATCTGCAGTATTTGTTTTTTTCCTATTGTTGTTTATTTTTACTGCGGAAGAAACGGTAAAACACTGTTTTATAAGGAAAACGCTGGAAAGCACTCTCCGCCTGTGAGCAAAAACAGCCTCCCTCCCAATTCCCACAGCCTTTCCTATTGGTGGAAAAATGTACCATCTGGAATCAAACAATGATATGGCAACATGGCATTTAGTTGTTTAGGAAGGGGGAAGTTTTAGGAGTGACGGCGGTGTTTTGAGATGTGAGAGATTTGAGACGTTTAGCGCAAATCTTGTGTAGTTAGTGTGTAGTGTAGTCAATAGTTTTGTTGTGTGTCAGAACAATGAGGCGACTGCTGAGTGTTACAGGTGTTACAGCAGTGATACATCTCCTGTTGTCAGGCCTGCAAGTATCAGGCTGATGTTCTCCTTTATCTCATAGTGGACAGAAATTATTTTTGGAGTGGCACAAATAATTTGTGTGGCATCAGATTTGATGCAGAACAGCTGATTGTTGGCTGCATTTTTATGTAAACAGCTGCAAAAAACTTTGTTGTTTGCAAAACTTAGTAACTGTTTTTTTAAGACGTAACTATATAATTAATTGCCCAGAATTGGTCTTTATTTACTGTACTTGCAGACAGAGAGTTACAGACTCTCTCCCAGACCACAGACTCATAATACAAGTCAGAGCAAAAAATAAATGAATAAATAAATAAAGTTGTGTTTTCAAAATTGGAGTCCAGGTTATTTTTACTTCCAATAGTGTTAACATACTACACAGGTCATGAACATTGTAAGTGGGCTAAAGCAGTTAATTAAAGATAGTCTAACATAAATGTAAATGCTGTAATTGGATTACTTTAATAAACATGTAACTTGGATGGATTGGAATCTGGCGTGACCACAGTGCACACGTCTGCTGTCGCTCACAGTGGTCCAAGGGACGCTCTGGGAGTTTGTGTGTTCAGACACATGAAACATTAGAGGGAACATTGAGGGTGAGTCTTTGAATTTTATTTCCTTCCTCTCTTTAGTCACCTGCTGACCCGGGTTTGTGTCAGTACAGCCTAACATTTCTTCATGTGACCGGCTGTGGGCTAACAGGACGAGTCTAATGATTACTTTTTTAAAAGTAATGAGTAATCTGTAGTAGCTGTGTCTCTGCTCCCATCCTCCTTTTTTCTACACGTGTCCAATAACAGCTTCATTAGTGTGTCTGCTCTGCAACCACAGAGCTGCTCTTCGTGTGATGATGTGTCCTTAAGAAATGATAGGCCACAGTGACCTTTGACCTTTAAACTCTAATCAGTTCATTCTTGGATTCAGGTTATTGTGCTGAATTGAAAGAGGTGTGCACACAGTGCTGAGCAGCTGTGCTGTTCATGGTAACATGAAGGACAGCATTTAAATTTTACAGTGATGATGGTGAGTCTCATTTTCACTCAGCATTCACAGATGACACCTTTACACTAGCTTTATACTGACAGTTATAATAAGGCCCATATGGGAGGTCAGGTAGCACCTGCTTTGATCTCAGTTTAACCCACACAGAGCAGCAGCATTTCAGCTGATCACAGCCTTAAACTAAAGTATCTCACAAAATAGATTATTGATATTTACAAATTATTATTTATCCCTCCTCTGCATCACTGCACATGAACTTTGACCCCTGCTGATGACACATTTTATGTTTTTCTGATGGTTTCAATTAAAATCTGCTTGTTTGGGTTTTTTTAACCTTTTCTGATGTGATTAGGTGTTGTGATCAATTTTTCAATGAGTTATTGATCCCAGGAGTTCAGCTATTTGAAGCTTCATCCTTGTGATTTAAAACGTTTTTAGTTTAAATGTTTATTCTCATAAAGTAGTTTTATTCAATCATACTTCTAAAGTAATTAGTAGTTATTTACCTGCAGTGGCTGCCTTTCTTCTGTACCTCCTCTCTTTGGTCCTCCTGGTGCATTTTAGGAGCTCGACCGCCTTCATTTTGGAGTCTGGCACTGCGTCAGTGGGCAGAAGTAGACAAGGAAACACAAACTGAGGAAAGGAAACCAGCAGTGAGAATAAAGCTTCTTAAAAAGATTTTTTTAAGGTAGATTTCTCTTTTTTTTAGACATAAAATGGAAATATTCAAGCATATATATTTAAATTTTCATGTAAAGCATCAATAGTAAAAGTACCTCAAAACTGTACTCAAAGTAAAAGTACTTATCAGTCTGTCTAAACTGTAGTAAACTCTGGTCTTAGTGGAACATGTATTACATCTTAACTTTTTCATGTCCTTGAATCTAAAATTTAAAATGTGAGGTGGTGCAGCTGCAGACTCACAATGCTGTGAAATGTTTATGAGTGGATGAGTGGGTCTGTTGCTCTGTCTTAATCTGGATAAAACAGATGAATGTAAACTCAGTCACGTGCAGGCAGCTTCTCTTTCTGAAACAGGGAAACATGGAGCACCATAAAAATCTTGCGCTGTTAAACTGTTAGAGGTGTTAGCTGTTAGAGGTGTCAAACATATGGCACGTGGGCCAGAACTGACCGGCCAAACAGGCCAATGTGGCCCACTCGGTCGGTTTAGATAACATGACCGGGAACGGGGGCATTGATCTGAACTTTTCAATTTATTTTCAACATTTTTCAATTTTCTGACCAATAAAGCCGTCGCTTTTGGTCTGCAACATACAGAGTTAAAGACAAACAATCAAATCGCATACTGCTCCTGTGATTTACTACACCAGCTTTACTTTATAGTGAAGAAAAACTGAGACCCAGCATTAAAGATGTAGTTCATTTACTCAATAAATCAAACTGTGCATCCAAAATTAATCCGTGAAAGATGTTGTGTGGTGTTATTGTTCTGCTCCTATCCCCATGCTGAAGCAGGGCAGATTCATTCAGCAATCAAGAGAAGAAGGAAATAAAACTTAAAAGAATAAAAAAAAAATCGCAATCAAAAAGACAAATGGTCATGACAGAAAAAAAATTGACTGCAAATTAGGAGAAGTCTCAAACATCACAGAACATCAGCTTCAGCTCTGAGATGAGAAACTTTAAAAGCACTTAAAGTTAAAAGTTTAAAAGCACAGAACCTCTGATGGATCTGCACCACGATAACACCTGACAACCTGCTCTTGCAGAGTACTGTTTCTGGTGTTTGAACTCAGTGATAACATGATGAAAACCACACGTATGTGGGAGGAAACATGTGAGCCACCACTGATCTCGTTTCACCTCTCAGGATCTCTTCTGCTCTGATTGGCCAACAAACGTTACATCTCTACTGATCCTGAAACTTTCCCACTATTCACCTAAATGATTTATTTGGATTTATCTGTCATCCTGGAGGATATGATCGGATATAGGGAGTTTATATTTCCTTCAGAGCAAAACTGAGGGTATAAAATCCCAATCACTGAGGGGACGAGTTCACGCTCCCTCTGAGGGAAACAAGCGTTCAATTCAAACGTCTCTTACTGAAACTTTATTAGACTCATTAACTATCTGTGTTAACACATGCAGCTGCCGGACACCGTCCGGTGAACCGTTAATTTTCACCGTTACGCCGTTTGTTTTCCGCTGTGCTCGCCTTTCTAGTCAGGCACTGCTCAGGACACCTCTCTCCTCGCTCCATTCGCCCGCCCTCCCCGAATAGCGCCCAATCAACATCGCAGATCCCGTGAAGGCTGGGGCTCAACTTCGCACGCGATTGGACACTTTTGCTGTCGAGCACGAGGTCCCTGCCGTCGCGTATAAGAGCGCGAGCTCGAGTATCTGAGCACGATGAAGGCAGCTAGCAGTTAGTAGCTAGTCGTAGCAGAAGTCTACTGTTATAGTTGAAGTCACGGGCCGTTACAGAGCACACGCACACTGACCGGCACATGCACGGGGAGCTGGGTGCGGGCTTGTGTTCATGCACACAGCGGGTTTCCGGTGGTGTTTCGGGACTTGTTTATCTTTGAGGGGCGTGTGTTTTTGCTCCGTGCTAGGCGGCTAGCTGCAGAAGCTAACTGTGTTTGTTTCTTGTAGTGCAATTGAATTATTCATGAGGGCTCGCAGGGATTGGCGGAGTGAGCGACGGGGGCGGGGCTAGGACGGGGTTTCCTCGGGATTTTGGGGGCGCACGCACGCACACGCGCTGACAAAAACATAAACCGGATATTTCTAAGACTCGGAGGGTGAAGTCTGGACGGCGGACGGTGATCTCTGCAGGACACTGTGAGTACAATCGATCAGTCAGTGATTGATTATTGATCGACGACGTTTGCCTGATTTGTTTGAGTGAAGAACTTTGAAGTAATCAGAATAAATCAATGTTGCTTTAACGATATTTGTAAGAATTTTTATTTCGATTATTCTTCAAAGTAAGAGTCACAAATAAAAGTGACACTTTGACGCACTAACCAGAAAGAACTCATGTAGGTGCTTTTACTTTGAAACATCAGGATGTTGAACTTCCTTCAGGAGGTCACAGTTACGTTTGAGATGCAGTTTTTATCTCGTTCACCCCTCTGAAGTTTACTTATTCTGCTCATTTATCACTAAAGCCTTGTTCAGCGCCCTCCATAATATGACAACTTTGTCCCTGTTTGGCTGCCCTCCGGAAGCCTGTTGAGGGGCATTAACACACACCCATCTAATAAGGTTTCAGCAAGAGACGTTTGAATTTAACGTTTGTTTCCCTCAGAGGGAGCGTGAACTCGTCCCCTCAGTGTGTGGGATTGTATACATATTTCACAAGTCATTCATTGATCAATATTGTTCACTGATTACAGCCTCAGGGGAAATAGAAGATGCTCGATGAGTTTTTATCGTCATACAGATCCGAGATTCCTGTGTGGTGCTCAGTCTTTTAATGTTAGCACACATCACAGTCTGATTGGGAGGATGCCAGCCCAAAGAAAACTAAAGTTGTCAGGTTACATACAAATTTCTGGAAACCATCAGGATGCAAAGCAGAGGTGGCAGGGATGTCTGATTGGCTGTGTGATGGAGGCAGGTTATAAAAGAAAGTTCAAGCTTAAGTCGGTGCTGAGGGTCCTTCATCCCAGTTTCAGCTCAGATTTCCCTCAAAACTGCTTTCATTGAAAGATGCTCTTCCTTATGGCGCTTATACTTAAAGTCCTTTTAGGGATGAAGTTTGGGCTCCTTCTATGTGTTATTCTGGCACTGAGGATCATTTTAAAATGAGTTTTTTAGAAACCCTTTTTGAGTTTAGACGTCCCTCCGTTGTTTCAGGGTAAATATCTGATCCCGTGGATCCTCAGGAGTGGAGCTCAGGTTAATGCAGAATGAGCTTAAGGTCTGTTTGCAGATGGTGTTTGACGGGCGGTGCTGCCAGCATTCACACGTGTGTGAATGTTTATCCCTGCAGTTTGGCTTTCTCCCTTCCAGCTGATCCAGGAATGTGCAGGGGGAAATGATGGTCCCAAACAGACTAATCGCGGTTGTTCCAGGCTGTGTCGATGTCGATGTGTAGTTAGAGGTGGAGGTCATGTTACGATGTGCCTACAGCGCAGATTTAACCATGAAAATGAATCCCACTTTAGGAGGGAGAGAGACAAGTTCGCTTTGTTTGACAGGAGCAAACCTGGGACAAACACTGTTAGCTAAGCGGGCAGCAGAGTGGTTAGTTTGCTGAGCTATCAAACACTCTCTGTTACAGTGCAGCGTGTTCATAGTAACTGATAACATTCATCACTTTTACACAAGAACATAATTTATTTAGATTTTTACGTTTTTGCAATAATCTGCTCAGCTGCTGTTTTTAAACTCAAGGGTTGTCGGGTTTCCCCTGCGAAGTCTATCTGAGAAGGGTACATTTTAAATTTTCTTTTAGCTTTACATGAAAATTTTTCCTCAATAATAAAGAAGAATCTGAAAATGGGAAAAGCAAAAAACGAAACGGATAAAGAAATAAAACCCTGAGTGAGGATGAAAACACAATTAATGGATAATAAAACTTTTGGTGCTGAGTTCAGGTTCAGCTGGGTTTTTGCTGTTTGTATTCACTCTTCTAATAGAGCTTCATTAATGAGGTTACGATCAATAATTCAGTAATTATTATACATTTGTGTCTCGTGGTTTATCTTAAGTAGCTGAATCTGACTCCACCCCCTTCTTCTTTTGCAGGTCATTGTGATTGGCTAGACGGCAGAAGATGATGTCAGTGGACAAAGAGGCGGTCCTCACCCATGAGGCGCCCATCAGACTCAGCCCCGTCTTCCCCGCTGCCATCAGCCTATCAGAGCAGCCGCAGCTGGCTAAACCCCTCCCCATCATCAGGGCTAAAAATGGCCTCCAGCCGCCTGATGACAGCCAGCCGGCCCTTCCGGCGCCACCTCCTCCTCCATCGACTCAGCGAATCGGGAATAGGCGTTACTCCATGGGCGTGGGCTTCAAGGGGCTGACCAAGCGCCGACGCCGCGCCAACAGCGACAGTCTGTCAGAGTCTGTGTTACCGAGTCACTTCCTGTTGGGCGGGAACATCTTTGACCCGCTGAACCTGAACTCGCTGTTGGACGAGGAAGTAAACAGGTGAGGAGGTTATTGGTGGATTCATTCAGAGATCAATATAACGTCACTGCTGCAGGATTTAACACTGACACCACCTTTATGCTCTTCCCCTTTTCTTCAGAACAACCAATCAGGAGACACCAAAGTGCTCACCCCTGCCGTCACGGGGCGAAGACCCCGTAGAGATCCTGGTGCCTCGTGACATCACTGATCCTCTGAACCTGAAGGGAGGGGGAAAGGGGGGTGAGGATGGACGAGGGGTCCTGCTGTCCCCACTGAAGTCCAAGAGGAAGCACAGGACCCGACACCACAAAGTAGGAGGAGGGGACGGCGAAGGAGACAAGGAGGTGGCAGCAGCGCCGCTGTTTCCCCACACAGGTGGATTCAGAGGTGAGACACCTGCAGCTTTACTGACACCCGGTGGACGAGCAGGAAACTGCAGCAGCTCACACAGTAAATCTACAGGTGTTTTTCAGATATTCATCAAGATATCAGGGAGGCGCTCTCATATTTAATGCAATAATGCGATGCAGCAGGTTATTAGTTACTTTTTTTCAGTTTTTTGCTCGTTTTGCGGGTTATGTGCCCCGTCTGTAGTCCCTCGCAGTCCGAGGCTCCTCTGTATAACTGTAATAATTGATCTGCATGGCGCACTGATCGTTTTTGTACTCCTTCCTGTGAATGTCTGATTTGAGTCTGTAGCTTTAAATCAGACATGAACCGTAACAACGGCTCTGAACTTACACATGTGTGTACACATAAACTGAGAAAACAACCGGTGGGCCTGTGTCCTTACACTCGCTCGTACCTGGCTGCAGCTGTTCTACCTGCAGAGTCCACCTGAGTGAAGTCTGTGCATGGACGTCTGTTTTGTCGCCTGCAGTACCGTTGTTGAACAAAGGGGGCAGCGTTCCTCCATCTCCTCTCCCCTGTGAGCTCAACACTGCCATCACCTGCCGAGACGACGTGGCCCCGTCCCCCATCCTGCCCAGGAGGCACACCCACCCTCCACCTGGCCCCCCCCACAAGCCTGGGAGCCAGGGTGACGGGCGGCAACGAAAGCGGCGACGCACCACCTCGACAAGGTTGGCAGATGGTGCTGGAAGCACCATTGTCACAACGACTGTAGCTCAGCCAAGCAAATTCCAGACACCGTTAGTGGGAGGGGCTAAAGCTGCCAGGTGAGTGTGTCATCTAAACTGAGTAATCACTGTGATCTGATTGGGTGTCTTTATCACATGACATCTGTACCACCTCCTGCAGGTGTGGAGGACCTCAGACTGGTTCCACTAACCCCAGAGAGAAGAAGAAGGACAAACACCGCTACCAGTACGGGAACCACAGCCGTTGCTATGGCTACCAAGGTTTTTATGGAGACAAGTGGGAGGGGCGGGTTGGGCCAGAGGAAGACCCAAGGCTCCGGGTCTTTGAAGCTGATTGGTTCAGAGACAAGACGGTTCTGGACGTAGGCTGCGGCACTGGTCACATGACACTGGCTGTTGCCCGAAGATTTAACCCCACCCACATCTTGGGGGTGGAGCTAGACAAGCAGCTCGTCCGTGCTGCCATACAGAACATTAGACACTTCCTGTCACATGACCTGGTGGTGGAGGACAGAGGGAAGAGGAAAGACACGGTAGCCCCGCCTCCTCCCGAACAGGAAGGGGAGGAGGGGCAGGAGGAGTTGATGAAGGAGTTCCAACAGGCTCTCTCCCGCCTCTCCTTCCCTCTGTCCTTCAGGGTGAGTCGGGGCCCTCTCTCAGCTCCTCCCCTTCTCTCTCCTTCATCCTCTTCCTCCTCCAGGTTCCCCAGTAACATCACCTTCATCCAGGTGAGTCTCACTCTCCATCAGACCCCTCGCTGGTGTCCAGCCACCGCTCACCACTGTGACTCCTCCCACAGGGTGACTACGTCTCAGACCGTGAAGCTTGGCCTGGGCGGGGCCATTATGATGTCATCATGTGTCTCAACGTAACCAAGTGGGTGCAGCTGCAGTCGGGTGACGCAGGTGTGGGTAGACTATTCAAACGAGCCTATCAGAGCCTGTCGCCAGGTGGAATATTTATCCTGGAGCCACAACCATGGAGCAGCTACTGCCACAGCAAGAGAGCCTCGGTAACGCCTAGCAACATGAATATAATCATATGCAGTGTGAGAGAGAAACAGCATCTGTCCTTTGCTCATCCTTCTGACACAGTGTGATCGATGACAGCAGGAAGTATTCACACGTATAAAGACCAGATTTTACATGTAGAGATAACAGCAACAGGAAGTGACGGTGCTCAACACTGTGTGTCTATCACAGTCCGGTCCTTTAGAGTCGTAATGGTTTCCTAAAAGATCAAAGGGTATGAGTAACTATGGAGTAACTATGATCTGATATTTTGCATTAACTTTGTTAGTAAAAGTGTTCTTGTGTATTCTTTTGCAACACTTTGAGCATTTTGGCAGAAGAATGAATTTATTCATGGGTACTGGTTCACTAAACACGCATGCAGGGAGCGTCTGTAAATATCTGTGCTTCTGTGTATATACATCTAAGAACATTCAGCAGCACGTGTATCCAGTAAAAAGTTCATTTCTGTGGTTTTCCAGAAAACAACGTTCAGTCACTGCAGGAGTTTGAGGCTCAGGCCTGAACAGTTCACCTCCTACCTGACGGACAGCGTGGGCTTCAGCTCCTACAGACTCATCACACACGCAGGTGACAACATGCACATACATCAGGGCTCCGGTGTATTCTGGCTCATATTTGACCACTCGTCTTGGCAGGATCGGTAGAGTTAGTTAAATTTGTTAGTTTCCGGGAATGGACTTCTCCAAAAAATTTTCATAAAGTTGGTCTGAGCTTTGGGAATGCCGTTCCAGGCGTTTAATTTTAGCCTGCTTTATCCCTCCCAAAACCAGGTCTGATGTGTTTGTGATCATTGTCTTGTTGGAACACTGAGTTGTGTTCAAAGTTTAATCATCTTGCTGTTAAACAATAAACCATTAAACATGTTTGCCGTACACTAACCCAGAAAAAAGAAAAGTTAAACATTAGCCGGACACTTGTGCCTGTGTGAGTGGATGGATGACCACACCTGTAAATACAGTGACACAGATGCTGAAGTATGTGAGCCAGCTAATGCTACCCAGCCTAGCTGTATCCATAGACTGTATGTTAGCATTACTGCTAATGATTGATATCCCAGTAAAATCCTGCAGTTTCACTGAGCACACCTGCCGCTCACACCTCGGTGATGCCTTGTTAGTTAACAGCAGCAGGCCAGGTGAATAACTGCAGACGTTTACCTGAAGACTGTTAGACTGCACAGGTGTGTGTGATCTGAGCTGTCTGCTTGTGTTTCCAGGTAACCAGCGGCCCATCTACCTGTTCCATAAAGGCTCTGCGCAGAAGAAGTGAGCTCACGCCTTCGGCGTCCTTCTGTTTCTATGGAAACAGCATTAAAACTGTGACTGAACAAACTGCTGATGTCGCACAGCAGAAGAGAGAGAACTGGAACCTGATTGGATGGCAGTACTCCTGTGGATGTGATTGGTTGAGTACAGGTGTCCATGTCCACCTAAACCAGTAACATGATTTTTCCAATCAATGAGATTTCCCCACACAGACGTGATATCATGTGTCTGATGTTGGGATTATACTGGTTGTTGATCAGATCAATAAGACAGTAAAGCACAAAGAAATAACTGCGTTTCTATTGGCCGCTGGATACCAACAGGAAGTGGTTTTTCATATTTCTTCCACTGCTTTTTTTTCCTGTCAAAATAAAGCTACTGACTCCAAATCCCTGAATTAAGGCTGCTCATTTGTCTTTCAGGTTTTCTGTGTAAAAGTACAACATATTGTGAACTCCTCACAGTATGACCTGAATTGGCATTAAATTTGTTAAACCTGCCTCAGATTGTCTCTCTCATGCTCTCTGCTAATAAGCAGTTAGATGGAGACCTGGAAATTCAGAGGATCTGTGGAAAGCTGCAACATCATAACAAGGAGGAGTACCATCTCTACTCCAGGTCCTTCCTGAAGGATCAAGCTCCCCATTCCAACTCTAAGAAGGATGGCACACATCCTTCAGAGGAAGAGGAACAGAATCAGTGTACAGCACTGGTGGAGTCCAACATGACACCATGTGAGGTCTGCAGCAAGCAGGTTTATCTAAAGAAGACATCAGGAAACTCGGATCTAATCAGTGCACAAAGAAGACATGAGGTGTCCAGTGATGGTCGGGTGATCAGACGTGAACCAGGACTACAAACACAGCAGACTTGATGTTCCTGTGGGAGCTCCTCCTCAACCTGCTTCACGCGCCGCTCACAGCCTGAAACAGCTTCAGGATCTCAGCAGCTTCTCTTTAAATTCAGTCAGTTTTGGGATTGTTAGCAGTTACACTAAGATGACAGGGGCAGAAAAGCATGCTGGGAGCTGTAGTTCTGAACAAAAGACAGATCCATTCATGAGAAGATTTTCAGTCACCACACAGAGTGGTGCTTTTAGATATTTAATGGAGGTGTAATTGTGCAACTTTGCCACAAGAGGGAAGTAGTGCACCGTGTTAGACTGCTGACAGCCTCAGAGTGAACGTCTCACTCTGCTGTGTCCACTCGTCACTCCAGCACTCGAGGGTCGGCGTCCTGAAATGAGGTCATTAGAAGGACTGACTGCATGCTGAAGTGGTAGTTCAGCCATTAGAGTCATGATTTAACAGCTGATGAGTGAATGAACATGGTGCAATAGAAGCGCAGTATTCTGAACACTTACATTTAATTACATGTGTTTGACTCCGGGGTTTGCACCTAAGCATGCCGTCAGTCTGGCTAATGACCTCCTATATTTAGGTGTGCTGTGCAGGCACGTGTAAAGGTTTCAGTCAAACTGACTGTGAAGTGGATGGTTAAAGAAATTAACACGAGCCTTCCTCAGCACGTTTGGTATAAATGGCTAAAAGTCTGTCTTGCCATCACCCTGAGAGTTTGCTGGCAATCCAAAAGCTGTTCTTCAGTCGTGTTGCCAAACAAGGCAGCGATGCAGAAAGACACAACACATTCAACTTTCAACTGGAGACCAGCAGCTTTAATAATTGTAGGTGATGACTTATAAGAAGACTTCCTAAAATCCATAATCCTGTCTTTAGTTTTTGGCACATTCAGTGAGAGGAAGCCACAAAATATCCAACCGTCCACTTCTTAAACACAGAGGTCTCTGCTGTGGTTTCTGTCACGCACCTCCAGGTGAGGATGTCCTGTCACTGGACCCACACAGGTAATTATACTGTAGCTGCAAAAAGCTGTTTGTCTACCAGCTGGTTTAAACACATACGACTGCATTTATTCTTAAAATCATTTTCTAATGTAGAATCAGCTAAAGACGTTTTCATGAGTGAACGTAGTAACTGAGGGGAGTCCTGCTGTGTCCCTGAGGTCCAGGAGGAGGTAACGGTCCACCTCACAGGTGAGACTCGTTGGTACCAGCCGGTGAGGAAGCTGCAGGAGTTTGTGTGTTAGCTGTGTTAGCTAACTACAGACTGATGTCTAATCCTCCTTTCATCATCGTCATGCTGTTGCCGTAATAACAGCTGAGCTGCAGGTGAAAACTGAATCACCTGAAAGACTCACAAACAACGTCTGAGTAGCTCTTTATTAGCTTTACTGGATTAAACTCACACAAATAAATGACACGCAGCCTTCCTGCAGCAGCGTCCACGGCTCCCACTCATGCTCACTGCTCACCTGACACTCACAAAGCTTTAAACAGGACATGAGTACAGAGTAACGACACAAACTGATCAGTAGGAGAAAATGAAGCGTTTCCAGTATAATTGATACCATCACACCGGCTCCACTCTGACATCACTGATCAATAACCAAAGAACACACAGATCAAACTTCAGCCATCAGAGGAGTCAACGGAGCTGCTTCTGTTCCTGATGTGCTGATCTCTCCCTGCAGGCAGCTTCACACAAACACCATAAAATAATAAGTGAAAGCAGAGAGAACCAAGTGACAGTGAACAAACACCTGTAACTGTGAACAGCACGACCCCGATGATGTTTCCTGGCTCCAGGCCACACAGCTGTATCTGGCTCTCTCTGGGGCGTTTAAGGGTCAGGCTGAACCGTCCGCTTTTCACACGCTCGTCTTTCTTTCACTCGGTCTCTGTGATGCCGCTCCTGTTTGTCAGGCTTCTCAGGACGGTGCCACCACTCCACCCGAGTGTCTTCAGGCAGCTGAGCTGTGGTTCTGAAGGGCAGCCGGACAGACTCCGCCCCCTCCTCCACCTCCACCCGACACTCTGAGAGAACAGCAAACACAGCATGAGGTGTACAAACAGCAGCAGGTGTCACAGTTGCGGAGAAAGCTGATGCAGAGCAGAAGGTAACAAAGCACAGCACATTAGAAGCAGCTGCTGAGCTGATCACAGTCTGATGGGATTGTTTCTCCTGTCAGCTGCTGCGTGGATGTAAAAATGATCATTCAGCCAAAGGTGCTCCAAATAACTGTCTTAATGCTCCAATAAATATTATATTTAACCTCCTAAGACCCGAACTCCTACATGGCATGCATTTTTAAATTCTCTTTGCTATTTGGGCTGATTGGGACCTGAAGAATGCAAAAACAGAGAATTTCCAGATTTTTTTTTACCCGATTTTTGTCTCTGAGAAAAATGAGATCCACATGAGAGGACATTCGTTTTAATTTTTGATAGAACAGCAGCAGTATAATGTCCTCGTTAGTGGATATCAGGCCCTCGTGGAGCAAATTTTTGTATTTTGGTCTAGACGTCCCAAAATGTGATGTCCAAACATGTGGACGCCAGGTCCATGGCGGTTAAAGAAACAATCGTAAAGTTCTGTTTCCAGTTTGTCATTATTACAAACAGACATCAAACAGGATCTATGGATTAAATGGATGGAGATAATGATCCTACCGTCACAATGAGTTTGACCTTTAACCTGTATCTACAGCACTGACCTCTGACAGTAAGCAGCACTTGTTTCTTCAGCAGGATGTTTCCCTCCCTGCTAATGGTGCAGGTGTAGGTGTTTCAGGCTCAGACTGAGGTCTCCAGTTGTCAGCGGGTCTTCATTCATCTTCGTTCGATTTCTGTAAACTTCATCCTGTTCTTTATTCTTGTCAGAGCTGTTCTCATACACGTGGACCTTCCTGTCTTTCATGTCCTTCCACTCCACTCTAACGTCTTTAAGCAGCTGAAGTGTGGCTTTACAAGGCAGCAGGACAGACTCCACCCCTGAATCCACCTCCACCTTGTAAACTGAGAGGACAACAAAAGACACCATGATCCATCAGCTGTGGTGGTCACATGACCTCCCTGTCCCCTCATTGTCTTCTAGTCTCAGTCAGATTGTGTCTCAGTTTGTTCCTGATGTGTTGCTGACTCGTTCTTTGGTAACTAGTCTGCAGCGTCCTGTAAAGTGCTGCAGACGTGTTGGATGAAGAGCAGAAGAACAGACAGACTGAGCCTCCACAGTCGGCCATGCCTCACACGGCTCTTTACTTTGGGCTTCAGCATTAGCAACGTGTCTGAGGAGGATGTCCGTTCGAGAGACCATAACTGCGCCTTTTTTGAAATTCACTTGAGGACACGCCGTTGGATAAACGCGTCTATTTTAAACTTAAGGAGAATGTGTCACAAAGCTGAATGACTATGGAAGAAAACTAAAGTGGAAGTGCACAGGCTCTCTCAGAGATCTCATGCTCTCCTTAAATGAAATGGTGAAAATGGCTGCTCTGATTTTTCTAGGTTCTGTGAGATTATTATATTATCTTATGCCACGTTATACCCCTGATTAATGATTGTGAAATTATTATGTAGTCTTAGTTTGCATTATTCTCCTGACTTAGAAGAAGGTGATAACGATTACATTTGTTAAACTGATTTGCATTACATTAGACTGCTGATTTATTGTGTATGAATGATATTGTTTATGATGCATTATACTGCTGAGTTATAAGAAATGCTGTTTTCAGAGAGTCAGGACCTTGTTGTCTGATAGTAGAGGAGACAGAGAGCACATTCCACGGGAGCTTCACTCCCACCGTTGTTGAAGGCAGACGAAATAGGGAGCCAAGGCCATAAGTCAGGCTCGCTTTTGATTAGAGAGTCCCAAACATGATAGCTTGAACCAAGTTTGAATAATTAAGAGACCAATTGAGGAACATAATAAGTGAGGGGGGCGTAGTAGGGAAAGGTGTTTGTTTTTGTCTCATGTCTCAGAGGGTGTTGTCTCAGTCCCTCGGCCAGAGGACGGGTAGAGAGGGTCAGAGCGAGGGCAGTGGACCTGGGAACGGTGACCCGGGCCCATGATGCCATTGATGGACATGGAGGCGGCTGAGTGGGTCGAGGAGTGACACAGCGCAACGTATGGTGACCTCTTGTGGTCAAGAGGTCAAAAGCGGGAGTGTGGAGATCAGGGAAATATTTTACTGATGATTTCATAACCATCATCATTACCATTACATTAATTATCATTTCATCAAAGCATTTATTGAAGCTGTTGGCCTTACGTTAAAACTTGTATTACAGGTGCAGTCAACCTATTACATACATACTTTCAGTTCGGTTATTATCCACATGAGAATTGGCCTCTCTTTTCATAAGTCAGAGTGAGGTCGATACACACACACACACACACACACACACACACACACACACACACACACACACACACACACACACACACACACAGTAGTTAAGTTCATGTTTTGGGTAAGAGTGGCAGACACAATTTTTCATGTTTTCAGGAGATAAGCGAAAAGTTAGACGTCAACAGAATGCACCTGGCCTACAGACGGAGAAAATGTTCTTTTCCCATGTGTCAAAAGTCAACAGAACATTTGTGGTTTGAAACTTACGTCTGTATTGTATCTGTTTGACGTAAGAGGAGGCGTCAGAAAATATTCCCTGATGCTATAAGACAGTTGCATGTGTAATTTTGGGGCGAGATCGATGCTGAATGTTTTACAGTGTTCATCTCCCACACTGCGTGTATTCATTAAATCATTGTTTGACCAACTCTTCTGGACCAATTGTTGTTTTTGTGCTCACCCTCAATATTTGAACCCATTTAACAGTTCATATCAGAAAAGTTTTGTTTGACTGTTGTGTCTCGAGCTGCCTCACCTATAAAGCAGACAGCAACAAAAGTCTGATTTTCTGTTGATAAGATCAAAACAATCAATGACAAATCTCCCCAAAGCTTTCTTGTTCTGGCATCTCACTCCTGGTCTACTTTTACACCTGTGACATTTGATGATATGGTGACCCTGGTAGATAAAAAGAAGCCGTCTTCAGTTCCCTCAGATATTCTCCCCTCAAAGCTTTGTAGCAAAGTCTTTGACACTATTGGTCCTTGGGTTGTAAATCTTTTCAGTGCTTTTCTTCAGACTGGAGTGTTCCCAGTGTTTTTAAACATGCCATTGTGGAACCAAAGCTCAGAAAACCCAGCTTAGATCCAACATTACATCAACATTATAGATCAATTTCTCAATTTGTGATTGTCTACAGCAGAGTTTTGGTTTGATGTTGACCTTTGACCTGCAGTGGGACATCTCTCAGTCTCCATTCTCAGTCTAAATGATCTGACAGAGCAGGTGTAGGTGGCGCTGTCAGACAGTTGGAGGTTGGTCAGGTTCAGGCTGAGCTCTCCAGTTTCCAGAGCGTCAGTCTTCATGGATGTTCGGCCGCTGTAACGCTGGTTTGGATCTTTCAGTTTGTCTCCTTGAAGCTGGTGGACGGTTGGAGGACTGAGGTCGGAGCGACTCCACACCACTGTGGGGCTGTCCAGTTCAAAAGTGGGAAACTCACAGGGCAGCAGGACAAACAACTCTCCCTCATACAGCTCCACAGCTGAGGCATGCTGGGAAACTGAGGACACAGACAGAGTCCATGTGTCACTTTGAGGTAAAGATCAAACGTGGACAATTTCAGTTACAGAATATAAAATATCTACATAAAGAAATAAAATCACTGTTACACCTGAATAAACTGTGTGAAGGTAAAATAAATAAATACAATAAAGTGTAACCGAGGACAAGGTAGGAGGTAGGAGGGGCAAGGAAATAAATTGATCATTTATTTATTACATTAGTAAAACATACAATTTCCCAGTTATTTCCAGACAGGCCTTGCAACACATCCTGCTGATATCCCAGCTGCACATGACACTTACCACACAAACGGTGAAAAATAACACAACACTGCAAACCGTCACACCCTGTTTAGAGACACTGCAATCGATTTACCTGCGGGTATGCACTGCAAACAATTTGAGTCTCAGCACAGCTGGGAATCAGCGCTATGCATGACCTGCAATCTGGGAGATAAAGGGAAGTGGCACAAACAAATAAGCAAAAAACAAAAAGGGAGGTTAGTCCGCCCTTACACAACTCATTCAATCATCAACCGCCCTTACGGCTGGACGGACTAACCAACACAAAGTTACAAATCAATCAAAAGAACGGAAAACTGAGAGGCAGAGACAGGACAGCTGAAAAACACAAACAACATTATCGATTGAAATGTTACCCAATAAAATATCAGTTTTATTAAACCATTCAAAATCACAAAACTAAAACAAGCCGTCAATATACCTACAATACTGATCAATTTGCAGTCGATCTAGGATTTGATCAATTCTTCTATTAAAACTCGTGGTCACACCACAATATACCCACTCGCACTCGAGTGAATTCATCGCCTCTGGTTTTTTCCACAGACCTCACCCCACACACCTACTACCTTTTCGAAGCTCTTCAGCCAATCACCTGGCAGAGAGCAACAAACTGCCAGGTGACACTTGTTACAAAAGGAAGAAATAAGACGTGGTATGAGTGAAAAGTCTGAGTTCAGCTCCTCGGCTCATAGAAACACTGATTTCCTTTTATTAATGAGGCGTCTGTGGGAACAGGTAGGAGGCTCCTGATTGGTTCATAAGGTGTGAATAAATGTGTCATGTAGCAGGAAGCAAAGCCACATCAGGCTTTAGAAGGAATTCATGAAGGTCTGAAATCTGTCTGCAGTGCAGTGGAGTGATCTCCTCTCTTTGAGTTAGAAGTCTGGAAGTTTAGGAAGCAGCTGGACTTCAGGAAGCACAAATGTGATGAAGGTGAAGGTGTGGAGCGCTGTGTCAGGCTCTGCTGTGGAAATTAACTTTTGCAATATTTTCAACTGGAAAAAGAAGCAGGGTATGAACTTTGTAGCTCAATACAAAGCTCAGGGGTTAAAGGTCAAAGGTCACCCAGTCTGTGAGCAGAATCCTTAATGCAAGAAAACAACTTTCCAAGACTTTTCCCAAATTCCAGGTCAGATTTCATTGGTCAGAGAAAAGAACATCAAATTTGGATCCAGTACTCGTGTCACGACATCCTGACTGCTGATCAGCTGATCCGTCCTTCCATTGTTCATCAGAGGACGAGGAAACGTTACCACTGAGTTCAGTTTGGACAATCCACCAATCACAGAGCTCCATCAGTGATCTTACAGTAACTACATTCGCCAGCAGAGCTTTGATTGCACTTCTCTCCACCACCACTAGATGTCTCCACACTCTGTGCTGACTCCAATGAATGATCAGAGCTGCTGAGTCTGAACCTCTTTACTCGGTTGGAGGCGGCTGCTGCAGCCTCACCCTGACGCACACAAAGCTCCACCTTCAGTTCTGACACTGAAACATACACTGTAGCTAAAATGATGCAGATGTGACCGTCAGCAGCTGGATTTCCTCTCCATAGACGTGTTTCCATGCTGATCACAAAAAAGCAACAACTCAGACAGATCATTAGATACAGCAGCTTTAACTGTAACAGTGTAATTGTAGAGTCTTTACAATGTAAAGTGCATGAAGGCAACTGTTGCTGTGATTTGATGCTATGTTAATAAAACTGAATGAATAAGTGCTGATATTTATCCAGATTGTCTCTCTGATTGATCTCTATGACCAGCCTCAGTAATAACTTCCAGCCAGCAGCCTCGTCCCTGCAGGTGTGCTCACACAAAGCTCCCCGTCCATCAGTGCTTTAATCATGATTTAAAACTTTCTCTAATAAATCACTTTCATGCTGCCTCAGACTAAAAGCCTTTATTTCACCCACCTCTCTTAGCTGTTTAACTGATTCATAGTTTTTATTTTATTGAAAACATTCAACCATTTAAAAGATTATTAATTTTTATCAACAGATTTTTAACAGGGACTGAAGGAAACTGTTTCCAGGGCCTACTCCGTGGATCGGCTTCCTCCGAGGCGTGGACGTCTATCAGCAGAGAATGTCCCTTAGTCTGTAACACAGTCAAATATATTCTCAAGTAATATTCAAGCATGCCATTCAGCGTGTTAGTACGAGCTCGGGAGCAGCTTGGGAGAACAAGAAAACAGAGACTGCTTTAGATTGTCTTCCCAAAGTGACTCAACTTTATTCACAAGTACAACAGTTTATATAGAGGGTAAAATTCATGAGACAGCAGATTATCAGTTTAAACCAGTACAGACCAAGATAAGGCAGCGTCTTCCTGCCCTTGGGTGAAGAAGCATCCTTTGTGTAGTTTATTAGTTCAGCTACAATTGTGATTATCTCAGCGACATATTTTCAAGGCACAAAACGAAGAGTTCTTACATTAGTGAAATCTGAAACAAACCATTTGGCCTTCAACAGGCGTCTAAAAGATTAAGAAACTAATGTAGCTGAGGGAGTGATCTCTGTGGTATTTCAACCTTGTACCAGCCTGTGATTCTCACACATCAATTCTTGGGTCAAAGAGAAAAACACTGAAACAAAGGGGCCTTATTGAATGACAGAGTTTTCCTGCATGATGTCACTATAAAACAATATCCAGTAAATGCTCCCATGGTACTAAAATACCTAACAGGGACTATAAGGAAAGAGGACCTTTATCCCATATTAGCTCCTCTTAATAATAATCACATAACAGTAGGTGCCTGCAGATCTTTGTCCATGTTTTACATCCTTCTTTACACAGATGTCTTTTCATATTTGATGTCATGTTAATTTGAAAGCGGAGCCCTCCATCTGCCACAGCGATGTTACCTGCATCACTTTACTTTATAGCGGCTGGAAGATTTCTGAAAGTCACCAAAAACAACAAAAGTGGGACTTCCTGCTTCTCACAGAGGACTTCCTGCCAGTTCAGACAGAAAAAAATAACCTATAAGTATATAAATAAGTATGAACAACATTTCTTCATTCACATGACCTTTGACCTCGGACCGCTGAAGCTGGCTGACCTTTTCTGCTTCCTCTTCCATCCATTTCAAATTAAAGGCCCTCCTAATAGCTGCTGGACAGTTTTGTACTAACAAGGCTTTTATTGTGAAACACTGAGAAACAGTTGGAAACACTGATTTTGTTTTTTTAAGAGCATGTGTTGCTCTGACAAACGCTGCGTTCCTTACTGTGAGAGACAGAGTGTCTCCTCCGTCTGTGTTTAGCTTCCTGTGAGGACAGGAAGTGATGCGAAGGCTTATGACGTGTGAAACTATGAGGAAGCTGAACTCTGTGGCAGTCTGCCGTGATGTTTGGCTGCACACACTAAACTGAGCTGAAAGAGAGTGTGTGTGTTTTAGTATGCAACAAGAAGTGAAACACACACACACAGCAGCTGCTTTCAACACACACACTCAGTTTGTTCACATGAGGACAAAAAAACTTTATTTAACTAGGCTTGTGTGACAAGAAGACAGGAGAGTCTGAGTTCAAGGCTCTGCTCAGATGAATCCCACAAGCTCGGCAAGTTTCTGTGGCAGCTTCACCTGAGACACGAGGAGGGAGGAGACAAGGACGCTGAGGATGGTGCAAGGTTAAATGTAAGGAGAGAACCAGAACAACAAAGAGGCCTCCTCCTCCTTTATGGGAAACACGATGAGGCGAAGGAGACCCGACGAGAAGGCGCTCAGAGTACGTGACTGCTCTAAATGGAGGCAGCTTCATGGTGCGATGGTCAACAGGTGTGGGTCTGTTGAAACATCCTGAAGGTGGAGTTTGACTGCAGGCTGCAAGCAGTCACACTTCATGACAGCGCTCATCTCCCTGCTGCACCACGGCTCCGTCTAACTCTTCCTCTTTATTTCCAGATTAGCGATCAGCAGGCATGAAGTCATCACCTGTGTGGGCCTCATTTACTAACGTTTCTATGGAAAAGTTCAAACTTCTTGGAGTTTTCACACAAAATTTCCATAATCAGATTTATGATGTGCTGTTCTTCTTCTCTGTGTTGTAGCCTCCTAATGACACCCCGTTTGTGCTCCAGTGGATGATGAGAGTCAAACCTTAAATACTGATCCATATGCGTAGGTTTACGGTACACGTCAGGTTGTAGACGTCCCCCATTACTGATGGGAATCTCACAGTCTAAGAAGGCTAACCTGCCACTTGTTATTATTTGTATTATTTTGATATTATTGAGCCATGATGGCGCCTTTGAAACTCTGCGTCTGCTCTTCTTCTGCTCCATCCAGATCTTTGCATCACCTTGTTTTACACACTGACTCCATCAGGTTACAGAGAGCTAAGTGATGAATGACTGTTTCATGCCACAGACTGCAGATCAGTCAGTGTTCTGATGGCGCTGATCTGTCATCACAGTCACATGACTTCCCCTTGTGTGAATTAATGTGTTCTATTTAGTTCTGCAGTATTTTATTTCTAGAGTACATCTGCATTTTATTCATTTCACACAAACTGTTGATGTAATGTCATCAAATGTCCACTAGATGTCAGTAGCCATCGGTGGACCGAGTACATCAACCTCTCTGAATACATACATGTGCGCTTAAATGAGCTCACATTATTGATCTGGACTGATGGATCGCCTTTGTTTTTATAGTCAGTGTTACCATGGAAACGACACTAACACACTATCTAGACATACAGTGGATTTGTTTGACTTCAGTCTTGATTCTGCATGGAAACAATAACCTGACATCTTTGATCATAAGTTTCAGAGCGTCGCCTGTAACCATGGTTACTGACCTGCAGCCTGACGTCACTCTGAGCAGCTGCATGTATGAATGTACACACAGGTACGCAGCTGTACGTGAGTGCTGTCAACACACACACATGCACAAGTATATAAAGGTCTGTACCCCTGTGTCCTGCTCCCAAGAGCAAGAAGGAGCTCTGAGCAGCGTCACCTCCACTGCTGAGAACACCAACATGTCCACTAAAGCTTTGCTGGCTTTGATTCTTCTCTGCCTGTTTACAACTTCTGTAGGTGAGTGTTTGCATGAGAAAGATGGAAATCCTGTGTTTTGTCTGCACAGCAGTGTTCATGCACAGGTATATGTGTCTGTTTCTACACGCGTGCATCATTTAGACTCTTCTGATGTTGGAAAGAAAATGAAAACAGCGTTTTCTTCTCTTATGTGACCAAAATTCTGCTGTTTTCTTTTCTATTCTACGTGTTTATTTTTGCATTTCTGTGAAGATTCAGACATCGGCGCTAATTATCTTCCACATGTCCAGTGTTTTTATTACCGTGTGCTCGAATATCAGATTTGGAAGGACCGCTTGATTGTTTGAAGTCTCTGTGCTAAATGACAGATCCTGATTCAAGCGCGAGAAGTAAAAGCAGTGATTTGAGGTTCTCATCTTTACGGTTTTGGATATATTCTTGTTTAAGCATTGCCTGAGATTTCAGTGTGCAGAAAAAGGACATGAAAATGAGTGGAAAGAGCATTTTTATATACAACATTTGATACATGAAGACACATTTTGACAGCAGTGGCGTTTCCACGCCAGATTTACCAGGGTGGGCTCTGGGTGTTTTTTCATGGGGGCACAGAACCAAAACCAGAGGCAACATTGAACTGTTTCATCTATGAAGTGAATTTATTTGGAGCACAAACAAAGTGAACGAACATTTAACAATCAAACAGGAGATTTCACACCCTGCACATCTTTAAAAAGCACTGACTGACATCACTGTGGACCGAAACGCCTGCATGCATGGCAACAGGCAGAGTCCATAGTTACAGAGAAGTTGAGGAGGACTTTCCTACCGGCTGGGCTGGAAGCTGCGCCTCCTGTCCCCCATTCATGTGGTGGGGGTCGTCCTCACACTGGGGGGTCGTCCTCCCTCCTGCTGATGTCTGAAAAGAGACGGATGTGGAGTAAACATGAGGCTGTAACTGAGAGCTACAGTAACTTATTACTTTATCTTTTCATTAGTGTTAATGATACTGTGTGGAGTGTAATCACAGGGCAGCCCGTGTCCTCCTCTCTGTAGTTCCCTCACGCTCTCCATCTCCATCTTTGCTATCAGGGAACAAATGTCTGCTTTTCTTTAATGTCAGCTGATGTTGTTCCAGCTGTGACGCTGAGCTCCTGTCTCAGCTTCATGTTTCATGTACGGTTAAAGTAAAAGGATGAAGTCTGTCTCTGAGCCTGTGCGGACCGGATTTGTTCAGTGTTAAAGCCATGAAGCTGGATTTCACAGTGACGAACCGTATCGCTTACCTTCGTCTCTTCACCTGTTTCCACGTTAGTCTGCTTTAACGATTCGCGCTTCTTTCTGAGCGCGAATGTGCTGAGAGAGCGAGTGTGCAGCGCCCTAAAGAGTCCGTGATAAACACAAACTAGAACACTAGTTCCAGTCCCAGCGCTAAATTAATTCGTCTCTTCAGGCTTCACAGGACCGCGGGACAGTGAGCCGTGATTGTGAGCCGCGGTGGAGACACCCGCCTCTCGTCCGCCGCACAAGTCTTTTCTCCTGCGCTGATCACAAACGTGGACGCGCGTTCACATACCAAACATACGGGCGCGCGCACACATACAAGCAGCCTGATTGGATCATATTAAAAAAATCATTAAAAATCATCCCTGAGAGTCGACGTGACACTTTCTTCCTCTGCTCCACCTGCTCTACACCTGTGCTGAGTGTCATCTCAACCAGCTTTCATACTCTCGAGAAATTAAAGACAAACTTTACACTTAAACTTAAAATCAACTTGAAAACTTTAAAGGAATGTGATAATGTCATGTTAAACATTTAAGAAAAATAATCTGTGATAGCTGAGGTGAATTTCTCAACAGACTCCTCTTCTTTGACATCCACACTACACGTGTTTCACCTCAATCCACTACATAATTCTGGAGACATTGCAGGGCTTTTTGGGTCACTCCTGGACGATTGGGGAGGGGACCAGAGAAAACGACGAGTCCAACATTGTTTCGGCAAAGTTCCACGCACAATGGCACCTGCTCTGGCCCCTGGAAGACAATTGACTTCTAACTTAAATGTGCTCAGAGCAGAAAAACAGCATATAAGAACGACTCCATTTACATGTCTCAGAAAAGAATTGCCAATTACCAGAGTTTGATCCCCAGGGGGTGTCGCAGAGGGGGGGAATGGTCAGACACATGAACAGGTTGGTGGTGTTCTGAGGCATCTGTTTATGACTATCCTTCTTCCTCACCATCACACAGTCACCCTGTTTGCCCGGCTGTCTAGCTACAGGTTTTTCAATGACATGAAGCCGAGTCTCCAATTCAGTGAGCTGCAAACAGGCTACATTTATTTCAAGTGTCATTACTGCTTAAGAAGGCTGAGGAGTAACTAAACATCTGACACAGTGAGCAGGACAGTGCAGGAGGGACAGGTGAAGAGGCCATGCTGCTAGCGAGTCGGCTAAGAGCCAAGCTAGCAAAACCCTCAAGACACAATAAGTGATTACTGACAATAATTAGCAAGTGAATACACAGAGAGTGTGCTCCAGATGAAGCACGTCAAGATTACACTATGAAATAAGACGTTTTTCTATAAGTTTTTTACTGAATTGGCTACGCAGGCAAGCTACACAAAAGCACCACTGAAGCTCGAGCACGTGTCAAAATAATTCATGCAATGCTTCAGGAACACTGTGCCGAGGCTTGGTTCATCTGAACAGAGTTAGTGATCAGTCATCAAGTTCTGCTTCAGCTTTGGTGTCTCTGTGCGAGCGATAGTGAACCAGTGTGTGTGGTAATGAGAGTCGTCATGGAGCCAGCGAGGAAAAGAGGACGCTCTGCTTGTTGCTAAATAACAACCAGGCCATCAGCAATTCTGCCCCCGGGTCTGAAATGTACAGTGACAGAACTTTAACATAACGTTAAACAGAAGCTGTCAGCTCGGCTCTGTTAAGTGGACAGTCATAATGAAGAAGTTGTAGATTCAATCCTCCTTTCATAAGTTTGGCCACCAGATGTCACCAAAAAGGTGTTGGAAAGCCTCGAGTAATGAACCCTTTTTCAACTTGAGCTTCAGAAAGTTTCATTTGGCCCTCACTACCACTGTGTGTGTTGTAACAGGAACAGAATGTGATGCTCCACCACAAAGAGAGCAAACACCAAGTGACAGCAACACCGGAAGTCAGAAGACAAAATGTAAGAACCCCGAATCTCTTCTACACCTCACTTTTATACCTGCTCACCCTTGGAGATCCAATCAAGTTGTTGACATTTAATCATGTGACATCCTCCTGTCTTTCACTAACTTGGCCTTTACCCACTGTGACAGTGATGTGAATCATAAAATACAATAAAAAGTATCACAAGAGGAGCGTACAGCAGGTCTCCTCTGCTGAAGGCTCCTGTGTTTGGCACAGCAAAGCATTCAGACCATGAGTGTGCTTGCTACAACAGCCACACAAGATTTAAATGATAATAATAATAACTATAATTTTTTTAAAAACAACTTTTTTTCCTTTTATCTTCTCGAACAACAAGGTCTACATATAACTTTTTTCCTGGGAGACATCACTCAGCAGCAAAAGGAGCTTTTAGACCCTACTTGATGCATCGCCGGGCGGATGAGTAATCCACTTCAGATTCCATCTGCTATTTAAGTTACCTGAACTGGAGACTCTGTGGACAGTCAAACACTGACTGCACTATTTATGTATCAACCTTTAGACGCACAAACACTGATCAGTGATCAATCCACTCTGCAGTTTACGATCCAAGTCCCAGCAGATGAAAACTGAAAGACTTTCAAATCACATGAGCCAATATTTTATTCACAACAGAACATAAATGCTTGTTTGTTTGTGTGTGTGTGTGTGTGTGTGTGTGTGTGTGTGTGTGTGGGACTGTTTGTCAGGTACTTGAAACAATGATTCCCAGTCTCAGTGATACCAACACTCTCTGTCCTGTTTTGTCTCGTCTCCTGCAGACCTGACAATCATCAGAGCTGTGCGTGGACAGGATGTCGTTCTGCCGTGTCAAGTTCATAAAGATTATCCCATCGCGGCTGTGGTGTGGAGGAGAATTGACATGAAGCCAGTCGAAGTGCTTTTGTACCAGAGCAAGACGTCTCATCAAGCCAACAAGTATCCACCTTCAAGGAGCCGCATGCATCTGATGGATAGAAGGATGAACAATGGAAATTTGTCCTCGGCTCTGCAGAATGTGACTGAGAGTGGAATATATGAGTGTCTGGCCATCGACACAGAAATGCACCAGTCGAAGACTCCCATTGAGAACGCTGACACCATCATCATCATCCAGCTGATAATTGATCCAGAGGGTGAGTTTGTAGAGTCGTCCACAATCCTTTCTCTCTGATCCTTATACAGCACCAAATCACAACTACAGTTACCTTGGTTACGCTGCAGTCTAGGCTGCTGGGGGATTCCCATGATGCACTGAGTGTTTCTTCGTCACTCACTCTGTGTTTAGACACCTCTCTGCATTGAATCATTAGTAATTATTAATCCCTGGCTCTCTTCCCCAGCGTGTCTTTTGTCCTGTCCACGTCCCCTCACCTCAGCCGGCCTCTCAGATGGCTGCGCGTGGTTCTTTTCCTGTCACCAAACTGCTTGCTTAAGGGGGGTAAGGGGTGCACTGCAGGACACTTGGAGCATTGTTCTTTCAGTTACAGCCCCTTGATTATTTAATTTGATCAAGAAAGAAATTAATATTAAAGAGAATTTAAAGCAGTATGAAGGCCCTTTGATGCACACATGAGGCTGAGGTACTAGGAGTTATAGGACTTGGGTTGGCCCACTTTTAACTTCAGAACTGTCTTAATCCTTCAAGGCATAAATGCAACATGGTGCTGGAAACCTTCCTCTGACATTTTCTTTTATGAAGATATTGGTGATGAGACTTTGTAGAAAGCAGGGATCAGATCATGTCTCACACCTGTCTCCTGTTTCTCACCTGCAGCTCCAACACTGAATGCTGGCGAGAGGCAGTTTGCTCCACCTACGTCTCTTCTGGTATTTTTGATTTTGGGTCTTCTCTCATGTTTCTGTTTCTCTCTTTAATCTTGATGATGCTGTAAACACCGACCTCTGACCTGAAACTCCTGCCTCTGAGTTTAAACAGAAACTTATTTGATGTTTTCATTCATTTGGTTTTTATTTTGCTTTGGGATTTTTTTTTTCATATAACAGCTTTCATTTAATGTGTGATGTGACATTTTTCACTTACAGCTAAATACACAAGCACTCACTGTGGCTGTGAGGATAAGTGATTATGCTGAGATTACATGTAAAGGGTGGAAACTGTTTTCTTTTAGTGGTTTGTCTTTAAAGATAATCACAGTGGTTGATTCACCGCAGTTTTCCTCTTATATCTACAGTTTTCATGGGTCATGTTTTAAGGGAGGTACTTGTTTAGCATGTTTGTACTCACAGGCAGGACTCACAGTAGTTTCACTGACTTTTATGATGAAAACAAGACGATAACTAAACACCTCTGTCAGTAAACAAGATCCAATCAGAAGTGCAGTAAGTTTAAAGCACACGTTTGATCTGCCCCCACCAAACGGTGCAGCTCTTTTAGCAAACAGTGAAACTGTTTCTCATCCACTGTGACCAAAACTAAATGACACTGTTGTCAAAAGACTCTGCACACGTTCACGAACAGACTGAATTTACTCCACTAACAGTACAGACCAATGTTAGCCAATCAAATCAGTATTTGTGGAGCATCAAATATCACTGCAGCAACTATCAGCGTGTTGCACATGAACACAGTCAGTAACAGGCAACTAGCATGGCTAACATTAATGCTAATGAAGGCATGGCTAGCGTGTGTCGTCACTGGGCATGCTTGCTATGCTATAAACTGATGCTATGCTAGAGTGTTAATGGTTCCTGTAGTCCATGATTTAGAGCAGGGGTGTCACACTGACTTTACATGTCAGACCACATGCAGTAATTATATTTATAAATGGCTTTAAACGCACATTCAGCCTGTGAGACTCATTGATACTCAGTCAGACTCTGAGCCGCGGTTCTGCCCATATGGAAAAGATCTATATAAATCTCATAAAGTTTGTATCTGTCTTGTGTGAAACTTGTATGAAAAGCATATAAGAGTGAAAACAGATATAAGATCCCTTGAAAAATTATATAAATGAAATGTGCCTTATATAAGAAGTAGGCCAAATCTGATGCAAGTCTTTTATAAGTTTTTCTATTTTTTTTCCATATGGGTGTGCTACATGCTCACATTTCTGCATCTCTGTATTTCAGAGACACTTTGTATTAACTTTATTTAATCTAATATTCAACTCTGAACTCTAACTTTAGTCTTTTTAACAGAGGCTATTTTTTAAAACTTGCTGTCCTTCTTTAGCATAATGGTGTGACCCAGTCTGTCTTAGCATGTGATTGGCTGCATGGTCCCACCTCTGTCTGCATGGAGACCAGCAGGGCTGAAGATTCAGCTCCACATTAATCATTAATAATAACTGACATATGAACGTGTATCAGGGCCTGATGTGGCCCGCTGGCCGTATGTTGGACACCCCTGCTTTAGCTGCTGAGTCATGGCTGAACGGGCACAAACAGAGTCATGCTCAGACTTGTTTCTCACTACTCTCTGTGAAAAAAGAAAGAAAACAAACCCACTCATGATCGTCAGAGTGTACATTTGATTTATTTGATGCTTCTGTCGACATGAACAATAGAAAAGCAGCTGCTTAAATCCTTTTGCTGCACAGATGATAACGTCTCACGTGCAGTCTGGGAGTGACGGCGATTTCACTCTCTGGTGTGAAAAAGAACTGGTGTGGTGGGAGCAGCGATGTGTGTGTGTGCACTGCACAGAGTGACTGTGGGGATGAAGGAGCTGCTCCGTGGCTGTAACAGTCAGCAGGAGGTGGAGGTGCTGTCCACCATGAGGACAAATAAAGCTTTAGAATTGAACAGCTCGCTTGGTTTGCACAGTATCTGTGAGAGTTGTATCATATGCACCATATGCACTTTACAATCACAACGACTTAATGATGTAGAATATGAACCAACAGGCCACATGCTGACTCTGAAACAAAGTGCCATTAGAGCTGATCCAGAGCAGGCAGCTTCAACGCTGACTCAGCAGCAGTGAGCCTGATATTTCTTTGTAGCATAGCTCGAGTGCTGCTTTGTTTCCTTTGCTTTGTGTCTCTATCTGTAGCGTCGTGACTGTACGACAATTATCCTGTGATGCACCGTGAAACAGCAAGCGCCGTACGAAACAGACTCAAACACTTAGCCGTCTGTGTTTAACTTTACAAATCGTTCTCTGCTGTGCAGCTTCGCTACTTTCAAGAAACACAGTGTTTGTTTTCAGTAAGTCTTTTAAAATGTACTCTCTAAAAAAACACACACACACACACACACACACACACACACACACACACACACACACACACACACACACACACACACACACACACACACACACACACCAAACCAAAGGAATCTATTTTCAAACTGAAGTGTTTATGCTTTCAGTCCGTGTAGCTGCTGATACTTAACACGTGAGTGTTGTCTGAAGAAGAGGACTCTGTTGCCATGGTAATCCCTGCATGAATGGATGCTCTTAGCCTCGTTTTGTTATTATTTTTCTCTAATTCTCAGAATTTTCCCCAAGTCTGAAAATAACACACCAGGACATAATCACTATCATGTTTTAGCAAATAAACGGTCTCTAATTTTACGGCAGTTTGGTTTTAATGGAGAGAGAAAGAAAACTCGAGGAAAAAAAAACAGGTGAAAGTTTCACAGCGTTGACTTGTTTGTGAGCAAACTTTCAGACTGGGCAGGCCTAATGATGATGTCCCTCTGTGTAAGTCATCGTCTGTTCTTTAATGTAGAAAAGCCTTTTTAAAAGCTGCCTTCGGCTCGTGTGCAGCCTGACACAGTGTTATCTCTGGGATTTCCCTCAGGTCTGCTGAAAGTGTCCTTAAAGTTGAATATTGTGACAAAGTGAATGTAACAGTGAGACTGAGCTGCTCCGTCTGTTTCTGCTGACTTCAGCTCCTTAAACATCCTGATTTATCAGCACTGCAGGGACACGAATGTCACTGTTACAGAGACGCACACACAGAGCAGGAATGTGACTGAATATCACTGACAGGAAAAACACCTTCAGCCTCAAACATGCAGTCAGCTGCTGCACTGGCCTAATGACAGACGTGAGCTGAGCTCAGGGAGCAGCAGAGGGTGGAGGCTCATTTCATACGTCTTTAAACTCAGCAGTGTGAAATCCAAAGAGACTGACATGTGACAGAGAAAAGCATCAGTGCTGTCGGCTCCAGCCTCACTTTATAGTTTGCTTTTATTTCTCTGGATGATGCAGGGAGCCTGGCTCAGCAGCTGCTGTCATGTTGTAACCGTGTTCCTGTGACTGTACTGTGATAACTCTGTGACCATGTGATGGACTTACTGTTGATGCTGTCCTGTATTAAAGTGTTACTGCAGCCGACCTGTCTGTGTGTCACTGTCTGTGGACTGCAGCGTCTTCAGCAGCAGCTGTTTGCTGTTTGCACCATCCGCTCAGATATTCTTCAGTTTAAACGTCTTTATTTCATCTGTGCTTAATACTCAACAATGAGGCTACATCGAATGTTAAATGTCTTGTTATTCTCCTCAACTCAGAAACTGCTAAAATATAATGACACTCAAACTGGAGTGTTGTAAAAATTGTGTGTATGTGTGTGTGGGGGGGCTTTAGGAAGGCAGCAGCGATGGTGTGAATGAATGCAGCAGCCCAACCCACCAGGCTCTGATTGATGCAGCTGGCCTCCAAGGCCCCATGTGTGTGTGCAAAATAGCCAATTACTACATTACACTTTACTACACTAACGAGTAAAGAGGACTGTTAGCCTGTCAGCTTGTGGAGCATCAAATATCACTGCAGCGACAATCAGCACGTAGCACATGAACACAGTAACAGGAAGCTAGCATGGCTAATGCTAACTGCTAATGAAGGCACAGCTAGCATGTGTCGTCAGTGACCGGGCATGCTTGCTCTTCTATATGTTGATGCTATGCTAGAGCGTTGACAGTTCCTGTTATCCATGATTCACACCAGGGGCGTCACACTGACTTTACATGGGGGGCGACAGACAGCCCCCTTTGACCTTAATGGGCCGGACCAGTGGAACTTCCTGTCACTGTGAAGGAGTCACATATTTAACTGTTTTTCTACATGATGAAGAAAAAGTCACAATGACAGAAATCTGTCAGCACGACTCTTTAAACTGTCAGAAATCAAATGACAGAAAAATAGCTCATAGCTCATCGTTAGTCTTAAAAACCTGAAGTTTCTATAGCATAAAGTGAAAAAAGAAGGTTTTCTGCCTTTAAAAGTTTATTGCTAAATTACTTTGTGTACTATGAATAAGTAAGGTTTGTATCTGCAAGAAAAGCTGTAAAACTATGAAAATTCAAAATGTCTGCTTGTGCTTGATTGTTGTGAGCAGCAGATCAAACAAGTTAAAATAATCAATTATAATCGGGCTGATTCTTATGTATCACCTTGCTACTCTCAACACGTGCCACATTCACACAAGCACTGTTTCTATGCTTTAAGTGCTTACTAACTACCATTCACACACATTCATACTGCGATGGATGCACCAGAGAAAACTTGGTGTTAATATCTTGCCCAAGAATATTTGGCATGCAGAGTAGGGGGAGCCAGGGATTGAACCACCAACCTTCCGATCAGTAGATGACCCGCTCTGAGCTACAGCCGTCCCCAATGTAATGTCTAATTATTATTGTAGAGGCTAAGCCTACGCTTGAAGCCACTGAGGTGGTCGTTAACGGGGATGACGCGATGTCACTGGTATGCATGAATTAAGTTCACAGTCCAATAAATCCAGCAGTATGTATCTTGTCCTTTTTGGTCTTTATTCCGTATCGACATAGCATAACAGCACAACGGTCACAAACTGTTTGCCTTCTCAATGACACACCTGACGCCGATTACGTGCGTCTACCTTAAATACCTTTACATTACATAATCAAAACAGAAAAAGGTGACCTCTAGTGACCACATAAGGTATTAACCCAAGAATGGCTCCTACAATTATAAAGAGCTTTTAAGGTACATTCAGACCTGTGCAACTCACTCAGACTCTTAACTGTAGCTCTGTGCTACATGCTGACATTTCTGCTAATCAAACTTTGAATAAAATTTATTTAATCTAATATTCAACTCTGAACTCTAACTTTAGTACTTTTAACAGAGGCTATTTTTATGCAGTGTTTTCATAAAAGCCTTATTTTTATGTATTTGCTTCTACCAGGGAGAACACATGAGGTTAAAGGACAAGTTAGAGACCTTTTGTCTCTACAATGGAGAACAGCTTTTTAAACTCTGCACTCAGCTTTGTGTCTCCAACATCACTGATATACAGACAGATTGATATATGGACCTGCAGCGGAGTTTAGGCCCAGACATGGCTAGTGACGTCAGACCTGATGGATTAAAAAAGTTAAATTTAATTGAATCTAATCTAATAACTTTAATCTCAGCCAAACCGATTTACTCACGAACAAATAAAACACTGAAAAAGCCAAACAATAACATTTTTAAGTTATCAAAGTGACTTATATATCATGTTTAACCCGAGTAGTGAAAGACCGCGGGGCTTTGAAGACGATGTGTCGGTCGGCTCAGATATTTGAAGTTCACACAGCTACATTCTCACCTGAAAACGTGTTAAAAGTTTTTTGCAAACAAGAAAGAGAAATAAGAGCAATATTAAAACTAAGTCGCTGCCGCCATTGGTGGAAACTGGAATTGGCTGGGCCGCGCTATGAATTCTGCGATATGGTTTTTCAATTTTGTTGTCCGGGTGGAATATCGGGAGAAATTCAGGAGAATGGTGGCTCCGGGAGGTTTTCGGGAGGGGCACTGAAATTCGGGATTCTCCCGGAAAAATCGGGAGGGTTGGCATGTATGGTTGTGGCAACATCACTAACCTTGTCAAACACCTCAGAGTAAATCATATCACAGAATATGACGAGCGTATGTTGAGGCGAACTGAAGAGGAGGAGAGGGACAGGTGCTGCTAGGGCGAGACAGACGTCTCTCACAGAGTCCTTTAGTGCTGCAGGCAGGCAACGTGTTCAAATAGCACAACTTCAGTTTTTTTATTTCTATATGATGAACTCTGGATTATTAAGTGATAAGAACAAGTAATCTGATGCCCTGTAATCATTATGATGCTATAATTTGAGATACAATAAATAAAATAAGTTTATGTACAAAGTATCGTATCGGATCAGTATCGTCGATACCATCCTGAATTTAGGGCTTTGGAGCGTGATGTCACGGGGGTGGGCGTGGAAAGGATTTTGGCCCGATCCGCCATTTTTGGGGTCTAGCGCAAGTGAAAAGGGAGCGAAGTCACACACAACAGCCACGGTTTGTATTTGCTGTGTGGTCGGCTGCAATGTTCGATCACACGACCGGCAAGAGAATAAGGTTGGAAATGGTTTATCTTTTCATTCTTTCCCAACCTGGAAGCAACATGAGGCGCCTAGCCTGGATAGCAGCTGTGAGACGAGCTGACGTGCAGTTCTCTTCCATCTCCAAATATCTGTTGGTGCTCCAGACATTTTCATTCCGGTAAGTTCTAACTATGTTCATATCACTCTTTATAGCCTATTAGTTTTATTTTCTATGCGCTCTGAGCTCATAGCAAATTAGAACAAACATCCTAATGAGTGATTTTGCAGAACTACCTTCTATTTATAGAGTTGCTAATTATTTGGCATTATTGCAGCACCAGGTGGAGCACCAGTCTGATCACAGGTTGGAGGAAACATGGTGGATGGTCACGTGAGCTGTAGTCAGCTGATAAACAATCAGATCAAACACAGAAAACAGGATGAAGCTTCATCACAAACAAGACATACATGAGTATAAAACATGTCAGACTGAAAATGAGACGTCAACAGCATCACAAACAATGTTTAAAGCTTCCACGTGGTTTTACATTTTCTACATGGAAACAGGAAGTGCTGCTTTTCATTTGAAAAGTCACATTTATGGATGTGGACGTGGAAAAGTACAAATCTGGCAGCCTTTGTTGGACATGAAGTCGGTAATGTGTCTGCGTGACAGCTGTGGAAGCACAGGAGCAACGTCTGTGGGAAAATTCACAAAGCAACACGTCTATACCACTCTGACATGTTTGAAGATTTTTCACAATAAAATCCATGATTTGGTTTAAATGAAACTTTCTTCACCTTGTAAGGAAACATTTTGTGGACACGATTGTTTTCCAGCTAACAAAGTTAGTCCAGTGAGAGACAGCAGGAGGAGCAGAGGTCAGCTCATTGTGACAGCGGTCAAACAGATGTGATGGGTAACAGCACACACAGGTGTGTTTCATCTCCACACACACAAACCACAGCAACACTGACTCCACACTCAGCCTCCCAGTGACTGTGAGCTTACCCGTGTCACCGGTGCCACCCACTGTGGACCCCTCTGTGTCATGTGATGGCAATACAGGACGTTTTCCACAAACAGCTCCACACTGAGTCCTGGCTTCAGTGGGTGAGTCCATCCAGCAGAGATGTGGAGACACAAAGCTGCTGGACAGTTTGAGGTGTTACATTTCAGTTCAGGTTCATGTTTGTGCACTAGAACCAGATGTAGAAGTTTCAGCATGAAAGCACTCGATGATGGGCAGCTTGATTGAGAGAGGGTGAGAGAAAGAAAAAAACAACCCACGGCTCGCGTCGTTCACGTCGAAGATCCAGCTCTAAGTTAAAGTCTGAGTTCAGCTCGTCGGCTCATGGAAACACTGATTTCCTTTTATTAATGAGGCGTCTGTGGGGACAGGCAGGAGGCTCCTGATTGGTTCATAAGGTGTGAATAAATGTGTCATGTAGATGGAAGCAAAGCCACATCAGGCCTTAGAAAGAATTCATGAAGGTCTGAAATCTGTCTGCAGTGCAGTGGAGTGATCTCCTACCTTTGAATGGCTTCAGGCCTCAAGCAGAGGGAAAAGAATGAAGATATAAACTTTGTAGCTAAAAACAAAGCTCAGTGTCAAATTTGGATCATTATCACTTAATTTAGTTTGGACAATCCACCAATCACAGAGCTCCATCAGAGACCTTACAGCACAGGTGTCGAACTCCAGGCCTCGAGGGCCGGCGTCCTGCAGGTTGTGGATGTGTCCTTGATCCAACACAGCTGATTTAAATGTCTAAAATACCTCCTCAACATGTCTCAAAGTTCTCCAGAAGCCTGGTAATGAACAAATCATTTTAATCAGGTGTGTTGACCCAGGGTGATATCTAAAACCTGCAGGACACCGGCCCTCGGAGCCTGGAGTTCGACACCTCTGCCTTACAGTAACTGTTGTTGTTACACTATCTCTTACCGTATATTACTAAATCTCCATTTGCACTATTTGCTTATTTGCACTACTCTGCCTGGTTTACACTCAATGTCATTTACCCTTACTTGAATATTGTATATTGTATAGCTTTCTTGTTATACGTAAAATTGTATTGTATTTATTTAAATTTTTACTTTTTAATTATTTTATTTGCATTTTTTAATCACTCTCTTATATTTAAATGTTCATTTGCTATTTTATCTAGGGTTTGAGAGTAACGAAATTTCTATTCTCTGTATGTCCTGTACATGTGGCAGAATTGACAAATAAAGTTGACTTGACTTGACTACATTCACCAGCAGAGCTTTGATCGCACTTCTCTCCACGACCACTAGATGTCCCCACACTCTGTGCTGACTCCAATGATCAGAGCTGCTGAGCCTGTTTGCAGACAGAGGAGGAGCTCCTGGTGATCCGTGTGGCACTAAAAAGCTCTGATAACGTCCATCCAGCAGCTGATAACAGGGACATTTGGTGCCATGTCAGAGCTGCACAGTCAATCATCCGTTTGGCTCTTTAGTTTGAAGAGTTCAAAGCAGCAGCAGAGAATCTAAAGTGTGTCACACAGCACCAAGTTTCCTTTGGTCACATATGAAATGTGAGTCAGAGCTTCAGCTACACAACAACACACACAGCAGCTGATTGTAACACGAGCTCATCTGAAAGGCACCAAGAAGAATCCAGAGATTTGAAAGTTGCTGCTTTGGATTGTTAGTTTGATCAGAATCAGAATCCAGTGTTTGATGGAAATCTCCTCCTGCTGCACTTCAACACATTAAAGAGAGAGAGATGAAAGAAAAGCTGATGATGAGAGCAGAGAGAGGAAGGTGTACTTACCGTGCAGGAGGATCACAAACACCACAAACATCTTCATGTTCCTGTCAAACTCAGAGACTCTTTAAAAGCCCTTCAGGACATCAGCTCACAGCAGCTTCACTTTCCTCTGCTGATCATCTACTGACACTGTCACACTGCTTCACTGTCACAGCTCAGAGTTCAGCTTCACACTTTGTTAAAGCACATCTGTGGAATGAAGTCCGGCCGGCCACAGATCACTTCTGAGGAAAGAGGAGGACGTCGGCTTTCCTCCTAGTTTCACGCCCGAGTTCTCCAAACACAATCGGGGTGGCTGCAGCAGGTGGAGCAGGTCATCTACGAAGTGGATGGTTGGCAGTTCAATCACTCTGCATGCCAAACGATCCTGAGCCCCCACTTCCTCTGTGATGTGTAGAAAAAGTGCTCGTATGACTGGGTGATTGGGGCTTGCTGTGCAGAGTGTGCAGAATCGACTAGAGCTGTAAAACAATCTGTCTGTTTACAGTGACACGCACAAAGCTCCGCCTTCAGTCCTGACACTGAAACATCCACTGAAGCTACAATGATGCAGATGTGACCCTCAGCAGCTGGATTTCCTCTCCATAGATGTGTTTCCATGCAGATCATGGACATAAAGGCTGCTCTGAGAAAAAAGCAACGAATCAGACAAATCATTAGGTACAGGACCTTTAACATCTGCAGATTTATTTATTTAGATTCACTTTCTCCTGTTCAGTCATTACTTTCTTAAAAAAACAACATGCCTGTGAGACCCTGATGCTCAAAGAAATCTCATTATTAATTAATGCTTAAATTTTAAATCCAATTTAAAATGTATTTTTATTGACAGGCTGTTTCACACCTCCAATTAAAGAACTACTTCTAGAAGCGCTTACTTTATGCAGTGAGCTGTGATAATATCATTATATTTATAACCTTCCTTTTATTTAACACAGTCCTGAAGAAGATATTTAGAAAGCAGTCCAGAGCTGTTTCTGCATTGAATTTCAAAACAAATTGAAGGATTTTTTTGTTTGAATTCTAAATGAGTCTTATGTGACTGCTTCAAATACTATAAGTATTACTAGTGCTGCTTCTGTTCTTCATATTACTGTTTATTGTCCTGTCAGACCAACAGGCGGAGGTGAAGGTGGAGGAGGGGTCATAGTTTGTCACCCTAGCCTGCAGAACAAAGTCTGAGCTGAGGACACCACAGTGGAGTGGACTCACTCTGACTTTGGACTCATGATGGTCCATGTGCATCCAAATGACAGTAAACAAACAGGACAACCTCTACTGTGGTTGCACGAATATAAACAAAGACCTGCTGAGAACTTGAGACCTCAGTCTGACCCTGAAACTCCACACACACACACACACACACACACACACACACACACACACACACACACACACACACACACACACACACATGGATACATCTGCACCATCTACAGGGACAAAGACTTCCTGAGACAGAAAGTATGCTGCAGGTCAAAGGTCAGTTGGGATTAGGAAAAAAGTGAAATCGTAAACAGGATAAAAGCAGTGTGAGAGGGCTGTTACTTTTATACTTGATAATAAAACGAACAGATGCAATGAGAGTTATGTTTCTAAGGAAGTAAATGACATGAGAGTGAATATAAACAACCGTACACATCCCTACGACTTGTTTTGGAGGTAGGACTCACCAAGGTTCAGTGTTAGATCCTGGGCGAGGCAGATCTAATTAGTGTGAATGCTTGAAAAGCATTCACAGTATTGTTATTCTAATCTTTATTATTAGTGTGAATGCTTGAAAAGCATTCACAGTATTGTTCTTCTAATCTTTATTCTATTTTATTTATTAGTGTGAATGCTTGAAAAGCATTCACAGTATTGTTGTTGTAATCTTTATTATTATTATTATATTTTATTCTGTATTCCGTACGTTTTTTGTAATCCTACTCCTTCAAAACCGTTCAACTTAGAAAAACCATTCCAACACCGTTAGATTCCTATTCTTTTGGACAACACTGCTTCCATTTTTCATATTTTTAACATTTATATTTTTAATTTTATTCAACTTTATTCAACAAAAATTTATAATGTATTTCAATGGGGAGACCCTTCAAATCCTCATTCAACTTACTCATTTTTAAACTCTTACTACTTCCACATACATTGACATAGAGCCACCATTCAAACTTTAAAACGAAGACAAGACATTCAACTATTCAACTTGCATTTATCTTTTCAATATCTATTATACTTTTTCTTCAGTTCCAGTTTAAGTTTCATGATGTTTTTTCACCCGTTTCAGAGTTTATAATGGGTGTGTATGGGACGGAATGTTGGGGCTAGAGTGAGGCAGCTCAACTGCTAGAGTGAGAGGAGCAAAAAAATTAATCTTAAAATCTTTTTTAAAACTGCTGCTGTGTCCGCAGCGTTTGCTCTACAGGTATGATTTTACCCTCAAAACGTAGCCATGGCTGTCCTCTTTCATCCAATGTGTTTACTATTGTACTAGGTGTTATGGTTCTTTCATAAATGTCACCAATGCACAGCCTCCTCCCTCCAACTCTTCCATAGACTCTAATGTTAAAATGGCTCAGAAGGTTCGTTTGAAAATCAGAAGAGCATGGTGTCTTTCCACTGTCACCACGTCCATATAATAAACTCCACAGGCATGAAAACTGAGAATTCAGTAGACTAGAAGCTGCTGTCGCTCACGGTGAAAGAATTTTGTCAATACGACTTTTACTTTTCATTTGGGAACGATTTGTTTCGGCCTGACTTTTCTGTTCATTTTAAGCAGCAAAAGTGAGGCGCATGTCTGTGTACGTGTGTATGGAGCCATTGGGTGCGGTCACTATAGCAACCAGGCTCACACCTGCCTGCTTAACGAGCTCTCTCTGCCACTGTACCAAGATTCATCTTAAACACTTCTCTTTCAACTGCTGCTGTGTCCACAGTGTTACAGCCATCATTTTACCCTCAAATTGTCGCCATTATTGTTCTCTTTCCAACATCTTGTCTTTCAAAGCTCAGGCATTTAAACTTTTTAAACTGTGTGGATCAAAGTGGAGGGATCACATTTTCTTCATTCAGTGATTCAAAGAATATGACCTTTTAATATTCATTCAGATGTTTTCTGACTCTAAATTTTCTTTTCTCATTTCTTAGGTTTTTCTAATTTACAATTAAAACATTTTCAGCTTTTTTCCAACTTCTTCTTCTGTGTAACCTTCAGCTTTTAGCAGTTCAGCACTTTTGTTTTCAGGTTAAATTTGGTTTTTTTTTTTTTTATCTCATTAAAAAAGTTTTAACTCAAAATTCAGCAATTAATTCATTTCAGTGCATACATTCAGATTCAAGCATTCACACTGCAGTTTCTTCAGAAAATGCACTTTCTAGTTAGTGTGAATGCTTGAAAAGCATTCACAGTATTGTTATTCGAATCTTTATTAGTGTGAATGCTTGAAAAGCATTCACAGTATTGTTATTCGAATCTTTATTATTATTATTATTATATTTTATTTTTCCGTACGTTTTTTGTAAGCCTACTCCTTCAAAACCGTTCAACTTAGAAAAACCATTCAAACACCGTTAGATTCCTATTATTTTGGACAACACTGCTTCTATTTTTCATATTTTTAACATTTATATTTTTAATTTTATTCAACTTTATTCAACAAAAATTTATAATGTATTTCAATGGGGAGACCCTTCAAATCCTCATTCAACTTACTCATTTTTAAACTCTTACTACTTCCACATACATTGACATAGAGCCACCATTCAAACTTTAAAACGAAGACAAGACATTCAACTATTCAACTTGTATTTATCTTTTCAATATCTATTATACTTTTTCTTCAGTTCCAGTTTAAGTTTCATGATGTTTTTTCACCCGTTTCAGAGTTTATAATGGGTGTGTATGGGACGGAATGTTGGGGCTAGAGTGAGGCAGCTCAACTGCTAGAGTGAGAGGAGCAAAAAAATTAATCTTAAAATCTTTTTTAAAACTGCTGCTGTGTCCGCAGCGTTTGCTCTACAGGTATGATTTTACCCTCAAAACGTAGCCATCGCTGTCCTCTTTCATCCAATGTGTTTACTATTGTACTAGGTGTTATGGTTCTTTCATAAATGTCACCAATGCACAGCCTCCTCCCTCCAACTCTTCCATAGACTCTAATGTTAAAATGGCTCAGAAGGTTCGTTTGAAAATCAGAAGAGCATGGTGTCTTTCCACTGTCACCACGTCCATATAATAAGCTCCACAGGCATGAAAACTGAGAATTAGGTAGACTAGACATTGCTGTCGCTCACGGTGAAAGAATTTTGTCAATACGACTTTTACTTTTCATTTGGGAGCGATTTGTTTCGGCCTGACTTTTCTGTTCATTTTAAGCAGCAAAAGTGAGGCGCATGTCTGTGTGCGTGTGTATGGAGCCATTGGGTGCGGTCACTATAGCAACCAGGCTCACACCTGCCTGCTTAACGAGCTCTGCCTGCCACTGTACCAAGATTCATCTTAAGCACTTCTCTTTCAACTGCTGCTGTGTCCACAGTGTTACAGCCATCATTTTACCCTCAAATTGTCGCCATTATTGTTCTCTTTCCAACACCGTATCTTTCAAAGCTCAGGCATTTAAACTTTTTAAACTGTGTGGATCAAAGTGGAGGGATCACATTTTAGTCATTCAGTGATTCAAAGAATATGACCTTTTAATATTCATTCAGATGTTTTCTGACTCTAAATGTTCTTTTCTCATTTCTTAGGGTTTTCTAATTTACATTTAAAACATTTTCAGTTTTTTTCCAACTTCTTCTTCTGTGTAACCTTCAGCTTTTAGCAGTTCAGCACCTTTGTTTTCAGGTTAAATTCGGGGGTTTTTTTTTGTTTTGTTTTTTATCTCATTCAATATTTTTAACTCAAAATTCAGCAATTAATTCATTTCAGTGCATACATTCAGATTCAAGCATTCACACTGCAGTTTCTTCAGAAAATGCACTTTCTAGTTATTATTATTATTAGTGTGAATGCTTGAAAAGCATTCACAGTATTGTTATTCGAATCTTTATTATTATTATTATTATATTTTATTCTGTATTCCGTACGTTTTTTGTAATCCTATAACTTCAAAACCGTTCAACTTAGAAAAACCATTCAAACACCGTTAGATTCCTATTCTTTTGGACAACACTGCTTCTATTTTTCATATTTTTAACATTTATATTTTTAATTTTATTCAACTTTATTCAACAAAAATTTATAATGTATTTCAATGGGGAGACCCTTCAAATCCTCATTCAACTTACTCATTTTTAAACTCTTACTACTTCCACATACATTGACATAGAGCCACCATTCAAACTTTAAAACGAAGACAAGACATTCAACTATTCAACTTGTATTTATCTTTTCAATATCTATTATACTTTTTCTTCAGTTCCAGTTTAAGTTTCATGATGTTTTTTCACCCGTTTCAGAGTTTATAATGGGTGTGTATGGGACGGAATGTTGGGGCTAGAGTGAGACAGCTCAACTGCTAGAGTGAGAGGAGCAAAAAAATTAATCTTAAAATCTTTTTTAAAACTGCTGCTGTGTCCACAGCGTTTGCTCTACAGGTATGATTTTACCCTCAAAACGTAGCCATGGCTGTCCTCTTTCATCCAATGTGTTTACTATTGTACTAGGTGTTATGGTTCTTTCATAAATGTCACCAATGCACAGCCTCCTCCCTCCAACTCTTCCATAGACTCTAATGTTAAAATGGCTCAGAAGGTTCGTTTGAAAATCAGAAGAGCATGGTGTCTTTACACTGTCACCACGTCCATATAATAAACTCCACAGGCATGAAAACTGAGAATTCGGTAGACTAGAAGCTGCTGTCGCTCACGGTGAAAGAATTTTGTCAATACGACTTTTACTTTTCATTTGGGAACGATTTGTTTCGGCCTGACTTTTCTGTTCATTTTAAGCAGCAAAAGTGAGGCGCATGTCTGTGTGCGTGTGTATGGAGCCATTGGGTGCGGTCACTATAGCAACCAGGCTCACACCTGCCTGCTTAACGAGCTCTGCCTGCCACTCTGCCAAGATTCATCTTAAACACTTCTCTTTCAACTGCTGCTGTGTCCACAGTGTTAAAGCCATCATTTTACCCTCAAAACGTCGCCATCGTTGTTCTTTTTCCAACATCTTGTCTTTCAAAGCTCAGAGATGTAAACTTTTTAAACTGTGTGGGTCCAAGTGGAGGGATCACATTTTAGTCATTCAGTGATTCAAAGAATATGACCTTTTAATATTCTTTCAGATGTTTTCTGACTCTAAATGTTCTTTTCTCATTTCTTAGGTTTTTCTAATTTACAATTAAAACATTTTCAGCTTTTTTCCAACTTCTTCTTCTGTGTAACCTTCAGCTTTTAGCAGTTCAGCACTTTTGTTTTCAGGTTAAATTCGGGTTTTTTTTTAATCTCATTCAAGATTTTTAACTTAAATTCAGTAATTAATTCATTTCAGTGCATACATTCAGATTCAAGCATTCACACTGCAGTTTCTTCAGAAAATGCACTTTCTAGTTATATTTTATTTTTCCGTACGTTTTTTGTAAGCCTACTCCTTCAAAACCGTTCAACTTAGAAAAACCATTCAAACACCGTTAGATTCCTATTATTTTGGACAACACTGCTTCTATTTTTCATATTTTTAACATTTATATTTTTAATTTTATTCAACTTTATTCAACAAAAATTTATAATGTATTTCAATGGGGAGACCCTTCAAATCCTCATTCAACTTACTCATTTTTAAACTCTTACTACTTCCACATACATTGACATAGAGCCACCATTCAAACTTTAAAACGAAGACAAGACATTCAACTATTCAACTTGTATTTATCTTTTCAATATCTATTATACTTTTTCTTCAGTTCCAGTTTAAGTTTCATGATGTTTTTTCACCCGTTTCAGAGTTTATAATGGGTGTGTATGGGACGGAATGTTGGGGCTAGAGTGAGGCAGCTCAACTGCTAGAGTGAGAGGAGCAAAAAAATTAATCTTAAAATCTTTTTTAAAACTGCTGCTGTGTCCGCAGCGTTTGCTCTACAGGTATGATTTTACCCTCAAAACGTAGCCATGGCTGTCCTCTTTCATCCAATGTGTTTACTATTGTCCTAGGTGTTATGGTTCTTTCATAAATGTCACCAATGCACAGCCTCCTCCCTCCAACTCTTCCATAGACTCTAATGTTAAAATGGCTCAGAAGGTTCGTTTGAAAATCAGAAGAGCATGGTGTCTTTACACTGTCACCACGTCCATATAATAAGCTCCACAGGCATGAAAACTGAGAATTAGGTAGACTAGACATGGCTGTCGCTCACGGTGAAAGAATTTTGTCAATACGACTTTTACTTTTCATTTGGGAACGATTTGTTTCGGCCTGACTTTTCTGTTCATTTTAAGCAGCAAAAGTGAGGTGCATGTCTGTGTACGTGTGTATGGAGCCATTGGGTGCGGTCACTATAGCAACCAGGCTCACACCTGCCTGCTTAACGAGCTCTGCCTGCCACTGTGCCAAGATTCATCTTAAGCACTTCTCTTTCAACTGCTGCTGTGTCCACAGTGTTACAGCCATCATTTTACCCTCAAATTGTCGCCATTATTGTTCTCTTTCCAACACCGTATCTTTCAAAGCTCAGGCATTTAAACTTTTTAAACTGTGTGGATCAAAGTGGAGGGATCACATTTGAGTCATTCAGTGATTCAAAGAATATGACCTTTTAATATTCATTCAGATGTTTTCTGACTCTAAATGTTCTTTTCTCATTTCTTAGGGTTTTCTAATTTACATTTAAAACATTTTCAGTTTTTTTCCAACTCCTTCTTCTGTGTAACCTTCAGCTTTTAGCAGTTCAGCACCTTTGTTTTCAGGTTAAATTCGTTTTTTTTTTTGTTTTTTTTTAATCTCATTCAATATTTTTAACTCAAAATTCAGCAATTAATTCATTTCAGTGCATACATTCAGATTCAAGCATTCACACTGCAGTTTCTTCAGAAAATGCACTTTCTAGTTATTATTATTATTATATTTTATTCTGTATTCCGTACGTTTTTTGTAATCCTATAACTTCAAAACCGTTCAACTTAGAAAAACCATTCAAACACCGTTAGATTCCTATTCTTTTGGACAACACTGCTTCTATTTTTCATATTTTTAACATTTATATTTTTAATTTTATTCAACTTTATTCAACAAAAATTTATAATGTATTTCAATGGGGAGACCCTTCAAATCCTCATTCAACTTACTCATTTTTAAACTCTTACTACTTCCACATACATTGACATAGAGCCACCATTCAAACTTTAAAACGAAGACAAGACATTCAACTATTCAACTTGTATTTATCTTTTCAATATCTATTATACTTTTTCTTCAGTTCCAGTTTAAGTTTCATGATGTTTTTTCACCCGTTTCAGAGTTTATAATGGGTGTGTATGGGACGGAATGTTGGGGCTAGAGTGAGGCAGCTCAACTGCTAGAGTGAGAGGAGCAAAAAAATTAATCTTAAAATATTTTTTAAAACTGCTACTGTGTCCACAGCGTTTGCTCTACAGGTATGATTTTACCCTCAAAACGTAGCCATGGCTGTCCTCTTTCATCCAATGTGTTTACTATTGTCCTAGGTGTTATGGTTCTTTCATAAATGTCACCAATGCACAGCCTCCTCCCTCCAACTCTTCCATAGACTCTAATGTTAAATTGGCTCAGAAGGTTCGTTTGAAAATCAGAAGAGCATGGTGTCTTTCCACTGTCACCACGTCCATATAATAAACTCCACAGGCATGAAAACTGAGAATTCAGTAGACTAGAAGCTGCTGTCGCTCACGGTGAAAGAATTTTGTCAATACGACTTTTACTTTTCATTTGGGAACGATTTGTTTCGGCCTGACTTTTCTGTTCATTTTAAGCAGCAAAAGTGAGGCGCATGTCTGTGTACGTGTGTATGGAGCCATTGGGTGCGGTCACTATAGCAACCAGGCTCACACCTGCCTGCTTAACGAGCTCTGCCTGCCACTGTGCCAAGATTCATCTTAAGCACTTCTCTTTCAACTGCTGCTGTGTCCACAGTGTTACAGCCATCATTTTACCCTCAAATTGTCGCCATTATTGTTCTCTTTCCAACACCGTATCTTTCAAAGCTCAGGCATTTAAACTTTTTAAACTGTGTGGATCAAAGTGGAGGGATCACATTTGAGTCATTCAGTGATTCAAAGAATATGACCTTTTAATATTCATTCAGATGTTTTCTGACTCTAAATGTTCTTTTCTCATTTCTTAGGGTTTTCTAATTTACATTTAAAACATTTTCAGTTTTTTTCCAACTCCTTCTTCTGTGTAACCTTCAGCTTTTAGCAGTTCAGCACCTTTGTTTTCAGGTTAAATTCGTTTTTTTTTTTTTGTTTTTTTTTAAATCTCATTCAATATTTTTAACTCAAAATTCAGCAATTAATTCATTTCAGTGCATACATTCAGATTCAAGCATTCACACTGCAGTTTCTTCAGAAAATGCACTTTCTAGTTAGTGTGAATGCTTGAAAAGCATTCACAGTATTGTTCTTCTAATTAGTGTGAATGCTTGAAAAGCATTCACAGTATTGTTATTCGAATCTTTATTATTATTATTATTATTATTATATTTTATTTTTCCGTACGTTTTTTCAAAGCCTACTCCTTCAAAACCGTTCAACTTAGAAAAACCATTCAAACACCGTTAGATTCCTATTCTTTTGGACAACACTGCTTCTATTTTTCATATTTTTAACATTTATATTTTTAATTTTATTCAACTTTATTCAACAAAAATTTATAATGTATTTCAATGGGGAGACCCTTCAAATCCTCATTCAACTTACTCATTTTTAAACTCTTACTACTTCCACATACATTGACATAGAGCCACCATTCAAACTTTAAAACGAAGACAAGACATTCAACTATTCAACTTGTATTTATCTTTTCAATATCTATTATACTTTTTCTTCAGTTCCAGTTTAAGTTTCATGATGTTTTTTCACCCGTTTCAGAGTTTATAATGGGTGTGTATGGGACGGAATGTTGGGGCTAGAGTGAGGCAGCTCAACTGCTAGAGTGAGAGGAGCAAAAAAATTAATCTTAAAATCTTTTTTAAAACTGCTGCTGTGTCCGCAGCGTTTGCTCTACAGGTATGATTTTACCCTCAAAACGTAGCCATGGCTGTCCTCTTTCATCCAATGTGTTTACTATTGTCCTAGGTGTTATGGTTCTTTCATAAATGTCACCAATGCACAGCCTCCTCCCTCCAACTCTTCCATAGACTCTAATGTTAAAATGGCTCAGAAGGTTCGTTTGAAAATCAGAAGAGCATGGTGTCTTTCCACTGTCACCACGTCCATATAATAAACTCCACAGGCATGAAAACTGAGAATTAGGTAGACTAGACATGGCTGTCGCTCACGGTGAAAGAATTTTGTCAATACGACTTGTACTTTTAATTTGGGAACGATTTGTTTCGGCCTGACTTTTCTGTTCATTTTAAGCAGCAAAAGTGAGGTGCATGTCTGTGCGTGTGTATGGAGCCATTGGGTGCAGTCACTATAGCAACCAGGCTCACACCTGCCTGCTTAACGAGCTCTGCCTGCCACTGTGCCAAGATTCATCTTAAGCACTTCTCTTTCAACTGCTGCTGTGTCCACAGTGTTACAGCCATCATTTTACCCTCAAAACGTCGCCATCGTTGTTCTTTTTCCAACATCTTGTCTTTCAAAGCTCAGAGATGTAAACTTTTTAAACTGTGTGGGTCCAAGTGGAGGGATCACATTTTAGTCATTCAGTGATTCAAAGAATATGACCTTTTAATATTCTTTCAGATGTTTTCTGACTCTAAATGTTCTTTTCTCATTTCTTAGGGTTTTCTAATTTACAATTAAAACATTTTCAGTTTTTTTCCAACTTCTTCTTCTGTGTAACCTTCAGCTTTTAGCAGTTCAGCACTTTTGTTTTCAGGTTAAATTCGGGTTGTTTTTTTTTATCTCATTCAAGATTTTTAACTTAAATTCAGTAATTAATTCATTTCAGTGCATACATTCAGATTCAAGCATTCACACTGCAGTTTCTTCAGAAAATGCACTTTCTAGTCTTTATTCTATTTTATTTATTATTCTGTATTCCGTACGTTTTTTGTAATCTATCTCCTTCAAAACCGTTCAACTTAGAAAAACCATTCAAACACCGTTAGATTCCTATTCTTTTGGACATGACTGCTTCTATTTTTCTCATTTCTAACATTTATATTTTTAATTTTATTCAACTTTATTTAACAAAAATTTATAATGTATTTCAATGGAGAGACCCTTCAAATTCTCATTCAAATTCCTCCTCTTTAAACTGTATCTACTTCCACATACATTGACATAGAGCCACCATTCAAACTTTAAAACGAAGACAAGACATTCAACTATTCAACTTGTATTTATCTTTTCAATATCTATTATACTTTTTCTTCAGTTCCAGTTTAAGTTTCATGATGTTTTTTCACCCGTTTCAGAGTTTATAATGGGTGTGTATGGGACGGAATGTTGGGGCTAGAGTGAGGCAGCTCAACTGCTAGAGTGAGAGGAGCAAAAAAAATAATCTTAAAATCTTTTTTAAAACTGCTGCTGTGTCCGCAGCGTTTGCTCTACAGGTATGATTTTACCCTCAAAACGTAGCCATGGCTGTCCTCTTTCATCCAATGTGTTTACTATTGTCCTAGGTGTTATGGTTCTTTCATAAATGTCACCAATGCACAGCCTCCTCCCTCCAACTCTTCCATAGACTCTAATGTTAAAATGGCTCAGAAGGTTCGTTTGAAAATCAGAAGAGCATGGTGTCTTTACACTGTCACCACGTCCATATAATAAGCTCCACAGGCATGAAAACTGAGAATTAGGTAGACTAGACATGGCTGTCGCTCACGGTGAAAGAATTTTGTCAGTACGACATGTACTTTTCATTTGGGAACGATTTGTTTCGGCCTGACTTTTCTGTTCATTTTAAGCAGCAAAAGTGAGGTGCATGTCTGTGTGCGTGTGTATGGAGCCATTGGGTGCGGTCACTATAGCAACCAGGCTCACACCTGCCTGCTTAACGAGCTCTGCCTGCCACTGTACCAAGATTCATCTTAAGCACTTCTCTTTCAACTGCTGCTGTGTCCACAGTGTCACAGCCATCATTTTACCCTCAAAACGTCGCCATCGTTGTTCTTTTTCCAACATCTTGTCTTTCAAAGCTCAGGCATTTAAACTTTTTAAACTGTGTGGATCAAAGTGGAGGGATCACATTTTAGTCATTCAGTGATTCAAAGAATATGACCTTTTGATATTCATTCAGATGTTTTCTGACTCTAAATGTTCTTTTCTCATTTCTTAGGTTTTTCTAATTTACAATTAAAACATTTTCAGCTTTTTTCCAACTTCTTCTTCTGTGTAACCTTCAGCTTTTAGCAGTTCAGCACCTTTGTTTTCAGGTTAAATTCGGGTTTTTTTTTTAATCTCATTCAAAATTTTTAACTTAAATTCAGTAATTATTTCATTTCAATGCATACATTCAGATTCAAGCATTCACACTGCAGTTTCTTCAGAAAATGCACTTTCTAGTTATTATTGTGTGGATGCCTTAATAGGCATCCACACTATTGAGTTCCTGTTTCTCTTTATTCTTTATTATTCCGGGTGTTTCCGTACACTTTTCGCCGTGGATCTACTTCCACAATTTTTGTGCTATTTTCACCGTTCAAACTCTAAACTGTTCTGCTCTTTCTGCTTATGCCGGCTATGACTTTTGGTGTTTATTACTATTATACTTTTTAAAATATTACACTTTTTTCCTTTAATTTGTCCCATTGAAATGAATGGGAAACTTCCACAATTCTGCTAAAACTTTCTTGTCTTTGAAACTTAACTACTGCCTCATACTTTCACCTAGAAACTCCATTCAAACTTTAAAACGTTCTCAAATGATTGGGCTATTCCTGTATGATTCGGCTTTTTCAGATCTTCTACTGTTTTCATCTTATCTCTCTTTAAGTCTTCAGTTGCAAAATTGTGATTTTTCAGAAAATACATGCGTTGCTATGGTTGCTATGCAATTAACTCAGAGGGGACAGTGAAACTGTTTGAATTTTCTCTTCATGTCCAAACAACTTCTTGCTACTCGCTCAATTTCCACTCAAGCCCCACAGATTATACACCAAAACGTAGGTATTTTTGCTGGCTTTCAGAAAATGTCCCTATCATTGTTGTGGGACTCATAGTTATTTTGCAAATCTCCTCAGAGTAACACAAAGTGAGAAAACTCTCCATATAAACTCAATGGAGAGTTTGTTCAAAATCACCGCTGGATTTCTCTAATGAGAGGCATTTTCAAATAGTCATATCTCCTTAACGAAGCGAAGTTAAGACATGAGGCTTGTCCCGGTATATCTTCAGACACTCCTGATGCTCACAATTCAAGAATTATTTTCTCACCTATTACCGTTCTGAGATGAGTTAGACTTGTTTGAGGGTAGGAAATTTGTCCCTCGCTCAGATTTCATCAGATTTCAAATTCTGGAAATGAGTCACTTTTTTCTCTCATCATATCTTTTTGATGGATTTCCACAGAGCCCTGAAAATTTCCATGACTGTTCACCAAAGCCTGCTGTTTCTTATGGTGAAAGAATGATTTTGATGCTCCATATAGATTTAGAGTTACCAAAGGTTGTTTGAGAGCAAGTCAAGGCAGTTTTTGCTTCGCCTCTACTCAGTTACAGTGTATTACAAGTCATATATCTTTAATAATTTATATTTTATCTCTGAATTATGAAGACCTGAAGATTCCCCCATCTCTTCTGAACAAAACAATGTCTGAATGACCGTTCTAGCCTCTACGGTTAGGAAATTATGGCCATTTGTTCGAGGGGAATCCTGAATGTCAGAAATACACTGAAGAAAACTCACACCTCTCTCTGTGTCTGCGTGTGTAAGGGCTGACTACAGCAGGTGCAGCTAATTTAACTGACCTACATATACCAAGCCCAGACTCTCAACAGCTCCTGTTCCCTTTACTGTTTGTGTATGTGTGTCTGTGTATCAATATTTCTCCTATGTTTAGGTATTACTCCTCAATCATAGTATTTCTGCTAAAGCAAAGTACTTCTACTACATCTTAGTACTTCTGCTAAATCATAGTATTTTTTGAAAAATCATAGTATATTTGCCAAATCATGGTATTTGTGCAAAATCATGGTTTTGGGGCCAAATCATAATATTTCTGTTATGTTATAGTATATGTGCTGAATATATTATATGTGCCAAATCACAGTATTTATACCAAATTATAGTATTTATGCCAAATTACAGTATTTCTGCTAAAAAGCAGAAATAGTCCTTTTTAGCAGGAATTTCTGCCAAAAGATAGTATTTATGTTAAAACATAGTATTTCTGCTAAATCAGAGTATTCCTGCCAAATCATAGTATTTGTACTGAAACATAGTACTTCTGCCCAATCACATTATTTGTACTAAATGATAGTACTTGTGCCAAATCATAGTATTTGTGCCAAAGCATCGTATTTGTATGGAGTCATAGTATTTCTTCTAAATCATAGTATTTCAATCAAATCTCAGTAGTTGTTGTTAAAACGCAGTATTATTGCAAAATCATAGTATTTGTACCCATTCATAGTATTTCTGCTAAATCATAGCATTTGTGCCAAATCATGGTATTTGTGCAAAAACATAGTATGTCTGCAAAACCATAGTATATCCCTTATGTTATAGTATTACTACTAAGGCATAGTATTTCTGCCAAATCATAGTATTTGTACTAAATCATAGTACTTGTGCCAAATCATAGTATTTGTTGCACATCATAGTATTGGAACCAAAACATAGTATTTGTCCCAAAGCATCGTATTTGTATGGAGTAATAGTATTTCTTCAAAATCATAGTATTTCAATCAAATCTCAGTAGTTGTGTTAAAATGCAGTATTATTGCCAAATCATAGTATTTGTACCCAATCATAGTATTTTTGCCATGTCATTGTATTTGTGCCAAATCATAGTATTTTTGCCAAATTGTGGTATTTGTGCCCAATTAATAATTCTGTTATGTTATAGTATTACTACTAAGTTGTAGAATATCTGTTATGTTATAGTGTATCTGCGGAATATAGTATTTGTGCCAAATCGTAGTATTTGTACCAAATCACAGTATTTGTGCTAAAACATAGTATTTCTGCCATATTGTGGCATTTGTGCAAGAACATTGAACTGTTATGTTATAGTATTACTACTAAGTCATAGTATTTCTGCGTTGTTATAGTATTTGTACTAAAACGTAGTATCTCTGCCAAGTCATAGAATTACTGCAATTTCATAGTTTTTTTTAGGAAATCTGTTATGTTATAGTATTACTACTAAGTCATAGTATTTCTGCCAAATCATAGTATTTGTGCCAAAGCATCGTATTTGTATGGAGTCATAGTATTTCAATCAAATCTCAGTAGTTGTTGTTAAAACGCAGTATTATTGCCAAATCATAGTATTTGTACCCAATCTTAGTATTTCTGCTAAATCATAGCATTTGTTCCAAATCATGGTATTTGTGCAGAAAACTTGGTTTGTCTGCAAAACCATAGTATATCTCTTATGTTATAGTATTACTACTAAGGCATAGTATTTCTGCCAAATCATAGTATTTGTACTAAATCATAGTACTTGTGCCAAATCATAGTATTTGTTGCACATCATAGTATTGGAACCCAAACATAGTATTTGTCCCAAAGCATCGTATTTGTATGGAGTAATAGTATTTCTTCTAAATCATAGTATTTCAATCAAATCTCAGTAGTTGTGTTAAAATGCAGTATTATTGCCAAATCATAGTATTTGTACCCAATCATAGTATTTTTGCCAAATTGTGGTATTTGTGCCCAATTAATAATTCTGTTATGTTATAGTATTACTACTAAGTCGTAGAATATCTGTTATGTTATAGTGTATCTGCGGAATATAGTATGTGTGCCAAATCGTAGTATTTATACCAAATCACAGTATTTATGCTAAAACATAGTATTTCTGCCATATTGTGGTATTTGTGCAAGAACATTGAACTGTTATGTTATAGTATTACTACTAAGTCATAGTATTTCTGCCAAATCATAGTATTTGTGTGAATTTGTATACTGTAATATCACTGTAGTATGTAGTGGCTAAGTAGGGGGTGTTTACAGTGTAAATAGGTCATCTCTTGTGTTGGAGTGCCCTCTTGTGGCGCCTTTTGGGTAGTGCCTTAGTAAACGTGAACCCTGTAAGAAGTGGTATCAGACTGATTTGTAGTGGAGGAATTTGTTGCCAGTGTTCTTAATCATAGAAACCACACCATATCACCTCTCCACATCCTCCTACTGTATGCCATGCCTCCCTGTACCATCCATCTGACCGCCAATAAACTCCACCTGTGGTAATCTAATCCCTGGATGTCAGCCTCTCCTTCTGACCGAGGATAGTTACTATTGCAGCACCACCCAGCATTAAACTGACGTACACCATTCTGTACAATAGTATTTGTGCTAAAAAGTAGTATTTCTGCCAAATCATAGTATTACTGCTATTTCATACTATTTAAGCGAAATTACAGTGTTTCTGCAAAAACATGTTTGAGGGGTGGAAATCTGTCCTCCTCTCATTTTTCAAACTCCGAAAATTAAGCCATTTCTTCTCTCGTCATGTCTCCGCGACGGAGATACAAAGAGCTATGTAAATCGTAGTCAAAGTACACCAAAGTCCGCTGATTCACCCAGTGCAAGAATTATGCTTCTATCCCACCTAGTTTTTGAGTACAAATTTATACACTATCACAGACCGGTAATTCATATTGATAATTTATTACAATTCTGCAAAGTTTTATGATTTTAGCAGCTTTTCTAATATGGACCTCACATTCTTGTTAACAGTCTATGGCAGAAATACATACAAGTACACAGCCTGATGAAGCAGACAGAAGCAGTACCTCTGATTGGTTCAGCATTTTCACCTCTTATCAGCACAAATATCAGCCTCTTCTGCTGTTTTCATTAGAATTGTAAGCTTTTCCACCTTTTTTCAGTTACGTGAGAACCAGTTTGGCTCAATGAGTAGCTGAAAAATGTCAGCCTCTTCTGCTGTTTTAGCAGGATTTCAGAGTTCAGCTTTTTCACTTGTTTTAAGCACAAATTTCAGTTTCTTTACCTCATTTCACAACAAAGTTCTTCCTCTTCACCTCTTTTCTGCTAATTTGAGCTTCTGCTCCACAGTGCACATTGTCCCTCTCATCATATCTTTGCTTGTGACCAGAACTCATTTGGCTCAGAGGGTAGTGCATCTGCCGTGAGAACCGGTGGCAGAGGTTTGAATCCTACCTGTGACAGTTGCTACACATGTTCCCTGCTTGCATGCGCTCTGCTTTCTTGTGTGTCACTGCTCTCCAGTGTGTCATTACACATACAGCCATCTTCAGCAAGTACTTCTGCTTCTACACCTCTTTTCAGCTCATCTTTTTGTTTCTTTGCCTCTTTTCAGCAGAAATTCTTCTGATTCACCTCTTTTCTGCCAAATGTTTAGCTTTTTCACCTCTTATCAGCACAATTCTAAGCAGCTTCTGCTAATTTCACCACAATTGTCACTCTCTCCACCTCTTCTTTGTGTGAATGAGTTTGGTGCAGTGAGGTGAATTGCTGCCTTTAGACCAGAAGGGCCAGGTTCGAATCCTGCTCAGGGCAATGTTTTTTTTTTTTTTTCAACTTTTTCAGCTTTTTTCAGCAGACATCTTCAGCGTTAAGGCATCCACACAGCATTTTCGCAGGAAATGCAAATTTTTCTAGTTATTAGTGTGAATGCTTGAAAAGCATTCACAGTATTGTTCTTCTAATCTTTATTCTATTTTATTAGTGTGAATGCTTGAAAAGCATTCACAGTATTGTTCTTCTAATTAGTGTGAATGCTTGAAAAGCATTCACAGTATTGTTATTCGAATCTTTCTTATTATCTATTATTCCATATTCCGTACGTTTTTTGGCATCTAACTCCTTCAAAACCGTTCAACTTAGAAAAACCATTCAAACACCGTTAGATTCCTATTCTTTTGGACATGACTGCTTCTATTTTTCTCATTTTTAACATTTATATTTTTAATTTTATTCAACTTTATTTAACAAAAATTTATAATGTATTTCAATGGAGAGACCCTTCAAATTCTCATTCAAATTACTCCTCTTTAAACTGTATCTACTTCCACATACATTGACATAGAGCCACCATTCAAACTTTAAAACGAAGACAAGACATTCAACTATTCAACTTGTATTTATCTTTTCAATATCTATTATACTTTTTCTTCAGTTCCAGTTTAAGTTTCATGATGTTTTTTCACCCGTTTCAGAGTTTATAATGGGTGTCTATGGGACGGAATGTTGGGGCTAGAGTGAGACAGCTCAACTGCTAGAGTGAGAGGAGCAAAAAAATTAATCATAAAATCTTTTTTAAAACTGCTGCTGTGTCCGCAGCGTTTGCTCTACAGGTATGATTTTACCCTCAAAACGTAGCCATCGCTGTCCTCTTTCATCCAATGTGTTTACTATTGTACTAGGTGTTATGGTTCTTTCATAAATGTCACCAATGCACAGCCTCCTCCCTCCAACTCTTCCATAGACTCTAATGTTAAAATGGCTCAGAAGGTTCGTTTGAAAATCAGAAGAGCATGGTGTCTTTACACTGTCACCACGTCCATATAATAAACTCCACAGGCATGAAAACTGAGAATTTGGTAGACTAGACATGGCTGTCGCTCACGGTGAAAGAATTTTGTCAGTACGACTTTTACTTTTCATTTGGGAACGATTTGTTTCGGCCTGACTTTTCTGTTCATTTTAAGCAGCAAAAGTGAGGCGCATGTCTGTGTCCGTGTGTATGGAGCCCTTGGGTGCGGTCACTATAGCAACCAGGCTCACACCTGCCTGCTTAACGAGCTCTCTCTGCCACTCTGCCAAGATTCATCTTAAGCACTTCTCTTTCAACTGCTGCTGTGTCCACAGTGTTAAAGCCATCATTTTACCCTCAAAACGTCGCCATCGTTGTTCTTTTTCCAACATCTTGTCTTTCAAAGCTCAGAGATGTAAACTTTTTAAACTGTGTGGGTCCAAGTGGAGGGATCACATTTTAGTCATTCAGTGATTCAAAGAATATGACCTTTTAATATTCTTTCAGATGTTTTCTGACTCTAAATGTTCTTTTCTCATTTCTTAGGTTTTTCTAATTTACAATTAAAACATTTTCAGCTTTTTTCCAACTTCTTCTTCTGTGTAACCTTCAGCTTTTAGCAGTTCAGCACCTTTGTTTTCAGGTTAAATTCGTTTTTTTTTTTGTTTTTTTTTTAATCTCATTCAATATTTTTAACTCAAAATTCAGCAATTAATTCATTTCAGTGCATACATTCAGATTCAAGCATTCACACTGCAGTTTCTTCAGAAAATGCACTTTCTAGTCTTTATTCTATTTTATTTATTATTCTGTATTCCGTACGTTTTTTGTAATCTATCTCCTTCAAAACCGTTCAACTTAGAAAAACCATTCAAACACCGTTAGATTCCTATTCTTTTGGACATGACTGCTTCTATTTTTCTCATTTCTAACATTTATATTTTTAATTTTATTCAACTTTATTTAACAAAAATTTATAATGTATTTCAATGGAGAGACCCTTCAAATTCTCATTCAAATTCCTCCTCTTTAAACTGTATCTACTTCCACATACATTGACATAGAGCCACCATTCAAACTTTGAAACGAAGACAAGACATTCAACTATTCAACTTGTATTTATCTTTTCAATATCTATTATACTTTTTCTTCAGTTCCAGTTTAAGTTTCATGATGTTTTTTCACCCGTTTCAGAGTTTATAATGGGTGTGTATGGGACGGAATGTTGGGGCTAGAGTGAGGCAGCTCAACTGCTAGAGTGAGAGGAGCAAAAAAAATAATCTTAAAATCTTTTTTAAAACTGCTGCTGTGTCCGCAGCGTTTGCTCTACAGGTATGATTTTACCCTCAAAACGTAGCCATGGCTGTCCTCTTTCATCCAATGTGTTTACTATTATCCTAGGTGTTATGGTTCTTTCATAAATGTCACCAATGCACAGCCTCCTCCCTCCAACTCTTCCATAGACTCTAATGTTAAAATGGCTCAGAAGGTTCGTTTGAAAATCAGAAGAGCATGGTGTCTTTACACTGTCACCACGTCCATATAATAAGCTCCACAGGCATGAAAACTGAGAATTAGGTAGACTAGACATGGCTGTCGCTCACGGTGAAAGAATTTTGTCAGTACGACATGTACTTTTCATTTGGGAACGATTTGTTTCGGCCTGACTTTTCTGTTCATTTTAAGCAGCAAAAGTGAGGTGCATGTCTGTGTGCGTGTGTATGGAGCCATTGGGTGCGGTCACTATAGCAACCAGGCTCACACCTGCCTGCTTAACGAGCTCTGCCTGCCACTCTGCCAAGATTCAACTTAAACACTTCTCTTTCAACTGCTGCTGTGTCCACAGTGTTAAAGCCATCATTTTACCCTCAAAACGTCGCCATCGTTGTTCTCTTTCCAACATCTTGTCTTTCAAAGCTCAGGCATTTAAACTTTTTAAACTGTGTGGATCAAAGTGGAGGGATCACATTTGAGTCATTCAGTGATTCAAAGAATATGACCTTTTAATATTCATTCAGATGTTTTCTGACTCTAAATGTTCTTTTCTCATTTCTTAGGTTTTTCTAATTTACAATTAAAACATTTTCAGCTTTTTTCCAACTTCTTCTTCTGTGTAACCTTCAGCTTTTAGCAGTTCAGCACCTTTGTTTTCAGGTTAAATTCGGGTTTTTTTTTTAATCTCATTCAAAATTTTTAACTTAAATTCAGTAATTATTTCATTTCAATGCATACATTCAGATTCAAGCATTCACACTGCAGTTTCTTCAGAAAATGCACTTTCTAGTTATATTTTATTATTATGGATTCCGTACGTTTTTTGTAATCTATCTCCTTCAAAACCGTTCAACTTAGAAAAACCATTCAAACACCATTAGATTCCTATTCTTTTGGACATGACTGCTTCTATTTTTCTCATTTTTAACATTTATATTTTTAATTTTATTCAACTTTTTTCAACAAAAATTTCCCATGTATTTCAATGGGGAGACCCTTCAAATTCTCATTCAACTTCCTCCTCTTTAAACTGTATCTACTTCCACATACATTGACATAGAGCCACCATTCAAACTTTAAAACGAAGACAAGACATTCAACTATTCAACTTGTATTTATCTTTTCAATATCTATTATACTTTTTCTTCAGTTCCAGTTTAAGTTTCATGATGTTTTTTCACCCGTTTCAGAGTTTATAATGGGTGTGTATGGGACGGAATGTTGGGGCTAGAGTGAGACAGCTCAACTGCTAGAGTGAGAGGAGCAAAAAAATTAATCTTAAAATCTTTTTTAAAACTGCTGCTGTGTCTGCAGCGTTTGCTCTACAGGTATGATTTTACCCTCAAAACGTAGCCATCGCTGTCCTCTTTCATCCAATGTGTTTAGTATTGTACTAGGTGTTATGGTTCTTTCGTAAATGTCACCAATGCACAGCCTCCTCCCTCCAACTCTTCCATAGACTCTAATGTTAAAACGGCTCAGAAGGTTCGTTTGAAAATCAGAAGAGCATGGTGTTTTTACACTGTCACCACGTCCATATAATAAGCTCCACAGGCATGAAAACTGAGAATTAGGTAGACTAGACATTGCTGTCGCTCACGGTGAAAGAATTTCGTCAATACGACCTATACTTTTCATTTGGGAACGATTTGTTTCGGCCTGACTTTTCTGTTCATTTTAAGCAGCAAAAGTGAGGTGCATGTCTGTGTGCGTGTGTATGGAGCCATTGGGTGCGGTCACTATAGCAACCAGGCTCACACCTGCCTGCTTAACGAGCTCTCTCTCTCTCTCTGCCAAGATTGATCTCAAACACTTCTCTTTCAACTGCTGCTGTGTCCACAGTGTTAAAGCCATCATTTTACCCTCAAAACGTCGCCATCGTTGTTCTTTTTCCAACATCTTGTCTTTCAAAGCTCAGAGATGTAAACTTTTTAAACTGTGTGGGTCCAAGTGGAGGGATCACATTTGAGTCATTCAGTGATTCAAAGAATATGACCTTTTAATATTCATTCAGATGTTTTCTGACTCTAAATGTTCTTTTCTCATTTCTTAGGGTTTTCTAATTTACATTTAAAACATTTTCAGCTTTTTTCCAACTTCTGCTTCTGTGTAACCTTCAGCTTTTAGCAGTTCAGCACCTTTGTTTTCAGGTTAAATTTGGTTGTTTTTTTTTGTTTTTTTTTTAAATTTCATTCAATATTTTTAACTCAAAATTCAGCAATTAATTCATTTCAGTGCATACATTCAGATTCAAGCATTCACACTGCAGTTTCTTCAGAAAATGCACTTTCTAGTTATTATATTTTATTCTGTATTCCGTACGTTTTTTGTAATCCTATAACTTCAAAACCGTTCAACTTAGAAAAACCATTCAAACACCGTTAGATTCCTATTCTTTTGGACAACACTGCTTCTATTTTTCATATTTTTAACATTTATATTTTTAATTTTATTCAACTTTATTCAACAAAAATTTATAATGTATTTCAATGGGGAGACCCTTCAAATCCTCATTCAACTTACTCATTTTTAAACTCTTACTACTTCCACATACATTGACATAGAGCCACCATTCAAACTTTAAAACGAAGACAAGACATTCAACTATTCAACTTGTATTTATCTTTTCAATATCTATTATACTTTTTCTTCAGTTCCAGTTTAAGTTTCATGATGTTTTTTCACCCGTTTCAGAGTTTATAATGGGTGTGTATGGGACGGAATGTTGGGGCTAGAGTGAGACAGCTCAACTGCTAGAGTGAGAGGAGCAAAAAAATTAATCTTAAAATCTTTTTTAAAACTGCTGCTGTGTCCACAGCGTTTGCTCTACAGGTATGATTTTACCCTCAAAACGTAGCCATGGCTGTCCTCTTTCATCCAATGTGTTTACTATTGTACTAGGTGTTATGGTTCTTTCATAAATGTCACCAATGCACAGCCTCCTCCCTCCAACTCTTCCATAGACTCTAATGTTAAAATGGCTCAGAAGGTTGGTTTGAAAATCAGAAGAGCATGGTGTCTTTCCACTGTCACCACGTCCATATAATAAACTCCACAGGCATGAAAACTGAGAATTCAGTAGACTAGAAGCTGCTGTCGCTCACGGTGAAAGAATTTTGTCAATACGACTTTTACTTTTCATTTGGGAACGATTTGTTTCGGCCTGACTTTTCTGTTCATTTTAAGCAGCAAAAGTGAGGCGCATGTCTGTGTACGTGTGTATGGAGCCATTGGGTGCGGTCACTATAGCAACCAGGCTCACACCTGCCTGCTTAACGAGCTCTGCCTGCCACTGTGCCAAGATTCATCTTAAGCACTTCTCTTTCAACTGCTGCTGTGTCCACAGTGTTACAGCCATCATTTTACCCTCAAATTGTCGCCATTATTGTTCTCTTTCCAACACCGTGTCTTTCAAAGCTCAGGCATTTAAACTTTTTAAACTGTGTGGATCAAAGTGGAGGGATCACATTTGAGTCATTCAGTGATTCAAAGAATATGACCTTTTAATATTCATTCAGATGTTTTCTGACTCTAAATGTTCTTTTCTCATTTCTTAGGGTTTTCTAATTTACATTTAAAACATTTTCAGTTTTTTTCCAACTCCTTCTTCTGTGTAACCTTCAGCTTTTAGCAGTTCAGCACCTTTGTTTTCAGGTTAAATTCGGGTTTTTTTTGTTTTTTTTTAATCTCATTCAATATTTTTAACTCAAAATTCAGCAATTAATTCATTTCAGTGCATACATTCAGATTCAAGCATTCACACTGCAGTTTCTTCAGAAAATGCACTTTCTAGTTATTATATTTTATTCTGTATTCCGTACGTTTTTTGTAATCCTATAACTTCAAAACCGTTCAACTTAGAAAAACCATTCAAACACCGTTAGATTCCTATTCTTTTGGACAACACTGCTTCTATTTTTCATATTTTTAACATTTATATTTTTAATTTTATTCAACTTTATTCAACAAAAATTTATAATGTATTCCAATGGGGAGACCCTTCAAATCCTCATTCAACTTACTCATTTTTAAACTCTTACTACTTCCACATACATTGACATAGAGCCACCATTCAAACTTTAAAACGAAGACAAGACATTCAACTATTCAACTTGTATTTATCTTTTCAATATCTATTATACTTTTTCTTCAGTTCCAGTTTAAGTTTCATGATGTTTTTTCACCCGTTTCAGAGTTTATAATGGGTGTGTATGGGACGGAATGTTGGGGCTAGAGTGAGACAGCTCAACTGCTAGAGTGAGAGGAGCAAAAAAATTAATCTTAAAATCTTTTTTAAAACTGCTGCTGTGTCCGCAGCGTTTGCTCTACAGGTATGATTTTACCCTCAAAACGTAGCCATGGCTGTCCTCTTTCATCCAATGTGTTTACTATTGTACTAGGTGTTATGGTTCTTTCATAAATGTCACCAATGCACAGCCTCCTCCCTCCAACTCTTCCATAGACTCTAATGTTAAAATGGCTCAGAAGGTTCGTTTGAAAATCAGAAGAGCATGGTGTCTTTACACTGTCACCACGTCCATATAATAAACTCCACAGGCATGAAAACTGAGAATTCAGTAGACTAGAAGCTGCTGTCGCTCACGGTGAAAGAATTTCGTCAATACGACTTGTACTTTTCATATGGGAACGATTTGTTTCGGCCTGACTTTTCTGTTCATTTTAAGCAGCAAAAGTGAGGTGCATGTCTGTGTCGTGTGTATGGAGCCATTGGGTGCGGTCACTATAGCAACCAGGCTCACACCTGCCTGCTTAACGAGCTCTGCCTGCCACTCTGCCAAGATTCATCTTAAACACTTCTCTTTCAACTGCTGCTGTGTCCACAGTGTTAAAGCCATCATTTTACCCTCAAAACGTCACCATCGTTGTTCTCTTTCCAACACCGTGTCTTTCAAAGCTCAGGCATTTAAACTTTTTAAACTGTGTGGATCAAAGTGGAGGGATAACATTTGAGTCATTCAGTGATTCAAAGAATATGACCTTTTAATATTCATTCAGATGTTTTCTGACTCTAAATGTTCTTTTCTCATTTCTTAGGGTTTTCTAATTTACATTTAAAACATTTTCAGTTTTTTTCCAACTTCTTCTTCTGTGTAACCTTCAGCTTTTAGCAGTTCAGCACCTTTGTTTTCAGGTTAAATTCGTTTTTTGTTTTTTTTGTTTTTTTAATCTCATTCAATATTTTTAACTCAAAATTCAGTAATTAATTCATTTCAGTGCATACATTCAGATTCAAGCATTCACACTGCAGTTTCTTCAGAAAATGCACTTTCTAGTTTAAGAATAGATGGGATTGGCTGTCGGAGGGTCGCTTTTTTGAACTGCAGGTCCTTGAAGGGTAATACAGTAGAGGATATTTACATAGAGGATCTCTATGTAAATATCCGATAGCAGCTACTACCACCACAGACTGTTTTCCTTCGTGGTCATGAAGGAAAACGCTCGGCTGGCATTTAAAAGGGCAATTTTATTCCCTTCAAGGACCTGAAGCTACATAAAGCACCCCCCAACAGCTGAACCCATCTGCTCTCTGATTGGATTGTTACATTTGTGATTGACATGACATTGACCAATCAGCTGAAAGGAAGAAAAATCAGGTCAAAATTCGTACTCGTAGGTTGAGAGTCACACACAGCCAGGGAACCTGAGTGCAGAGATTTAAACATAGTTGTTTGCTTTGTATCTGTAAACAGACCTTAACAAAATCAACTTGTAACTTGTGTAAAAAATCTTTACAAACAAAATTCTCATCTGTAGATGCACAAAAATAAAATTTTCAAAAATTTTGGTTTACAAGGGTACAAAACTCTCACAGACACACAACACAATGTTCACATTAAGTGGTGAAGGAAACACTTACTATAACAGCTTACTATTGTGCAGTCAAGAGTCCATGTTTCAGTGTTCAAACACCTGTCTTGGGTTTCTGAAGCTAATTTGTCACCTGTGAGGACTCTGGGACAAACACACAGCTTGCAGTTCATTTCTACATCTGTTTGTGTTTCCTCAGTTTCCCAGCATGCCCTGGCTGTGGTGGTGGAGGTGAATGAGGGGGAAAGATCTGTCCTGCTGCCCTGTATGTACTCAGGTTTCATACCTGTGGACCCCACAATGATGTGGAATCGCAGTGATCTTCATCCCAAATCCGTCCACCTACGACGAGGAGGAGGAGATGATCTCAGAGGACAAAACCGGCGTTACAGCAGACGCACATCGGTGAGGCGTGATGCTCTGCACACTTTAGACTTCAGCCTCACTCTGAAAAAACCACAACTGATCGACAGTAGCAGCTACACCTGCTCCATCAGTGCTGGGAGAGAGGAACAGACACTGACAGATATACAGCTGCAGGTCAAAGGTCAGCAACAAACACCTGCTTATCATGCAGGTCAGGAGTCAGTACTGTAGACGGATCAGAGCTTAAACTCAAAGTCTTCTGCCAATCCTTTAAAACAAACAACAGCGTTTTAGATCTAAGCTCCATGGTCGTCACAAAGCAGACGAAAAATGAGGAGAACACTTTGTATAAAAACTGCAGAGATCATTCATGATATTTTCTTTTTTCTGATGAAAGTTTTTAGTTGTAAAAACTGTGTAACACTCTTCAGGGATGCTGAGGTTTTTCACCACTTGCTGGCTCCCAGTGAAACCCAAGACCTCATTAAAAAAAGCTAACAAGCAAAGTAAAATGCTGAGTTCAACCAGCTGTTGTTAAACTTGTCTGCTGACTCCCAAAGGATCATGTGGATGTGGGATACTGTCCAAGGGCAGGTTACCTAGGGCCTGCTTTAGGGTGTCCTGCTATCATCAGCAATGTTAGCATCACTGACAGGTAGGAGTCCAGTTCCTTAGCTGACCTTTGTGTAGCCCTGCCATGTCTCTGATATTTACACATTCACTGAAAGTAGTAGCATGACCTATATTTGGCCATTTATAGCCACAGTTACTTTTGTTTTCAGCTTTTAACTTAGTTTAACTCAGGGCAAGCAAATTCTGCTCGGACACTTTTGATCTGATCTGTGGGGTTCTGCAAGGCTCAATTCTGAGTCCATTATTTTTTATTTTACATCCTTTATTTAGCTGAGGTCATTAAATGTTATCAATTCTATGCTGATGGCATCCAGCTGTCTGTCTTTTAAGCCTTGCCATCTGGATAGGCTGCCCAGTAATGGTAATCTTGTTGTATTTGATTCTTCTCTGAGCTTTGACTCAGATGCAAAATCTCTATGGGGTCTGTTTTATATAGAAAAGTACAGACAAGAGACACGAGCTGCGTTTGTTCTGCAGGCTCTTCCTCATCTGAGGTACAGGAGAGTTGCAACGGCCTATCACACTCACAGCTACTTCTCCCTTGTGGCGATGCTGCGCAATTACATCATCATAGCTTCAACTGAAAAGAGCAAAAGCACAATGAAATAAGGCCTTTTACATGAATAAATGTTTAAACCAAATTACAATGTTGACCATACACTTGTAGGTGCCATACAAGCTCGAAGCACACTTCATTTATTTGCTTTACATCGACTCCCAGTTGATTTTAGAATTAGTTATAAAATTCTCTTACCTACATACAACAGTGTAGCACTCCAGCCTTGTTCTGTGGACTCCTTCAAAAGGCAGTTGAAAACGTTTCTGTCAGGTGTGTTTTTGTATTGCTTGAGCACTCTACAACTAACTTTCATTTTCTTACTTAGCCTTTATACCAATCATGTCACTGACCTGTTAGTCTAATTACATACACATGTTCAGCCAGCTGTTTCTTTTCAGTACCGCTTAGTTATGTTTAAATTACACTACATTTGCATGCTGAAAACCTTTATAAGCGTCTTTTAGAAAAGGTCTTTGTGTGCATTAAGCAATGTTTCCATGGCATCAAGGGTTTTTAATGTTGGAAATGACCAAATTATGATTAAATGGAATATTAGCATTAAAGATCCAGTTTAGTTTCATTGGACAAAAAGAAACGCTAAATGTATTACAACAGAGTTAGAGGTCAGCAACATTAATGCTCAGCTCCCAGATGTCTAGTCGATTTTGTGATTTATTGTCCTCTCAGACCAGCAGGTGGAGGTGAAGGTGGAGGAAGGCTCAGACTCTGTCATTCTGCCCTGCAAAACAAAACCTGACCTGCCTGATGACACCACAGTGGAGTGGACTCGCTCTGACCCAGAACTCTGGATAGTCCATGTGTATTTAAACAGAAGTGACCACCTTAAGAAACAGGACGGCCTTTACAGAGACCGAACAAAGATGAATGAAGACCTGCTGAGAACTGGAGACCTCAGTCTGACCCTGAAACACCCCACAGAGAGAGACAGTGGAGGATACATCTGCACCATCTACAGGGACAAAAACATCCTGAGACAGAAAGTAGAGCTGCAGGTCAAAGGTCAGAGATATATATCAAAGGTTCTGTATATGTAAGCCATACTTGTGATATCATTATTATTATGTTTTAACATTAGGCTCTTTTATTGTTTTCTACATAGAGCGGTTTCCATCCTGGGGCATAGCGCTCCCAATTATTCTGGTTCTCGTTGTTTCTGGAGGTCTGTTATTTTATTTCATGTCAGGTGAGTCCCTCCTACATTACCCATAACACTGACGCTTAGCAGGTATCCTTCCAGATTTTGGTTATGTAGGTAGCTTCAGGGTTAATCCTGGGTTTTCTGTGCTATGAAGGTGGTTCATTTTTTAACAGGGAAAATCGCCATGGTAACATATGCTGTGAATCTCCAAAAGTTGATTCTGTTCATCTGGACGTTGTGTTTTGTGGGAGAAACATTTCGTCACTCATCCAAGTGACTTCTCTGCTGGGGAAATACATTTGACTAAAACCCCCTAAATGACATGCAAACTGTGCGTTGCATTGTTACAGGAATGTCAGTGCAACAAGTTGAGGACTTGTATAAACATGTATAAACCCCGCCCCTTTCATGTGAACTTGCAGGATAAACTCTGGGTTAACTTAAATGATTCATGTGACCTTCTATCAGAATCGCAATGATGGACTAAGTGAATCCAGGTAACAGAAAGATATTCTGGGCATGTTGAACTGTTTTTGTAGTTTAGTGTCAGAAGCTGAAAGAGTTGAGAGTTACAAACAGCTGATACAGAGAGCTGAAGAGAAACTTCCAGGTTTGTTCCAGAAGTCAGAAAACCTCCTTCAGACTCAGTCATTGATCAGTGAAACAGCTCCACAACATGACTTTACTAAACAGCTTACACCTTTCATAAAGTCTTGCAAGAGTCAGCTTTCTATAGATATAAACAAAATGGAAATGTACTGATACGTGATCAGAATTACAATATTTCTGACTGCCTGATTCAAAATGAATCGAATTGTCGATCAAATCAATTCTGAAAATCAGCGACGATACCCAGCCCTAATCATGTTGTCCTTTGTTATTCTCTCAGTTTACCAGGTGGAGGTGAAATCGGGGGTGGAGTCTGTCCAGTTGCCCTGCAAAACCACAGTTAACCTGCCTGAAGACGCTAAAGTGGAGTGGAAGGACAACGATTACAGGACGGTCCATGTGTATCAGAACGGCTCTGACCAGCCTGAAGAACAGCACAAGGATTATAAAGGCCGAACAAAGATGAAGAGAAACCTGCTGGAACCTGGAGACCTCAGTCTGACCCTGAAATACCCCACAATCACACACACGTACACCTGCACCGTCCACAGCAGGGAGGGAAAGATCCTGCTGCTCTTTGTCAGTGGAGGTGAGTGCTGTAGATACAGGGCAGAGGTCAGAGGTCACTGTAAAAGCTCAGAGATGAACTGTGAGTGTCCACATCATCCATGAGGCTTTCATGAGTTTCTCATAATGTTTGTTTAGCATGTGGCTAGCATACTGCTAAAGCTCAGTCAGTCCCACATATATGTGTACGCTGTTAGCGCTCACGTCTCAGTCACAATCACTACATGCATGTTTTTTTATGAAAACTTTCTGATATTCCACATAAACACACGTGGAAATATCACAAGTCTGAGTCGATGAAACAAGGAGTGGAATTGGAGGTAATGTTACCATCAGTGTTGATGTTGCTGTCTGTATCACTTACACGTGCTTCACTGTCTTCTCAGTCCCCCAGAAGGAGGTGGATGCAGGAAAGGACTTTGTACAGCTGTCCTGTAAAACCACACTTGATTTACCTCATGATGCTGAAGTGGAGAGACGCTAACAGGAAGGTCCACGTGTATCAGGATGGCTGTGATCAGCCAGATAGACAGGATCAGGATTACAGAGGCCGAACAGAGATGAATAAAGACCTGCTGAAATCTGGAGACCTCAGTCTGACCCTGAAACACCCCACAGAGAGAGACACACAAGTCTACACCTGCACCGTCTACAGCAAAGAGGGAAACATCGTGTTTAAGAAAGCAGTGAGCAATCTGAGAGTCAAAGGTCAGAGAGGATTTTATTGGTTCACACACTGTGTTCTCTCTGTGTTAGACCTACACTATCTTATACAGGCTGCATGCTTTAGCCTAACGACAGCTGGGATAGACTCAACTATGACCCTGCACTGAAGAAGAAAAATACTGGGGCACCACTATCAGTGACGGAAAATAGAAACGGAAAGCATTATCTCACAGGATGAACCATTAATTGATTTATAATCAAATCATCCATAATGAGAAATCTAAGCAAGCTTTGGATTAGATCATATAAAGACAGTAGTGTCATGGTTCCTGGATCATTGACCCAGTTTTGTGTTTTGTGGACTCTCAAGCTCTGCATTCAGTTTGTCTCCTGGTTGTTCTGTTGTTACAGTACATGTGCAATAATGTCCCAGCTGACACAGGCAGGAGGGAGAAAACATAATGTGAGGAGAAAATTGTTAGAAGACAAAGAAACTCAGACTCAAGATATCTTTTTCATGTACATATACATGGACGATCCCCCGTCCCTGGTCCGATCGGCTCTGCACCATTCAGCTACTGCCTACGTGTGCAGAACAGATGTTACACAGAGGAAAACCGCCTAGGGCTCTTAGCACATTCTTTATTTATACTTCAAGTAAGTTTCCACAGCAGTAGGAGTGGCATGTATGGAACTGATAATATCTCCTTAAAAGGAGATACCTTTAGCTTGTCTGTTGAAAAAGGAGATAGCTTGGTATGTATAGAAAACAAAACATTCCTTATAAGGAGAGAGACCGTTAACTTGTCTGTTAACACAGGAGGAAGTATCGTATGTCACAGCATTCCTCTGCACATATGTTTTCACTCCCTTTCTCTGTGGTGGTTCCAATTCACAAGCTCTTCTTCCTTTAAATGAAGCTACAAATAAACATAACACAAAACTCAAAAATCTTTCATCACATAATAAAGACAGACAACAAATAGAAACGCAATGAATCTCCGACTGCTACAGCTGCAACAGAAAAAGTAGAAAATAAAAGCACAGAGCATCTGGAAGACAACAATATGAAAGAGCCTGCAAGCGACCAGCGGACCCCGTCCCAGGCAGGGCACATGAGTGTACTAAGTTTAAAGTAGGGATTTGGAATTGATAAGAATTTAGTGATTCCGATTCCATTATCAATCAGATATTGATTTGGTTTCTGGTCGATTTTCATCGGCTCTCTGTGAGCGTGACCACCATCACTAAGCAGCAATAAATTATTTATCTAGTTAAGTACATGCTGTGTGATCAAATGTTTGTGCGTGTTGGAGCTATTTCCCTTCTTTGTTGCCATCAGGATTGGGGTCGTTACTTAAAAAAACACCACCACTCCCACCACCAACCGAGGCAGACACAATTCAATTCAATTCAATTCAATTTTATTTATATAGCGCCAAATCACAACAAAGGTCTTCACACAGATTCCCCAAAATGACACCTGCAGATCTCCAGCCCCCAGGAAGCCGCCAAACGACCACAGTCACAGAAAACCCCACAGCCAGCTGCAGGGCATACAGGGAGACAAGCCTCCAGCCGACCACCATCAGCGACCATGTAGTTCATTGATGGTGGTCGGCTGATCTGGTCAGTGATCAGTGAAACAAATTCATCCAGTTGTTTTTATGCAGACATTCTCCTCAAACTGATGTAATCTAGAAGTAAGTAAATGAGTCTGAAATTCCTCACAGAGTTACTGGAGGCCAACATGACGCCTCCAGACTAAGTATCTGGTTACAAACCAAGAGTTTTAGGACCGAGTACAATTACCTCAGTTTTATCTGAATAGCATGTATATAGTTATCAGCAGAGTTGTCTGTGGAGTACGTGCATGTGTTTGAGTGTGTAAGGCTCATTTTTCTGACATTACTGGATTATTCAAAATTTAAATGGGATACGTTAAGACTGTTACTTTTAATCATTCTCTCCGGGTGTTTATATTGAGGCTTTTAAAGCAGTTATGATGCCTAACAAGCAGATTACAGATTTGTACTTTTCCACAGAGTGCTTGTTCTTGGTCCAGCCATGACCAGTCTAATAGGTTTAATCCATTCTGAAACACAGCACTTTGTTGGATAAGAAGTAGTGTAAAGAATGTGGTAGTTGTAGATCACCACTGTGTTTTGGTTTTTGTAGAGTTTTTAAAGTTATTCTCAGGTGTCTATCTCAGAGGAACTCTACATCTTCGGTCAGGATGGATTATGAATGGAGAGATTTTTTTATAATCTTTGGGCAAGTGCAAAGTATTTTAAGGCTTACATTTGTGAGTGAGGTTGGGCAGTAGCTGGATGGAAGCGTAGGATCTTGGGCTGGTTTAAGAAGCAGACTAATGATGGCAGAGATCATGTTTGGAGATAGTGTGTGATTATTGTAAATCTGAATTACCATCTTGAAAAAAGAAGGTGCCAGTGTAGGCCAAAATGTAAAATGGCTGGAAAACCATGTGGACCTGGGGCTGTTTCAGAATTCAGACACTGAATGAGGTGAATCCAGAAAATGGTACATTAGTTGGATTAATCTGTGATGAGTATAAAGCTTCATAACAATCTTTAACATCTTTATGTATTTATTGTTGATCATGAGGAATCTTCCCAGTGGAAGCGTTTTTTCCTTATTTAGATTTAAGTGGTTTTGGGGGGAAATTTTCCAGATTTATTACCATGTTCAAGGTTCTCCAAACGTAGCTTTTGCATCAGAAACTGTTCGCTTGTGAATTATTTCATTCTAGTTTTAGTTTGTTGGTTTAGCTTGTTGTTGGTGAGGCATCACAGGCAGAGTCTAATGATCGAATTTCTTGTTCAGTTCTAATACAAGCCTTTTTCCCTCCTTTGTCTTATGTGAACAATAAGATATTATGTTAGCCTTTCCAGCTTCCCATAGAACACACGGTGATATTCCTGGTGGGCCATTGTTATCTAAATATGTTGCCCATTCCTTTTTTGAAATAATTAATGAAGTCTTGTTCTTTAAGTAATGATGTATTTAATCTCCGGCTCCAGTGGTGTAAGTGAGCGTGTGACTGATGTACTGGTGATGTATATAATTGTGTTTCCCTGCTTTGCAAACATTTAAACTATATTCTTTGACTTACTGCATTAAGTCTCCCGTGTTCTGCGTATGAGTGCAATACATGAGATGTTCTTGTTTGTCTGTATCATGCTGTACATTAGACAGATAGCTGCTTCTAGTTAGATGTAGTAGAGAAGAGTATACAGCTGTGGTTCGTTGACCTGGTGTGAGGGGGTCAAATTAGTGTCAGGTCATACATGCAGAAATAATTGTCACTTCTCAGATGTGACAATTAAGACTCAGATGAATGAATCGTTTCTTGTCCTTTCTCCTGGCTCTCAGTATTATTGGAGATAAAGTATCTGAATTTCAGGAGCGGCCCCACACCTCCAAACACACCCCACGGTCCTATCTATATATGATCCCCCAGTTCTACAAGCTTTTCCTGCTCCACCCTTCAATCCTTTCACTTCTCATTAGTACATGGAATTGATTTGACTTTGATTTGTGTAACAAAGTGATTTCCACGTCTCCTTCATGATGTGACAGTGTCAGAGCTGAATGCACTTGTAGAGTATCATGTTTTTATGGCTCACATTTAAAGTGTTGCAGCTCTAATGTACAGCTGTCATATTAGAAATAGAAGCAGCTCTGATTTTAGTGCTCAAAGAAATCTATGAAGTGATGAATTCACACATGAACAGTTTTCTGCAGCGTTCCTCTCGGCCTTATTTGCAGCTCCACTCTTGTTTTTGGTCTATTGTTGTTGTTTGTCCTTGTCTGACTGTCTTGTCTCTGCAGGGAGAGTTCAGGTCCAGGATCAAACAGGGGACATCAGGAACAGAAGCAGCTCCATTGATCCGACTCCTCTGATGGCTGATCAATCAGTTTGATCTGTGTGTTCTTTGATTATTGATCAGTGATGTCAGAGTTATGTTGATGTCAGACGCTAAGCTTTTTCGATCCGGACATTGCTACGGTTGAACTCATCAAACGGGTTCTAGATCCAGATGAAGTTGATGATCATGACTGCAACCGTAATCTTATAACTGTAATGCCCAATGTGATGTGGTGTGAACACGTCAGCCGAATTGTGTTCAAACTGCTGAAGCTGCAGCCCGAGGATAGACTCACTGCCCGCATGTTATTGAATGACAACCAGTGGATATGGATTTCCCATGTGACTCCAGATACCATCGATCGTGTGAAACATTACGCTGGCATCAAATCCACTAAGTGAAATGCTGTGTGATCCTTTTTCACATTCTAATCATTTGTACCTTTAATGTTCATCATGCCCCCATATATATTATGGGTTTGGGTTGTTGACAAATAAAACAGATTCATCACTCTATCTCATGTGGTTGACTTCTTTTATTGACACAGCTTATATGTTATACAGGTAGGGACATGCACAGGAGTAAATAGTAATACGTACAGACAATGCAAGACACACACAACAAAAAACGGTAAGGTGTGCCTTGTGTCCCGATTCTTTTATATTGAGGATGAAAACAAACAAAAACTGGTTGTTAAGAGATATATTCTAAAATACTTCTTCAGTAGAGAATCAGAGAAGAGAAACACAGAATTTCTTGCTAGCAAGGGCAGCCTCCAGAACTGAGACTCGCACTGAGGACTGCCCTGGTCTTTATTTATAAACTCCAGTGAGCGTTTGTTCCTTACATTGGTGTGTGTGTGTGTGTGTGTGTGTGTGTGTGTGTGTGTGTGTGTGTGTGTGTGTGTGTGTGTGTGTCAGAGTGTGACCCCATAAATGACTTCCCTTAACCTGCTGGTCTGGAAAGTCCAACAGTTCATCTATATGTAAAAAGGCACTTAGACTAAAACTGACATAGCTACGTTAATCCTACCGTAAAACAATAAGACAAGGTACGACCTCTCCCATGCTCGTAGGATGTGGGGGTGAATGCCAGAACACCCTGGAATGTTACAGACCTCCTAGGATGAGACATTCTTTCAATATGCCACCAGCTATATACTTCTAAACACAAATGATTACATGCAGTATTCTACTATATGCAAACTTATATCATTAAAAGATTATACTGACTACGAAGTACAATTTTCCATTGACACTGGTCCAGATGAGTTCAGTCAAACAATGATTTTATTGAACACACGCATGGGGAGCATCATCAGCGTAGATCTCCGCTAAAAAGCTTCAAAATGGTTTTGATATGTCAGGGTTTAGCCCCTTCTTGCGTCAGCAAAGCAGATAATATGCATCAGTTACAGTTAATGACAGTTAGACAAGTTTCCATTATCTGCAACCTTTTTACCATACATGGCTGTTTGTTTCAACCGTCTCACCCTCCAGATGTTTCTCGTTGACTTGTTCTTTTCATGCTTATCTTTAACACGTCCTGCATCAACAGTTGCTATGCAAGCACAAATGCAGTTACAAGCTAAATGTATCTCTCACTTCTGACCTAGAACTTATTTGTGTCTGTAAGCGTGCTTGCATTGGCCTTCTTGCGCTCTAAGTCACCTTACACAATATATCGTCTGGACATTCACACCAGACGAAGCTTAGGACCTTAAGAGGACTGAGCGCCAACTCTTTATGAGCGCATTTTAAATTTATGTATAAAAATAATTACAACTCCACATTTAATAAAAGTTTTAATAAAGTGGCACTAATAAAAGCCATGTAAGCAATGATATATTTTCTTTTATTTCCACACTTGACATAAACACATACAAGCCAAGTGGCGATCATATATACATAAACCCTAGAACGATCACAATCAACGTCGCAATAAGCCCTCCCACGGCGACAGTAGCTTTTGAACAGCCACTGAGCTCTTTTATCGTACTCTTGTACTCTTCCATCGCATTTTTCAGCCCGTCAACTGCAAATTAAAAGAAAAACAAAAGTGTTAGGACATATGTAACACACTTTGAAAAAAAAAAAAACTGCTAACATTGTTGTGCCCTTACTGTGTGGTGATATGTCTATCAAGTGAACACTGGTGTTGATGGGTTCCAAGAACTGTAAAGTAGGCAAGGCTATAGAGTAGAGCACATGACATATCATTATCATTTTTTTACAATAGCGACAAACATCCGCGGACTCTTGAGCTATGTTCACGAACTACTGTACATACACTCGGTGGTAGAAGTTTCGCTTCTGTTCGATTGAACAGACCTCGTCGTTTGCGAGCATGTCTGATCATCTGCCCCTCTTCGTTTGTATATACACATTCTACATTTGTCAGCTCCATGACCTTCAGGCATTGTGGCGGCTTGGACTTTTGAACAACAACCCGCCGGGATTTCTGTTTGACTCATCGTGTGATTCCATATCTCCATTACACGCCACGTAGACGGGTTACTATGGTATAATATACACCCCAGTGTTCAAGTGTTCAGGTTTGGCGAAAACTGTGAAAAGCTCCCCCCCTAACATGTATTGCCCTTCGTCACTGCAGCTGAGGAAGCGGATAGTAACTTGGTACCCCGATCTCACGGGTGTTACACTGTACAAATGGTTGGTGGGTGAGATACGCAGTCTGTCTTTGTAAAACACAGATGTCGGACTGTCTAAAATGCCTGGTAATGTGATAGCATCTGCCATTCACCCGATCACAGCGCTCTCTGTAACTGCTGTTTTGTTTAATTGCGCTTTGACTAGAGGACCGGCACAAGAAACACAGCGCAAAGGTTAGCGCTCGCACAGCTGCATTCAAGGAGTACATTGTCAATACAACATCCGGCTTCTACGAGCAACTGTCAGATCACGTCTTTATATAATCTCACGAATTCCCCCCGACTGAGCGCACAGTTCCCGACCAAAAAACCCACCGGACCCCCGACCAAATGTAATTTTCTAATTAAACATACACAGCCCCGCAACATTGTGTGTTAGGCCTAGCTTTGTGTTCACAGAGCAACTTAGTTAAAAAGCACAAAATGTGTAATTTTATTAAGTTGCATAAAAGGTACAGATCATTCCATGTTATTCTTCATGCGCTTCTTTATTTGTGTCTTATTATGTGTCTTAGTGTATTGCTACACTACACATAATGTTCCATGCCATGAAGAAGTGTGCTGTGTAACTCAGATGCGAGGTCCGAGACGCAAGGTCCAGACCAAGAATCCTGTCTATGTGTGTGTCAGCCTCTATACGCGAAAAAGTATGGATGTAGATAACACTAGGAGGGTCTTGGAAAGATGTGTTCACGCGGACCATGTGACATATTAGTGCCAAGTATCCTGACGAGAAACATTCTACAAATCGGTGGAAAAGAATATCATATATACATAGGCGAACTGTGTTTCGCGGGACGCAAAAATCCGTCCAGCTTGCTGGAACAGATTACCAGTTGGTTCGCTGAGCTTACGTCTGAACATCACAAGCTGGGATTCGACGTATTGCCGTAAGGAACATTTGGTACTTTGCATAAGAAAACAACACCACTGACCGGCAGACTCACTATAGCCACTCTCTGTATTGCCAAACCACACGACCCTGACGAATCAAGCGACTGCATACCTGCCATCTGTAATACACGACAAGCGTGTCAAGCATGATACGTCTGAGACAATGCCACCGATCGAACAGCATCTCGGCTACTTATTGGACTTATGTTAACCCTTGTGCTTCCGTGGGGTTTCTGTGGCGCTGATGGCGTGCGGGCGTCGCGGCCCGAGGGGACCCCCAAGCAAAGCGCAGCTGGGGCAGTTGGTGATCGCGTATCTGGAGCACATGTGCAGGTGGCACCGGGTCTTGGCCTTGATGTCCTTGCTCCTGCGATACACATGCCACGCTTTGTCGGTGGGGTGTCACGTGACCCCTCGGGGCACCTGGTTGCAGCGGCGGCGGGCTGGGCGAGCACTGGGGCGATCGCCCTGGCCTCAATCGCGGGGAGCGCAAGGGCTTTGCCTAACCGCTCAAGGAAGAGCCTTCACCTTTTGAGCTCGTCGTCGTAATCATTTTGGTCATCCCGGTACCCAGAAAAGTACCAAGAGCAAGGGGTGAGGAGCAGCACGTCTACGGTGACCTCGGGGCTTGGCCGGTACATGCAAGGCAGTCTCGCGCACCACTCGTCCCAAATGGCTCTGATAGGGGCCAGTTTGTGGTAGCCGCGCTCCTCGGGGTCGCGACACCGCCTGGCTTATCTGGCCTCTCGGTTGTTGAAACGCAAGGTGCTCGAGTAGACCTGGAAGGTCTTGAGTGACATTGCTGCTCTCCAATCCTTGATAGTGAAACGTGGCCCGTCGTGGCGGCCGTGTCCTCGGTGTCGCCGCTGCACCTCCTACCTCGATCTTATACTTCCACTGCCACGGTCCAGTGCATGACATAGCCTCCCTTTTCTGTTACGTGCTAGCAAATAACCGCATGTAGGGAAAGTCACACGCCTAGTGCCCGCAGAATCCCTCAAAAAAAGCCGCAGCCTTAGTACCGCCAATCTCCACTCTTATCAGTTTGGGGTACTCCACTACCCCTCTCGCGTTCCTTGTCCCTCTCCCTCCGACAATGCCGCCACTACGATGAGCCTGTCGCTTGGGGGTATTACGCTTCCCCCTGCGATGGGGGTACTCCTATTGCATTTCCCCGGCCTTCTTTTCTCGTAGCCCCAGCGCTCGGGAACCACAGACACCCCCAAGAGCTTAAACCCCATCAGGGTTAAGTTTCAGCCGCAACTTAGGGACTGAAAGCAACCGAAGTTGACAAAAGCGAACGAGTGGGGACAGCAGATCAGACAAATAAACAGGAGCCAGACCATTTAAAGATTTAAAACCCAATAAAAGAAAACAGATTTAAAACGGATCCTAAATTTGATGGGAAGCCAATGTAGAGAGGCCAAGACTGATGTGCTCAAATTTCCTTCTACCAATTAAAAATTGTGCCACCGCATTTAACACAACTGTCTCTAAATCAAGTAGAGCAATTGGTAGAAAAGCAGAAAACAGACTTGAGCAAGAAACATGCATGGCCAGGTGAGCAATAGATAGAGTCGGAGGTCTCAAGCTAGAAACCTTGTCCACAGAAAAATTAATAAAGTGATTGCACGTAACATCAGAAGACTGCAAAAGAACATGGGCTTCAATATTAAGTACAGAATTTATAGTGTTATACAAAACATGATGCATGTTATGCAAGCTAGCAGCAATAAGTTGAGAAAAATAAGAGTGCTTGGCGGCCTTTACTGCTCTCTGATAAACTTTCCAGACAAACATACAGCGTCTCCTTTTTCCACCCTCTTTCACATCTTCTACATTCTTTTCTAATGGCTCGGGTAGAATCAGTTAGTCAAAGACTAGCCTTGGGCATGCACTGTCTGAAACTTAAAGGAGCAACAACATTGAGGACAAATTTACAAGCAGAATCCAAATAAATCCACACAGGCGCTATCTTGAGAAAATCAAGATGGCAAGTATCAAAACTCCAGGTATTGATACTCAAGGGTTTGAGTTTTCACTCAGAAAACACCGGGCCAAAGACAAAATAAATCAGTCTGGACTTGAGAAAAAATCTGTTCATGTGGTAATTTTTATTTTTTGGTTAATAACTTTTTGTGTGCAAAGTAAACTCATATAATGATGAAAAACAAAACTAGAGGGTTTGAAACAGCTTTGTTAAAAATGCCTTCCTGTCTTTAACGACACCTGGTAAATACGTTTTTATAAAATGAACTTTCATAGGCGGGTGTCTGTGAAGGTTCTCAGTCATCCAGGTCATCGTAGTCAAAGGAGTTTGCAAAGAAAAGCGTCTGGACTTCTTTAAGTTGCTTGAAGATGTTTCACCTCTCATCTGAGAAGCTTCTTCAGTTCTAAGGTCAAATGGTGGAGAGTCCCAGATATAAACCTAGTGGGAGTAACCCCCCACAGAGGGACAAAAGGACCCCTGATGATCCTCTAATAGCCTGAGCCAAGGTGTGAAACTGGGGGTGGGTCCCAATCAGCCAGAGTTTCGGGTGTGTTAATTGTGAAACCTGGCCCCACCTTATCATGCGAATTCCTGAGGTCAGATGGCCCAGGATGTGAGTGGGCGTTAAGGCGTCTGGGAAGGGATCTCAAAACTGGATTATAGATGGCAGACAGCTGGTGTCGTAAACCCCGCCTCTGTTCAAAGATGGTCGCTCACAGTGGACATAGATGGCTTCTTTCACTCCTCTTTCAAACCATCTGTCCTCTCTGTCCAAAATGTGAACATTGGCATCCTCGAAAGAGTGACCTTTATCCTTAAGATGCAGATGGACTGCTGAGCTGCTCAGCAGTCCATCTGCATCTAAAGGTCAAAGGTCACTCTTTCGCCCACTCACATCCTGGGCCATCTGACCTCAGGAATTCGCATGATAAGGTGGGGCCAGGTTTCACAATGAACACACCCGAAACTCTGGCTGATTGGAGCCCACGCCCAGTTTCACACCTTGGCTCAGGCGATTAGAGGATCATCAGGGGGTCCTTTTGTCCCTCTGTGGGGGGTCACTCCCACTAGGTTTATATCTGGGACTCTCCACCATTTGACCTTAGAACTGAAGAAGCTTCTCGGATGAGAGGTGAAACGTCTTCAAGCAACTTAAAGAAGTCCAGACACTTTTCTTTGCAAGCTCCTTTGACTTTCATAGGCGGGCTAATAATTTGTCCTCTTCTGTAGTGTGTATAACTTCTAACATCTGATCTGGTGTAGGATAACATATTTGAGGTATTCATGTCAGCAACCAGCTGTCGTAGACAATCTTTGATAAATGTAATGTGTTAAATCTTAAATTTAAAAAACCTACCCTTAAGGATACTACAGTTACTAGCTACACTTTGATTTACACATCACACTGATACGCACACATATTCGAGTGGTTCCTAACATGAGCGTAATATTTACATCAGGACTAACTGGATGAAAAATCTCAATGATCAATTTTTGCTTCAGTTTCTAGGATTAAAGCTCAATATCTGTGAAGGATCTTTGACCTGTACACAAGGTGTTTGTGGCTGACCTTTGACCTGCAGCTGGATATCTCTCAGTCTCCGTTCTTCTCTCCCATCACTGATGGAGCAGGTGTAGATGCTGCTGTCAGTCTTTGTTGGTTTTGTCAGAGTGAGGCTGAAGTCTCCAGTGTCCAGAGCATCAGGTCTCATTGATGTGCGCCCGCTGTAACGCTGGTTTTGTCCTCTGAGATCGTCTGTTTCGTCTTGTCTCACATGGACAGATTTGGGATGGAGATCACTGCGAGTCCACATCACTGTGGGATTCTCAGGTATAAACCCAAAGTACTGACAGGGCAGCAGGACAGATCTTTCCCCCTCATCCACCTCCACCACCACACCCAGGGCATGCTGGGAAACTGAGGACACACAAATAAAAACACAAAAAAATGCCCATTGATGACATCATTCACAGCTGTAACCCTCAGGAGGCAAAATTCATTCAGGTTAATACTGTGTAATGTTACATTATTAGTGTATATTGATTACATAGATTCATAGTAACTGATGACAATTCTAACACTTTAACATCAACGACTAATAAAAACCTCTCCTCATCTCCAGAGTCGGGCAGTAAATAATTAAGTACAATTTTCTGGTATCTGGATTTCAGTACTTTTTTGTGACTCCTTTTTAACTTTTACTCCCTACAATTTTAAACAGATATCTGAACTTTCTACTCCTTACATTTTCAAAACAGACTCGATACTTTTGGGGAGTTATTATTAGTATTTCATCACTGAGACCCTTTAACCGATTTGAGCCTGAACAGAAACTCATCAAAGTAAATCCTGTTAATTTATTAATCACCAGGCGATATCACATAAAAAGACGTGTCAAAGTCAGGGGTTAAAAGTGGTTAAAGGGTTTCTTTTGGTTTTGTTTTTGCCACAACACCTGAACAACTGCACGTGTTGTAAGTTGCAGTACGTCAGCATCTACAGTATATAAGTTTACTGTGTAAGCTTAGTCTGACAATGGCAGCTACATGATGCACATTGAAACTTAGCCTGTTATTTGAGTTGTTACTCTACAAAAGTAAAAGGCAATGTATTTTTTTCTGTAATTACTTACATCTGTCACTCTGGTGTTTACTTTGGTTAGCCATAGGTTTGTATGAGACCATGCATGCAGCACAGGGCAACCCCGTAGCATATGTTTGTATCATCACGGGCACAAGAAGCATTCTTCTCACTTTGTGGGAGTTGAGGTGTGTTTTCCCGAAACTGTGTTGGGTAAGATAACAAAGCACTGAATTCTAAATAGATGAATTACAAGTTATATTTGTACACTTGGCTTCAGGTAAGGTCATCTTTAAAGACCTAAAATTTGATAGTTTTAATCATAATTTAGCAGAGTAGAGTTGTTGTTGTTTTTTGTTTTTGTTTTTGTTTTTTAAAAAAAGGTTAGCTAGCCATTACTTTTAGCTAGCAAACGTGCTTCACAAATAAGAGAGTACATTGTCAGTTTTTCCACTTATAATTAAAATTTGTCACTTGTCAGGGTACAATAAATTGTTATCAGGAGAGAGTCCAGCCATTTCCCTCATTTTGTATGTGGATGAGTTTGAAGTGTGTAATCCGCTTGGCACCTCAAGAAAAAAAAGCGAAAAATTACAGCAGTGTATTGGATATTAGCTAATGTACCGCCATTGCTCAGGTGACATTGTGTATTATATTAACATTTTTTACTATTTAATTGTGTCCTTCTTCTTCTTTTTTCACAGCTGAATAATGAATTCTAAAGGATCACCACTGTTAACTTGGAAACAACCTTCTTAAAAACTGGACCAGACTGCACACACTGCACAGTGGACACACTGCAAGTCCCATAAGTTTACAATTTTAGACTTTTCGCCTAGTAAACTGTTTTCTTTTTTATTCTACAGAGTTCGATGGAAACAAAGAGAGAGGTCGCAATCCGTTGCCTGATGGTGTATCTGAAAAAAAAAAAAAAAAGAGGAGGATCTCTTCAGAGAACAGCTGGTAGGTAAGTCTCACTTTTTTGTTTTATTTTTAAATGGTACAAAAAAAAAAAAAACCCGACATATGCCCTTTTAACCTACTTGGCAGGATAGTGAGGAACAGTTCCCAGAAGAAGTGGTAAAGAATGTAGTCACCAGACATACAGCAGCATTTCTTCCACCCTAAAATTGTGATTGAAGGAACAACTGTCCTGGAAGACCTTGGTGTGCCCAAAGCGTGTTCCTTAATGATGGGGCTTATATACGTTACCTTTGTTGCGTTGTTGAACATTAAAACGTTTTGTCTTTTTTTTTTTATTATTCTGCGATATTTACCAAGTTGATAGGTTAAAGTTAATGCTTAATAATAAGCAGATTTGCAAAACCAATTGCCTTACGTTGTAATGTTTGTTTTCTGAGGTATTTTAGAAGGGCATGATTTAAAATTATTGTGATTTGGAAGACTTCATAGTTTATTGACTGTTTTATTTAATATACATTTACAAATCTTTATAGTGGTTCTCAAAGTTGATCATCAGGCCCCATTGCTCTGCTTGTTTCCCAGCTATCAAGACTCTACACAATGTTGATTGCCTGGTGTGTTCAGTCAATCGGAATTTGAAGACACCATTGTGGAGTAAAGAAAATGGAGTGAATTGGTATGTTTTGGCTTCTGATTCACTAAACAGACCTTGTCCAGGTAATAAACATTCTACATTTTCTTTCTTACTGAGGTCGTTTGTGGAGGGATTCTACTGAAGTACAGTTAAAGGGCTGCTCTTTGATTTATGTTGTATGACACGGAATTGCATTACTTGGAAAAATTTTTGCAATAAACTATTTAATCAGTTGGAATAAATGAAATAGCTATGTGTGATTTTAGAAAAGTTACTTTAGAAACTTGACACCATTTGCAGGATAGGATAGAGTAAAATATATGTAAAAAATGAGTTAGAGTAATGTCATTTTTTACTAATTACTAATGTAATTTTTCAACTTGATATTTTAGGAAAATCTAAATTAATGTTAGGTTGCTTAAACTTAATTATGTGTTTGGAGGTCAAAGTAAATCATGCTGGTTTGTTAAAGCAGTTGTGTTAGCCAAACCTAAAATTTACTTGCTGGATTTACAAACGTTGCATATTATTAAGTAACTTAAAGAGTTGAGCCAACAAAACATTTTTTAGAGTGAGGAAATAGAGATCTATTTTTATTAGTGCTGTCTAAATTAACGCGTCAACACGGATTAATCCATCATCATGATTAATCTGATTAAAATTTGTAACCCAATTAACCCATCTGGAGTGCAGAATGACTCAAAATCCCTGAAATGTTTCTCTCAATGCATTTCGGGCAGTTTGTCCAAGTAGATTCTGGGGTAGGATCTTACGTGATGTCCACGAACGCACCACTAACATCCACACCTTCCCAGTTAACAATTACTGGGCTTATAAGAAAGCTGCGATTCACTACCAGATGGCGGCATTTGACAGTCTTGTCCATCCAAGGTGGCCGAGAGCATTAGGCAGCTAAGCGCTGTAGATCTCTCCAGGGAAGCTACTCAGTATAAGTATTGCCCTTTAGAGAGTGGTAAGTGGGACTCTTGCGTTTATCATAATGTGGCATGTAGTAGGGTGGACCTTGACGACTGTTTCCCTCTTTTGTTGCAGGATTGTGCTATACTGCTGCTGTCTTGTCTTATGCTGTTTTATTTGTTATGTGATGCTTTTCTAGAGAACAGTAACTTGGGGTGTATTTGTTTTATGTAGATCTCTTTTACTAATTTGTTTAACGTTTTATGCTTTGTTTTATTGCTTTAACGGAGGTGCGGCCGCTTGTTGAGGGGCTGGGTATGTGAGGTGGAGTCCCCTCCCTGATGCTTTAGAGTTTAGTGTAAATTACATGGGTGAGTAATTGGTGGCACCCTTGGGTACTCCTCCCTGTAGGTTGCCGCCTCAAGTGGCCGGTCTCCACTATTTTGTTTAGGGTTTTTTTGGTTTGTTTTTTTATCAAGCTATGATTGTTTTAGGGTAGCATCGTGGTAGGGAGTCTGGTCATTTTAATCATCGGTTGTTAATAAAGTGTGTTAATTAACTATTTTGTCGTCTCAACCCTGCTACATTAGGTGCCTTTCTGATTTTATAATTCTATGTTTTTTAGTAGTTCTTCTTAATACTGTAAAAATATTATAAATGGAATAATACTGTAAAGAATGTTATTAATGCAATTATAATAATGCAGGTTATATGGCAGCAATAAAAGAATTTCTGGATCCCCACAAAAGTGATAAAAACAAAAGAAGAAGCCATGGGACTAATGCGTTATTTTTGTGCCTCTATTCTGAGCACACGTAGAAAAAAATTGAGCGCATATAAAAAAAATTTGTGTTGCAAAGTGTTGCATTTTAAGGAGAAATTTATTTTGAGCAAAGAAAAGCTAAATTTGAGTGAACAAAATTCATTGCTACGTACAAAAAACGTATTTCAGTGTTTGCTATTATCCACACACACACACACAATAGCAGCCCCTCTCGCTCAGTTTGTGCATTTGCGCTCGCTCGCAATGTGTTGCTTGCACGCTCAACATTTCTGCCTGTGTGCGTTCAACTCTTTCTGTACACCGTTATATTTGTGCCACAAAACCAACCAATCACAGACTTGGATGCAAAAAAAAAAAATCTGATTGGCGGTTTTGGTCTCCAATCAGCTCGAAATGACAAAATGCAATATCCCAGAATGCATTTCGTCCAAAACTCAAACGAGGCAGTGGCGGAGGAACACAGAGGGGCGGAGTTTGAAATATTACTCTTTCTGGGTCACAAAATAAACTTTTAAGATATTTTCATGCGAGAGTGGTGCTGTGTAAACTTTAAATATCTGCTCGATTAGCAAGACATCACATATTTGCGAAAGTGCTCTAACGTTTTCGAAGATGCCATGTAACATTTCAATAGCTTTTAAAACACTGTCAATATTTTGGGGGGGGGGGGGGGGGGGGCTTTATTGTCTACATGTAGAGCCCTCAAAAAATTAGTCAACGGAATGTCTATCTGGATGCTACACTGTTTTCTTTGAGGTCTAAGGTCCACACCACAACCAAATACACACCATTCCGTTTAATGTATGGGAGAGAAGCAACATATCCTTGATTGTGCATGAATTAAATATAATCTTAATTAGAAAGTGTGCATATCGATACTGGCTGCAGCATCTTTTCTGCTTAGTTTCTAAATGCAAGACACATTTTACAGATAAGGTAAGTGACTAATTATTATTTCTTTATATTTGTATCTTTATGCAAAGTTATCAATGGCGAGCACACCTTTCAGTATAATGTGTTCACCTGTGCAAGTGTATCAAGAGTAAAAAGTGACTATAATAACAAGTGTTAATAATAAAAAATATGATAGGAGTCTATCTTTGTGGCAACATGAGTTCAAAGCTTTATAGTAGTATAATTTGTTTTAAAAATTAGTTATTATTGATAGTTTTTTCAGTTCATGTTTCACATGCTTTATTTGCCTTTGTGATTGTAATTGTTAATTAAAATTTGAAAATTTTAGCTGTCCTCCATCATTCTCCCAGAGGAGTCAAGTTACAGTGTATCTTCCACAAGAGACGCACAAGACAAAGTTTAAAAAAAAAAAAACTGTAGAGGAAAATATAGCAAAGTCACAAAAATTACAAAAGGAAGACGTACAAAACCCTTCTGTACAATGTTGGAGATGAACTTCTTCTCCCAAACATGGGGAAACGTGGAAGGAAGATAGAAAGACTAGATCCAGATTTTTCAGGTCCCTACACTATTCATAAAATCTCTGGCAAATGTGTTAGATTAAAAAACATCGAGGGAGCTACTTTAAAAAATCAGTACAGCATTGACCATATTAAGCCGTACAGAAGAAGCAACCCTGTAAATGTCAGTGACAGTGACAAATGCCCAACTCACAGTCAGCCAGTGAACAGCAGCACAAACCTGAAGATGCCCCCATGTCATACTGTTAACCCTCAGTGCCAGCAAAGATATCTGACCCTCTATTATTCATTATGCACCAAAAATGGCTGACAAAAGTTGTGCCTCCCACCAAGAGTTAAATTCAGCACCAGGACCAGAAAAGCTTGAACTTCCCTCACCGAAACAAAGCATAGAAAATGAAGATGGCATAGTGAACATCTCTTTTTGACCAGTTGGTCATTTGTTGCCAGTTTGGCGTTCCAACTTGATTCACTGTTGCATGACTTTGTTTGCTGTTATTGTGTTGTCTTCACTTGACCTGTTGGTCAGTTTAGCTGTCTGGTTTACAGAGAGTGGGCATGTCTGATCATTTCCTTCCATCGTGGCTCAAGAGTTGGGAGGTTGCCAGTTTGAGCCCCGGCTTGGACAGTCTCGGTCGTTGTGTCCTTGGGCAAGACACTTAACCTGTTGCCTACTGGTGGTGGTCAGAGGGCCCGGTGGCGCCAGTGTCCGGCAGCCTCGCCTCTGTCAGTGCGCCCCAGGGTGGCTGTGGCTACAATGTAGCTGCCATCACCAGTGGGTGGATGTGGCTGTGTCCCAATTCAGAGTCTGCACGCTTGAAGTACGCGCACTACGCGTACTACGTACGGTGCGTACTATAAGTACGAGAAGTGCAGAAGTGAGAGGCTTGTAAAATGGGACGGTATACGCTTTGTTGTGCTGTTCAGGTTGCCTAGCAACCATGATACTAACCGCGAGACACGTTACAGCATTGTTTGACAGAAATGAAGGAGAAAAATGTTTTGTTGGTCAATCATTTTTGTCATGACATCATACATATATATATATATATATATATATATATATATATATATATATATATATATATATATATATATATACACATATATATATACACATATATATATATATATATATATATATATATATATATATATATATATATATATATATATATATATATATATATATATATATATATATATATATATATATATATATATATATATCATTGTGAAACCTGGTCCCACCTTATCATGCAAATTCCTGAGACCAGATGGCCCAAGGCGTCTGGGAAGGGATCTCAAAACTGGATTACTCTCTGCCATCTATAATCCAGTTTTGAGTTCCCTTCCCAGACGCCTTAACGCCCACTCACATCCTGGGCCATCTGATCTCAGGAATTCGCATGATAAGGTGGGGCCAGGTTTCACAATGAGCTCACCCGAAACTCTGGCTGATTGGGACCCACGCCCAATTTCACACCTTGGCTCGGGCGATTAGAGGATCATCAGGGGGTCCTTTTGTCCCTCTGTGGGGGGAAACTCCCACTAGGTTTATATCTGGGACTCTCCACCATTTGACCTTAGAACTGAAGAAGCTTCTCGGATGAGAGGTGAAACGTCTTCAAGCAACTTAAAGAAGTCCAGACGCTTTTCGTTGCAAGCTCCTTTGACTACGATGACCTGGATGACTGAGAACCTTCACAGACATAACCCCCATATGTTAACCCCCCCTCATCAGTAATGATCGGGGGGGGGGGGGGGGGGGGGGTTGTGACGAACTCTGAAAAAGTATAAGTGTAACGGATCCAGGGACTGCCCGCCGGATCTGCAGGAGGCTTTTATGCTATACACATCTCCCATGTACATGGTGAATAAAATTGTCTAATTGAATAAGCGTTCGTCTTGGAGTGATTTCTCGTTCCAGGTCAGAACCAAGAGATCGGGGGGGGGGGGAGTCCAATCTTCCGTCAATTGATAGACGTGACGATAGATTTACGCTACGGCAGGATGTTTTGACAAAGTTTTTTTTTAATATATATTTTTTATATATATATATATATATATATATATATATATTTTTTTTAAACTTTATTTACAAACAACAGTATAACATACAAGGCACCGTCATTAATCTGATTATGTTACATCCTCGGTTGAGCAATATAGCAAAAAAAAAAAAAATGTTTTGACAAAGTAGGACGTTTTTCCAGAACACTGGAAGCAGCGCAGACACGAGGCTACTTTAGCATGGCTAACTAGCTCTGCCATACGGGAATCTGTGGCTACAAAGTCCACAGTCTGTTAGTCTGGTCTGTTTCTAACCTTCCCTCATACTTTTACTATTAAAGCCTCATCATTAAATCTGTATTTCCAACACTCACGGCAGAGGCGCGAGCTTCACCTGAGTGCAGCACAGAGGACTGTCTGTGGAGCTGCTGCAGGTTAAACAGAGACTTTCTTACCGTTCACGAGGAGCAGGAACACCACCAGCGTCTTCATCCTCCTTTAAAAACAACTCAAACCGACACAAAGTCCCGTTAAATCCTCTGCTGATCCAACGAACCCACACCTGGACACACCTGCAGCTCCAAACACGCCCACGCACAAAGTTTACTTTCTGTTTACGGGAAGTGAAACCGAACAGAGGAGGGGGACTCTACATCAGAGGCGGAGCCAGACATTTGAAACACCCGGGGCTTAGCCCTGAAGGGTAGTATGCATGTGGATTTTTTTTTCTTTTTTCTTTTTTTGGGGGAGGGGGGGGGGGGGGGGGTGTAGAAATGACTGAAAGATTAATTGGCTCTGTTTTGAGTTTTGTTCAAAAAAGAATGACTTCATATAGGGAAAAAAAGATATCACATATGCAGGACACCTTAAACTAGTTTTTTAATTAAGCAGCAAGGCAGAACAAGGTCAGGGCTGCATCAAGACACGAGGACTAAACCCCAATTCAACCAGACCCAGAACTGATCCGGAATTAAAACAGGACTACAAGAGTTCAAAATCAGGACTACTTAGGACTTAACCAAGACAGAATCAGAACTAGATGATAGTAGCACTAAAAATCATCATAGACCTGCAGTACATTTATTTTTTAATTCTACCAAAGTACACTATGTAGATTCACAAAAGTTTATATAATTATTTAGCCTTGTTGTGCGAACAAGCCTGCAGAACTTAATAAATATAGAATTTGAAAAATAGCAAACCTAAAAAGAAACACTAGGTACGAGATACATGAGTACCTATGATACGGTGATACTTTTGGTAAACAACCATTTGACTAACATGTGTGTCTCACCTGCTCTTGTTCATCTCTGTTCTGTCCTCATTCTCCATCTCAATCTCTGCTCCTCTCTCTCCCTCTTTGTGCTGACAATCATCAAATATACAGTTGAAACCAGATATTTACAAACTCTTCAGATAAAAACACAAACACTTTTTTAATTGTAACATCAAATCAGACTAAATGTTTATTTTTTTAGATTGATAAATATAAAAAACATATTTGTTAACTTTAAGAGTAAAGAGAGAAACTATCTGTATTTCTTAATTGCAAATGGCACCAAATTGTATTCAAACTTGAGCCACATTTATGGAGCTCCACAATTCTTTTCCTGGTGTTTTGGTTGATATCTCTTAATTTTCCCATTTCAAAGAAACAGGCTCTGTGTTTTGCCTTATATGCATCCACAGCTGTGCCACCAGTTTACTCACATGGACTCTACGAACCTATCAGAAGCTTCTTCAGCTCAGAATGGAATCATCTGGTTTTCTTATTAATTAACAAACTTAGTGTATATGTACTCTTAAATTTGATGAAAGTGATAAAAAATAGAAGCTCTGTCTCTCTTTATTCTGACATTTAACTAATTCAAAATATATTTCAATATTTATCTAAAACAAAAGTTTACTCTAAATTGATGTTGTACAGAAAAAATGTTTTATGTTTTCTCCCTAAAGTGTAAATATCTGGTTACAAATGTGAATATCCTGCTGTGTACTGAAATCCCTCTTGTTTTGCATAGAAATATACTGAACAACATACAAAGCATAATATATAAAATAACATTTACCTGAGTTTTTTCTTTGAAAGAACCCTCTAATGTCCATTCTTATATTTCAGTGCATAACTGAAACCGATTTAGTCGGGGAGGGTAAGAACTGAAAATATGAAATAAACACACGTAAGATAAGACTCTATTAAAAAAAAAAAAAAGCATTTGTTCGGCTTTTCATTTCGCCATTTGTTGATTCACTTGAAGAGCAAGTAACGTAATATTGGTCAAGTGATCAGTTTGATATCAATCTTTCGTGATTCACCGTCATTTGTACGGTATGAATGGTTTGCTTTGGTACCTGGTCAAACTTAAGCTCTCCTTAGTATGGCTGGCTCCGTTACTCCAACAGCGCACTCACAGGCACAAGAGCACCTGGCTGCAGCCCCGCCCCCTCGCTCAGTTGCTTAGTGCCTGAGCTCGGATCATACCAATATCAGGGGGGGATTCACGCACAGTCGTAAATTCCCACAGTGTGCATTATGTGCTTCGAATATTGTGTGTACTTTTTGTTTTATACAGTTGTCAGCCAGGCATCTAACTATGAAAAAATTACACTCCAAAAGACCCCGGGCTTCTGACAAAACAACCCGGGCTTAAGCCCAGTAAGCCACCCCCACGCTCCGCCCCTGCTCTACATCTACGTGCACAAAGGTTGGTGTAACAACAGCACTAGTGTTGCCTACAGAGCTAAGTACTGTAATAATCCCGGCAGTCTATGTAGCACTGGACGCCAGGGGCGATTCTAGGATCAGAGCTTTGGGGGTGCTGAGCACCCAGAGAGCTGCCCATCCAGGCAAGATAAACTTTACTCGCCACAATGAGACTTCTTCCCTGTCTCTGTCAATCCCTGCATCCTTAAATGTCTCCAGTTGTCCCGAGTTCCCTCTGTTCCTCGTCGTCTGTTGTCTTCATCTCCATTTTCAGTCATAATAATTTTACCATCTCTGTGCAAGTCTGCAAATTTCTTTATTAAATCATAAGATTCTTAAATTCATCAAGTCTCTCTGTGCCTGGGTCCTCGTCACAAAACATGACATCACTGTTTTGTACATTTTAACACAATTGAATCCCCACATTTGTGAAAGAAAAGCAAAACACTTTTTTTAAAGTCTGTAACAAAACCATCAAATCTGATAAAGGTTATTTAAATGCTGCTAAAGAAGAATGGATTGGAATAAAACAATACATATCCTAACCTTAATTACTGGAGGAGAATAATGAATGATGCTCATAGTGAGTAAAAAGTAAACTGAGTGCATTTTTTGGACAGAGATTCGCTTTTAAAGTATCTGTATAATACAATACAGATACATAAAAATACACTCCAAAAATAGAAGAGTTCTTGAAATGTACAAAATATTATTAAAAAATTAGAAAAACTGAGACACCTTGGCCTCTGGTACAATGTATACAATGTATGAAAAGATGTTTACTGCAGATACTTCTATGGCCCTGCAGATTTTTTCCTTTCTTTTATCCTATGTCGCCGCACCTTGAGGTTGGTAAATCTGTCAATCACTTTTGGGTGGTCAACTCTCTCAAGCATCTCTTTCTCAACTGACATCACAGCCAGGTGCTGGAGTCTGCTTTGACCCATGGTCCTTCTCAGCCAGGTATGGAGCTGACTCAAGACACTAAAAGACCTCTCACAGCTACAGCTGCTAACTGGGTTTATTAGGGCAACCTGAATAGCAGTTTTCAGTGTGGAGAAGATCTGATTATCCAGAAGATTGTACAATGTTAACATATCTGGGATGACACCAGCCTCACTCTTGAGCTTCAAAACATTTTTGGCAACCGTGACTTCCTCTGACTGAAGCTCAATATGGTAATGCAGTGCCAGGGCTGACAGTATGGGCTCAAAATGTGGTCATAAATATTTTGTACTTGTAAATCGGTTTTGGTACTTGTAAAAAAGATTTGTATGTGTAAAAAAAATTTGTGTGTGTGTAAAAAAGATTTGTGTGTGGACTTAGCCAAACAACCCCTGCAAGTTACAACTACGAATTTTGACCCTATTTTTCTTCCTTTCATCTGATTGGTGAATGTCATGTCAATCACAAATGTAACAATCCAATCAGAGAACAGATGGTTTGGCTGTCGGAGGGGTGCTTTTTTTGAACTGCAGGTCTTTGAAGGGAATAAATGCCCTTTTACATGCCAACCCAGCGTTTTCCTTCATCACCACGAAGGAAAACAGTCTGTGGTCGTCCGAGTTTGGTGATTTTTGTGTCACAGGTCTACGTGTTTAATACAGGGACTTCCACAGCCTTTTCAACAGCGCTGCGGACGCAGGGGGGGGGCAGTGTTTTGGAAATGACAGTCTTCATTACAAAGCTTTCTTCGTTATGAATTAGCATACATGTTTTTATTGAACATTTGAAGAACTAGCAAAAAAAAAACAAACTCTTGTAGAGGACATAAAGTCAGAGATAGAAAAGACAAGGAGCAGGTGCATCTAGTACAGGTAGAGCTGCTGCAAAAACCCACAGAGCCCAGCAGCCAGCAACAGATTCTGGATCCTTTGCTTTGCTTTTAGTTAGCAGTTAGCATTAGCAGCACATCCTGCGTCCGATGTGAAAGGACTTTTATGCTGCGCACTGTGACTCACAGCAATGGTCCCGGGTCAGCCCTGACTTTGTGTTAAACTAATCCTAAAGTAATAATGGTATTTCTAACCACTGACATACCACAACTTTATCCTTTCAACCAGAGGCGGAGCCAGACATTTGAAACACCCGGGGCTTGGCCCTAAAGGGTAGTATGCATGTGGGATATATAAAATAACATTTACCTGAGTTTTTTCTTTGAAAGAAGCCTCTAATGTCCATTCTTATATTTCAGTACATAACTGAAACCGATTTAGTCGGGGAGGGTAAGAACTGAAAATATGAAATAAACACACGTAAGCTAAGACTCTAAAATAAAATAGCATTTGTTCGGCTTTTCATTTCGCCATTTGTTGATTCACTTGAAGAGCGAGTAACGTAATATTGGTCAAGTGATCAGTTTGATATCAATCTTTCATGATGCACCGTCATATTTACATTATTTGTACGGTATGAATGATTTGCTTTGGTACCTGGTCAAACTTCAGCTCTCCTTAGTATGGCTGGCTCTGTTTCTCCAACAGCGCACTCACTGCTGGCAGCAGCTGCCCCGCCCCCTCGCTCAGTCGCTTAGTGCCTGAACTCGGATCATACCAATATCAGGGGGGATTCACGCACAGTCGTAAATTCCCACAGTGTGCACTATGTGCTTCGAATATTGTGTGTACTTTTTGTTTTATACAGTTGTCAGCCAGGCATCTAACTATGAAAAAATTACACTCCAAAAGACCCCGGGCTTCTGACAAAACAACCCGGGCTTAAGCCCAGTAAGCCACCCCCACGCTCCGCCCCTGCTTTCAACAGCTGCTGAAAGTAAGGGGACCTAACTGCTATCGGATATTTATATAGAGATTACCCTTCAAGGACCTGCAGTTCAAAAAAGTGCCCCTCCGACAGCCAAACCCATCTGTTCTCTGATTGGATTGTTTAATTTGTGATTGACATGACATTGACCAATCAGCTTAAAGGAAGAAAAATAGGGTCAAAATTCATACATCTTGCAGGGGTTTTTTTGGGCTAAGTCCACACACAAATCTTTTTTACACATACAAATCTTTTTTACAAGTACAAAATATTTATGACCACATTTTGAGCCCATATGACAGCCCAGTTTGTTTTGCAGATTCTGTACAGCAGCTTTAATATAGGGAGAACACAACTTCCAGATTGTATGAGTCAAATTAGTTGTGGTTCTTTTTCTTTGCCAGTTTAACTTGTTTTGTTTTGCCTGTTAGTATTCCCTGTCTGTTTTCTTACCCAACACGTTCTCACTCCCAACTCGTCAAACGTGTGACGCATGGTCAGACTCCCTCTGCTTCATTTATAGACACGCAGGGTACCCCCCTCGCATCGAGAATTGACGTGCAGGGTCCTCTCATTGAATACTATAGAGCTCCCTAAACGTTGTTTATTGACGACAAGAGATTGCCGCGGAAGAGCCTGTTGTCCGTATATTTATATATTTCCAAAATCACATTGTAGTGACGTATACAGAACACAATAAATTATACAATGTAAGCAACTACCTGAGAAACAGCAGATACAGCAGATAAATTAATTATAGGCTATTACCTTTGTATCGTTTATGGCATTTATGGAGGGAGTGATGTATGCTGGGTAATGGCACAGCTAGCTACTGGGTGACTTTATTCACCCGCTTCGGCTGTTATCAGTCCATACAATGGGCGTTATTAGCACAAATCAGTCCCATAGATATGGGCCATCTCCTGTTAGATTGTTCAGAAGGTTGTTCTCATCCATCCAGATGGAGGATCACTAACAGGAGCGTGATTTCTCATTATGGATGATTTGATTATAAATCAATTAATGGTTCATCCTGTGAGATAACGCTTTCCGTTTCTATTTTCCATCACTGATAGTGGTGCCCCAGTATTTTTCTTCTTCAGTGCAGGGTCATAGTTGAGTCTATCCCAGCTGTCGTTAGGCTAAAGCATGCAGCCTGTATAAGATAGTGTAGGTCTAACACAGAGAGAACACAGTGTGTGAACCAATAAAATCCTCTCTGACCTTTGACTCTCAGATTGCCCACTGCTTTCTTAAACACGATGTTTCCCTCTTGGCTGTAGACGGTGCAGGTGTAGACTTGTGTGTCTCTCTCTGTGGGGTGTTTCAGGGTCAGACTGAGGTCTCCAGATTTCAGCAGGTCTTTATTCATCTCTGTTCGGCCTCTGTAATCCTGATCCTGTCTATCTGGCTGATCACAGCCATCCTGATACACGTGGACCTTCCTGTTAGCGTCTCTCCACTTCAGCATCATGAGGTAAATCAAGTGTGGTTTTACAGGACAGCTGTACAAAGTCCTTTCCTGCATCCACCTCCTTCTGGGGGACTGAGAAGACAGTGAAGCATGTGTAAGTGATACAGACAGCAACATCAACACTGATGGTAACATTACCTCCAATTCCACTCCTTGTTTCATCGACTCAGACTTGTGATATTTCCACGTGTGTTTATGTGGAATATCAGAAAGTTTTCATAAAAAAACATGCATGTAGTGATTGTGACTGAGACGTGAGCGCTAACAGCGTACACATATATGTGGGACTGACTGAGCTTTAGCAGTATGCTAGCCACATGCTAAACAAACATTATGAGAAACTCATGAAAGCCTCATGGATGATGTGGACACTCACAGTTCATCTCTGAGCTTTTACAGTGACCTCTGACCTCTGCCCTGTATCTACAGCACTCACCTCCACTGACAAAGAGCAGCACTTGTTTCTTCATCAGGATCTTTCCCTCCCTGCTGTGGACGGTGCAGGTGTACACACACACTGTTTAGTAAAGTCATGTTGTGGAGCTGTTTCACTGATCAATGACTGAGTCTGAAGGAGGTTTTCTGACTTCTGGAACAAACCTGGAAGTTTCTCTTCAGCTCTCTGTATCAGCTGTTTGTAACTCTGGGGGTCTTTTATTTCATAAAAGATCTCCAGAAACCCCAAGAACAACCAGGATAATTGGGAGAGCTATGGCCCAAGATGGGAATGGCTCTGTGTAGAAAACAATAATAGACCATAATATTAAAACATCATAATAATATTATGACAACATCTACAGCACCACTGACCTTTATCTACATCTCTGACCTTTGACCTGCAGCTCTACTTTCTGTCTCAGGATGTCTTTGTCCCTGTAGATGGTGCAGATGTATCCTCCACTGTCTCTCTTTGTGGGTTTTTTCAGGGTCAGACTGAGGTCTCCAGTTCTCAGCAGGTCTTCATTCACTGTTGTTCGGTCTCTGTAAAGGCCGTCCTGGTCATTAAGTTGGTCGCCTTCGTTTGCATACACATGAACCATCATGAGTTCTGGGTCAGAGCGAGTCCACTCCACTGTGCTGTCCTCAGGTAGGTAAGATTTTGTTTTGCAGGGCAGGATGACGGACTCTAAGCCTTCAGTCACCTTCATCTCCACCTGCTGGTCTGAGAGGACAATAAATCACAATATGAAATAGTCATCTGGGATATGAGCATTAGTGTTGCTAATCTATGTCTCTGTGGTAATACATCATCATCTGGCCTCTTTTTTCCCATTGAAAGCTAAACTGGATCTTTAACGTTAACAATTTAATCATCGTTTGATCATTTCCAGCATTAAAAAATCCTTGATGCCATGGAAACATTGTTTAATGCACACAAAATCTTTATATTAGACACTTATAAAAGTTTTTATAATTTAAATGTAATGTATTTTAAACTATGTTTTCTTTTTTTGCTGTTTGTTTATTTTTTGACTGATCAGAAATCTCATTTTGAATTTGATGACAGCAGGAAGATTACAAACACTGGACAGAAATCCTTTGACTGATTCTTAAAGGCATTTATGTAGCTGTAGTCATAGTCTGAGTCTTGTGTGAATATAAAAAAAAAAGTTTATTAGTAGAGAGCAGTTATCAGGGACACAGAGTGGACTGTGGAGGATAGTCTATCCAGCTGTCGAGGCTTAAAAGACAGACACAGTTGGGTGTCATCAGCATAGAATTGATATCATTTAATGACATCAGCTAAATAAAGGATATCAAATTAAAATAATGGATCCAGAATTGAGCCTTGCACTACCCCACAGATTAGAGCAGCAGTGTCAGAGGAGGGTTTGCTTACCCTGAGACAAAAAGTCTTTCTAGACGAGTAGGAGGAACCTTCCTCCTACTGTGCTGAACCAGAGATACCAGCCAGCATCTTAAGCATTAAATAAAATATTATAGTCAACGGAATCAAAGGGACTTCCACCCACCAAGGAAGCTAACATTGCTGATGACAGCAGGACATCCTCAAGCAGACCCAGTGTAACCGTAACCTGCTGTTTGGAAGCATCCCACATTCCAGACAAGTTTTAACAAAAGCTGGTTAAATACAGTGTACCAAAGAACTCAGCACTTGTTAGCTTGTCTTTACTAAATGAATTCTTGAGTTTCACTGGGAGCCAGTATTTACTAGAAAAGGCTTCAGCAAGTGGTGAAAAACCTCAACATTTCTGAAGAGTGTTACACAGTTTTGACAACTAAATACGGTCATCAGAAAATATAAAATATTATGTATTTATGTATCCTCGGGGGGGTGGCTGTGGCTCAGGTGGTAGAGCAGATCAGCTACTGATCGGAAGGTTGGTGGTTTGATCCTTGGCTTCCCCAGTCTGCATCCCAAACATCCTTGGGCAAGATACTAACCCAGAGTTGCCCTCCGATGCATTCATCGGAGTATGAATGTGTGTGAATGTAGTTTAGTTTGCACTTGAGTTTAGAAGTGCTTGTATGAGTGGGTTTGAGTGGGTGAATGAGGCATGTTGTATAGAGCGCTTTGAGTACTCCGGGAGAGTAGAAAAGCGTTATATAAAAATCAGTCCATTCTGCTGTTGTGGCTAGGGATGGGTGTCGATTTCTATAATCGTTTAGATTCTGATTCATAAGGTCTCGATCAGTTCAATTTTGACTTAGACAGTTAAATCTTATAATTCTGATCATTTATCAGTACATTTCCATATTTTTATATCTATATCTATATATATCTATATATATAGATATAGATATATAGATATAAAAAAAGCTGACACTTGTGAGACTTCATCAGAGGTGTGCGCATCACAGCGGATGCCTTTTTGTCAAAGTGAAAATAAAACACAGAAAAACCTTTTTCTAGCCTAGCTTTTTATATTACCTTATAATATTTTGCAGTAGAACAAAAATGAAAGAAAACCATGAATCAACATATTAAGTGACTGACAGAGAGCCATCCAGGAAGTGTGATTCTATTGTGGTGGAAGTAAAACGGCAAAAGTAAGAGGGAATTAAAGACGATGTTTATCAAATGTGAAGCTTAGTTTTGATCTACTTTTGCTGCTGGTTCAGTAAATTTTGGTCAGAGAGTGACAAAACCTGCAGCTTCAGAATCAGTGAGATCTCGCCTTTTAGTCCTGATGGCGTGTCTGTGTATGTGCCGTCGAGTGAAATGGTCTGTGCTTTGTGTTTAGGTGTTTGTGTGGAATCAATGTACCTGCTCTCATTTGGTGTTTTAGCTGTTTGGTGGTTGTTAAAATAGTTTTGTGAGCTTTAACCTGAGATTCAGGTGTTCCTGGCAAAATACATTTATATTTAAAAATCAATTCAGGATTTAATGAATCAATATCGCTTTATTCAAGCTAAAATCGTACCTTAGTTGTGGCTTCCATGGAGCTTAGATCTAAAATGTTGGTCTTCGTTTATAACAGAATTGCCAAAACACTCTTTGTTAGGCCTGCGCTCACAGGCCTCACTGATTCAGAGACTTATCCCCATGAACGAAGCAAGACAACCAGAGATTGATGGGTTTTAACTTGCAAGGGAAGCCGGTCGGATCAGTTGTCTGGGATCTCACCTGATCCCACACAACGCCAAAGAACCAGCGTCCCCTTGCAGCCTTTATTCAGTCAACACACAACCCCATTGTAAAACCCATATGGTGTGTCATAAAGGTTAAAGGGACTGTGTGTCCGAGTCATCTCACCCCTCCTGTATACGGTTTAACCCCTTTAACGGTCTCTCATATACCAGTGCAGGTGAGCCTATAAATGGCAGGAAGTAAACATTCCTTATCAAATAAGGAAACCAGAATCTTATATGGAATGTGCCTGCAGTTAAACACTAATGGCTAAACCTCCTCCACCATCTTGCATGTACGGTAGAAACAGAAAAATATCTAAACATGCAGTTTAAGAAAACTGCATGTCATTGTTGTGTTTAAGACAAATTTAAACACAACAATGGCAACTTTTAACCAAATCAATCTAACCTGTTTAACGTCTGATCTGTCCACAGTACTGACTCCTGACCTGTATAAAGAGCAGGTGTTGGCATTTCTTGCTGACCTTTGACCTGTAGCTGTATAACTGTCAGTGTCAGCTCTTCTCTTCCAAAACTGATGGAGCAGGTGTAGTTGCCGCTGTCGGTCAGTTGTGGTTTTCTCAGAGTGAGGCTGAAGTCTAAAGTGTGCAGAGCATCACGCCTCATCGATGTGCGCCTGCTGTAACGCTGGTTTTGTCTTCTAAGGTCATCTCTTCCTTCTCGCTGTAGGTGGACAGAGTTGGGATCAAGATCATTGCGAGTCCACATCATTGTGGGGTCCTCGGGTGTAATACCTGAGTACTGACAGGGCAGCAGGACAGATCATTCACCTCCACCACCACAGCCAGGGCATGCTGGGAAACTGAAGACACATAAACAGACATAGAAATTAACTGCATGCTGTCTCAGATACCTCAGGTGAGAAATTAATTTAAGAAACCCAAGACATGTGTTTGAATATTGAAACGTTGACTCTTGACAACACAATAGTAAGCTGGTTTGACACAGATGTTGTAGATACATTTATTGTACATACAAGTGTTTCCTTCACCACTTAATGTGCCTGTGAATATGTTGGAGCGTTATCTTGTGACAAGTTTAATAACTGCTGTTCCAGTAAAGCAACATTACAAAAATTATTCTGATGCAGGTCCTTAATGTGACAGCAGTGGAACAGCTGTCAGTTCAGCCTTTATCTTCATCTTTTATACTGTGATGTTTTCCTGTTCCTGTTACACACAACACTGTACCTTCTTGTACATCACACTCAATATGAATAAACTGCAGGCTGCTCGGCCACTCCTTCCGCCTGAGGATAACCACCGTAGTAGAATCAGTTTAAACAAGTCTCCACCATGTATACACACACACACACACACAGTGAGTAGTTGGCACTCCTGCAGAGGTATGTCAGAAATGTTCATCCTTGGCTCTCAGTACCTACAGACTTGTACGGTGACTGCGATGAACGCCTGTTTGTAAGACGAGGACTGAACCACCGTACAAACAAAGGGATTTAGTGTAAAACTATTTTAGGATGTTGTTCAGCGTCTCAATGATGGAAAAGCACAACCTTTGACTACAGTCTTTCATATTTTTACAAACAAAGCTTCTTTCCTCACTATTCGAGTTACTTGTTTGTAATACAGCTCCATAAGTTTTACACACAATCGGCATTTAAACAGTATTTAAAGTGTGTATCTTACTGTTGATGAGGAGCAGCAACACCAGCAGTATCTTCATCCCCCTGTAAACAAAAATCCAACTGGCAGAATTAACCGACACGGATGGATCAGAATCAGTGAGACATTTATCTCCAAATGTTGACACATAAATAAAAGTTTGCTTTTGGTTCCTTCAAGACTCTGTTCCAGAAAACAGGTTCAACAGCATCTGAGTCCAAGTTTTACCTTCAAATCTGTTATAAAACAACAGGCCTTAGTGCACAGCAATGAGGAAATAAAAAGCAGTCTCTCTGAAAACAATAACACTCAAATATGAATGTGTGTGGCACTGCATCATTATATGTGTATATATATATATATCTCTCAAGGAAATATGTGAAGTTTAACGGTATGTGAAATCTATCTGGACATGGAAACCGGTGTTAATGTCATGGTGTAGGTAGGAATCAGACCCAAATGCAGAACTCTTCCAACAGAAAACTGTCACGGCAGGGCTGGGCCGATTTGTTTTGTAACTGGACCCAGAAGCAGGACACAGAGGATGCCAGAACTTTAAAGAACTAAAACCGAGCATTTTATTGTGGCCGATACAACACTGGGACACATAATAACACAAAGCAACACATGACAAGAACTAACACTAAACCTAAACTGGGCGAAACTAAACTATGTTTACTGGGACTCTAACAAAACTGTGATGACATAGATACCGATCTGGACATGATGGTGAGCAGGAGCATGAGGAAAACTGAAGGGATAAACCCAAAACTTGAACATGTCCTGCACACCATCATTAAACACACTAACATAACATGGGAGGTGACAACAGACGACCCAACACTCACTGAACAGAAACACACTGACTAAATGCAAATAAGAGAAGGGGTCACACATGGGAGCACAGCTGACACTACCTAATGACAGGACAGGGGAAGTAAAACTGATTACAATGAACAAAGAACATACTGTACTCTTTCAAAATAAAACAGGAAACATGGCGACGTAGACATGACACAAGGGGAACCTGATAAACCATGAACTAAACTGCAAACTAGGCATGACCGAATAACTAGATAACTGAAAAGAAACTGCAATACCGATGAAATAACAAAATAACATGAAACTCAGAACCACTGGGTCGCATGACCCAGGACCACGACAAGAACAGTGAATTTCACTCCGTTTCACTCTTTTTACTGTTCACAGTGTAAACACCTTCCGCAAACTACCAAATTTTCAGGGTATCCATGGCAAAATTCTCCCTCCAAGAACGTTTTTCTGGACTTTACCCTTCTAAGTCCACCAAATATTAGTAACCCCTACCCCAGCACCTGGCATCCATAATCTGAGTTATAGTATAAGCTGGCACACCATCAAGGACCTGGGTGGATGGTTGACCGTTGTACAGATGTTGGACATCTGTTTTTTGTTTTTTGGGGGGCGTTTCTGCTAATGAGAAAACACACTTTCCTGTTGTAAAGTACCTCTTGAACGCTTTCCCACACTTAACCCCTTCTCAGAGGACTGCTAAACAAAGTATCTCATCAGGGAAAATGTGTTTGTTTTTTAGTTAAAATTGTCTGTTTTTTTTTTTTTTAATCATTTGGGTGATAAATAGTTCTGAATATTTGTGGGGGGTTTTTACTCAGGTTATGTGTCATGCACTGTGAGTGGCAGGAGGGATTGGAGGGCCCAATACGCAGAAACAAACAAAAACCAAGGAGCCAAAATCAGGGAACAAGAGTCCACACAGAGCGTCTACAAAGGCCCTGAAGCCCAGAAGCAGTTCACACATAGTTTAGGGGAAAGCAAGCAATTCAGGGCTGACTCAATGGTTGACAGCACAACAGTAACTCAGGGGGCTGACCTGGAGCTCAACAGCCCCATAGTCCAAGACAGAGCTGTCAGGAGGCTAACAGGTGAGGAGAGATGCTGTGAGGAGAGATGCCATGTGGAAAACTGCAGTGGCCATGCGGTTCAGGAGGCCTTCCATGATGGCAGGACACCCAGCCGATGGCCAGGAAAGTGCTATCCTCTATGCTGTTGCATGCAGGAGCAGCAGGTTGAAGGCCACATATAGCAACAGACCTAAACTGATCACAAGGCCAGTAATGTTGTGGGGATGGTGCTGGACTCCGTTAGGGTGGTGTCTGAGAGGCAGATGTTTTCCAAGATGAGGACAATCATGGATAACACCTCCCACCCACTCCATGATGTACTAGCTATTCACAGGAGCACGTTCAGTGAGAGACCAAAAAGCAGCACAGAACGACACAGGAAATCTTTTCTGCCTGTGGTCATCTCCCTGTACAACTCATCCATCTAACACACTGTAAACACTGCAATAGTTACACCCTTTTTACACACGCTCTTTTCTACTCTGTTAATCCTTGATATTTATAATTGAGTGATCTGTATATATTAATGATATTTCTTAAATGTGTAAAATCTGTAACATAATGTATTGTTTGGAGTTTAGTCTGTTACTGTTAGTATTTTTACCATTTCTTCTTGGAGCAACTGTAACTCACATAATTTCCTTAGGGATTAATAAAGTATTCTGATTCTGATTGGTTCAGGATGAGCTGCCATGATCCAATCACACATCTGCTTACCTGCATCTTTTGCTCGTTTCTCCTCCTCTTCTTTTCTCTTTTTTCTAAACTGAGCACCTGATGGCTTTGAACTTTTCTTGTCCAGCTTGGTTTTCATTTTGCACTCCAGTATGAACACAAATCCCCAAACTCGAGGATCACCACAACATAACCTAATAGACCTACACCTTAGTTCACAGATTCACTTTGTCTAATTTCTCTGATTTCACACAACCCAGGATTCAAATCATGAATACATGATGGTCTTGGATTTACAACATTATGAATGAAATGTGCTCTGTTTGGAAGCAGCAGGACTCTCCTCCCCTTTCGACGGGTTGTTTGTGAGACTTTAAATCATCAAACTGTAAATTATACATTTTAAATTGTTATTGATCCTTTACCCCGAGTCCTAAAGTGTAGATTTATTTTCTTACTCTTCTTATATATATTGTTTGTTTACTTGCACCGCTGTAACTGGAGCCTCGTCGTCTCGTCTCTCTATATGCTGGACTGTTTGTAGCGGAAATGACAATAAAGTTTACTTTGACTTCAGCAGCGAGCAGGCGCACCGAGGGCTCTCGCGCTCACCTTTCGCGTATAGAATTTCGAAAACATCAGTGCAAATTATAAGTCTGTATCATGATGTCTGGTGTTTTCGTGTTTGTTGGTTTGTTTTTATTTTGCGAGTTGGTTATTAGATGCCGCTCCAGCCAGCCACTGCCCCGCCCTCTTCTCCTCCCCGTGCCGCAAGCAGCAGGCGCGCCTCGCAAACGGAGGGCGCCCTTACTCCCAGGAAATAGGCGATAGAAAACCGATCGGTGCCTATGCCATTCCCAATCATGTCGGGGCAGCATGAGTATGAGCAACCTTTTGCTGATGCCCATGACGCTGCCCCCACCACAGAAACTGATCAGTCTATTGATCACACAATATTCCATCAAAAGAATTGATTTGACTTTGATTTGTGTAACAAAGTGATTTCCACGTCTCCTTCATGATGTGACAGTATCAAAGGTTCTGTATATGTAAGCCATACTTGTGATATCATTATTATTATGTTTTAACATTAGGCTCTTTTATTGTTTTCTACATAGAGCGGTTTCCATCCTGGGGCATAGCGCTCCCAATTATTCTGGTTCTCGTTGTTTCTGGAGGTCTGTTATTTTATTTCATGTCAGGTGAGTCCCTCCTACATTACCCATAACACTGACGCTTAGCAGGTATCCTTCCAGATTTTGGTTATGTAGGTAGCTTCAGGGTTAATCCTGGGTTTTCTGTGCTATGAAGGTGGTTCATTTTTTAACAGGGAAAATCGCCATGGTAACATATGCTGTGAATCTCCAAAAGTTGATTCTGTTCATCTGGACGTTGTGTTTTGTGGGAGAAACGTTTCGTCACTCATCCAAGTGACTTCTCTGCTGGGGAAATACATTTGACTAAAACCCCCTAAATGACATGCAAACTGTGCGTTGCATTGTTACAGGAATGTCAGTGCAACAAGTTGAGGACTTGTATAAACATGTATAAACCCCGCCCCTTTCATGTGAACTTGCAGGGGAAACTTTTTTTTTTTTTGCCTGTCCCGTTTGGCTCTTTTGCATCAGAATTGTTGTCTAAAGGCAAAGAAAGATGCCCAACGGATTTACTTTACCAAACTGACCATCCCAGCCTTGCCATAATGGTCCATTTGATTCACCTTTTATTGTTTATTTTATTTTCACTTGCTGAATACGGGACAGACTTGACTGGGGGAAAGAAGGGGAGAAAGAAAGAGGGAAAGAGAAACAGCTGAGAAGAGGGACGGGGGAGAAGGGCAAAAAACAAAAACCAACAGAACGGGCAGGAAAAAAAGAAAAAGAAAAAGAAAATGCATATATCGATCACCTGGATCACCTGTTGAGAAAGAAAAAGGAAAACAAGCAGAAGAGAACAAGAGTAATAGAATAAACAACATCACAATGATATATGGGAATATGACAGTAAATACTAAATATTAAACATTATTGTGCAGCACATAAGATGTGCTGAAAAAGGGTGTAGTTTGTGTGTGTGATCACCCGTGTGTACACCTGTGAGCATGGACGCGCTTATTTTTTTAAAAGGTTCCTTCATGTAATGATCTGCTAGAGGGTGTGGGGGGGGCCACAGCCCCTTCCTCCAGGGCATGAAGCAGGTATGGAGGAGATCAAAACTCCAGACATCCAGAGGCCCCCAGAACACAAGAGACCAAGGAAGACCAACAGAGGGGCAGCCGCGCCACTGTCCCAGAAAGAGCTGTGGAGAGTCCCAGATGAGGGCTCACTCAGCAGCCGCGGAGCAGAAGCCAGGGGGAGTTGCAGTGACGCGCCCGTGAGCTTCGCCGGCAGCCAGCTGTGCCTGAGTGACCGAGCCCCAGGCCGAGAGGCCGGGGGCACCCCACCTCCGAAGTGGCCCGAGCGAGCCCCAGGCTCCAGGCCCCGCCAAGCGGCCGCCAAGGAGTGAGCCGGTGTGTACCTGGACGCCCACCCCCAGACACAAAGAACCACCAACGCACCGATGTCTGAGGGAGTCCGCCACCGGCAGGGGAAGTGGTGGGGGGAGATAGGCCTCCAAACCTTGGAGGGCCTGAGATGTCCCCAGAGAGGTGGCGTCTGACACCCAACCTGACATATAGACACAGACATACAGGCACACACAGATACAAACATCCATTCCCACCCTCATGCTCTCATATGCACTCACTCCACACTCAACCGACGTGGAGACAGACATAAAGAGACGCTGTATACACGATCACACTCCCCAAGCGTACTCTACAAACCGGGTCTAGGTACCCTTGCCCCTGGAGGGGGAACTGCACCCAGACCCAGGTGGTGTTACCCTTTTCCCTGCGGTGGGGAGAGGCAGACCGCCCCGACTCCGTAGCAGCAGGGAGGCCCCACACTCCAGACCGCAGTCGGACGGCCAACTCCTCCTCCTAGCCCCCCGCTCCAGCGGGCCGCAGAGAACGGGGGTGAGAGAAGACTCCAAACCTCCCTCCACCAGCTCATTGTAATGTTGATGCATGCGTGTTCTAAGGTGCATTTAAAACCCAGGAGGGCATGGAGCTACCTGCCAGAGAGCAGCAGGTAAGTGCATAGTCCCTCCTGCTAGCCCTCCATGTCTACGGGCAACGACGCCAGGGGTGAGGTGTACACCCTGATGGTACTTTGGATTCCGTGTAGCGTGCCCACCCCCAAGATCCTATATGTATGTGTAATGAGAGTGTGAGTAATGTGAATGTCTAAGTTGTGGGATAAAATTGAGGCAGAGGCAGCCAGAAGGGGACAGGGGGGGGGGGGGGGTAGCCTCCTCTGCACCCTGGTGACATACCCCTACTCCAAGGCCCTGCATGTGTGGGTGGTTGTGGTGGAGCGGGAAGAGGGAGGCAGCTGGAGATGGGGAGGGAAGGAAGGGAGGGGCAAGTGACCCCTCTCTGGGGCCAGCTCCCCCGCTGACCCCAGTAGGCACCCCCATACTCCGCGACCCGCCAGGGAAAGGGGGCCCAGGCCCATCCAGACCGGGGCCCAGTGCAGCAGCGCCGCCCGGCCCCACACAGCCCGGGACAGTCCACCCAACCCCACCACAGAGAAAACTGCACCCACCCCACTATCCACTCATCTTCCAGACTACATAAGACAATAGACGCCCAGGCTGAGATCTTCCTCCACCTCTCCTGTATCTCCCCCTCCTGCAGAGAGAGTTCCTGAAGAGAGGAAAGCTCCTGCAAGATGTGACAATCTCCCCCACCAGTTGAAGAGCCCCCCAGGTGGCTCGACGCACCGGCGGCACCCTTGCAGGGGAAACTCTGATGATTCATGTGACCTTCTGTCTCTATTGCCATGTCGAAGTATCCAGGTAACAGAAAGATATTCTGGGCATGTTGAACTGTTTTTGTAGTTCAGGGTCAGAAGCTGAAAGAGTTGAGAGTTACAAACAGCTGATACAGAGAGCTGAAGAGAAACTTTCAGGTTTGTTCCAGAAGTCAGAAAACCTCCTTCAGACTCAGTCATTGATCAGTGAAACAGCTCCACAACATGACTTTACTAAACAGTGTGTGTGCTTCACTGCATTGATCTGACACAGAGGCTGCATGTGGACAAGCTGTTCTTCTTCTGTGGTGGTAAACAGCAGCTGACATGGAAACATGTGCTGACAGTAAATGTTGCAGCAGCTTCAGTAAATGTTCCTCCTTGAGTTGTGCTCAGTCATGTGGTGGAGAGCTTCAGATGTTCAGACACATGAGATCTTCATGGTTTCTGTGCTCATGTGTGTGAGACATGGCCGACTGTGTCTGCAGCACTTTACAGGACGCTGCAGACTAGTTACCAAAGAACGAGTCAGGAACACATCAGGAACAAACTGAGACACAATCTGACTGAGACTAGAAGACAAGGAGGGACAGGGAGGTCATGTGACCACCACAGCTGCTGCTGAGTCATCATGTTGTCCTTTGTTGTCCTCTCAGTTTACCAGGTGGTGGTGGATTCAGGGGTGGAGTCTGTCCAGCTGCCCTGCAAAGGCACACTTCACCTCCCCAAAGATGCTAAAGTGGAGTGGATGGACAACAATGACAGGAAGGTCCACGTGTATGTGAATGGCCCTGATGAACCTGAACAACAGGACGAATTTTACACAGATCGAACGAAGATGAATGAGGCCTGTTGAAAACTGGAGACTTCAGCCTGACCCTGAAATACCCCACGAACACAAACAGCTACACCTGCACCATCTACAGCAGGGAGGAAAAGATCCTGCTGAAGAAACAAGTGGTGCTCACTGTTATAGGTCAGTGCTGTAGATACAGGTCAGAGGTCAGAGGTCACTGTAAAAGCTCAGAGAATATGAACTGGGTTCACATCATCACATCATCCATGAGACTTTCATGAGTTTCTCAAGCAGACGTGACAGGAGGCTGAACGGGCTCCTCAGGCCCTCCAGCTGGAGCAGATGCAGGGCCAGAGGCAATAGGGACCCCTGACTGAGGGTGAAGATGAGTGGCTGACTTAGCAGATGACAAAGCTAATGATTCCTCCACTAACTACGCTACTGACTGGGCTATGGACTGTAATAAAGTCTGCAAGGGGGGAACAAAGCTGCACACACTAACATAAGACAAAGACTTTCACAATAAAACAGGAAACATGAATCACAACTCAGAGACACGGACTCAACACAGAGAGACAGAAAATGACACATGGAACTGAACTATACATGAAACCACAATTCCTAAAACATGGATAACAGAAACATGAAACTCTAATAATAATCATCACAACCACAACAAGAGAACAAGAAAACAATCCAGGGGCCCGTTCTTCGTACCTCGCTAAGTAAGTTAGCTGGATTTGATTGTTGACGATTTCGCGTGATCCTGGATCGTTCGGTTCCCCGAAGCTCATCCGGGACTTGCCGTCATAGCAACAGAGCCGTAAGTGTAAACCTGCTCGGGAGCAGGTTTACTTTATGTAAACAGGATTAGATCGCGGCCACGCAGGTATGTCTGCTTCATTTATACGAAAGCAACAGCGATATTCCACCACTGTTTCACCATAAATAAATATTATCAATGTAACTAAAGATAATGCAGCACTTGATCCTTTTATTGATGTCACACAGATACATACAGGTCATTTCCTAAAAAAGGGAAATGTACTATTAACATTCTATTACATGTATGTGATTATTACAGATGTAATTCATATTTCAGAGTAGTAATTGTAAATTACTTCGTGTAATCAAGATGAGAGACCACGGCTATAAAAGCGAAGGTGGATTTGGGAAGCCTGTCGCAGCCATGTCCTGTCCGTATACACGACCAACCCATTGCGGAAGGTGCAAGATTGATAAGGAGAGTCCTCAGAATTCAGCGTATATTGCGGGACAGACAGGATCCTTTAGCTCAGCGCGACAGTGTGCTCATAGAGAGATATCGATTTTCCCGTGAGGGTATTATTCACTTAACCAACTTGTTGACGAGGGGGTGCAGGACCACCACCTGTCTTTTTTTCCTCTGCCCTTTTCTTGGTTGCTGTTATGAACAAACAAACAGAGTATTCCAGGGTCTCTTTCCAAGAGACGAAAAGCAATATAAGTGATAAATATTACCATTCTGTAGAATATTCTTATATTTCACTTTTACTTGTTCCCATGTTCTAGTGGGTCCTGTCGTGGCTCTAATGTGAAAGGGGATAAAATATAACATATTATAATATAATATAATGCCATATAATATTGGACAATATAGTGTCATATGATAGATCTACCCTACCGCCTACTGGTGTTGGCCAGAGGGGCCGATGGCGCGATATGGCAGCCTCGCTTCTGTCAGTCTACCCCAGGGCAGCTGTGGCTACAACCGTAGCTGCCTCCACCAGTGTGTGAATGTGGGAGTGAATGAATAGTGGTATCGTAAAGCGCTTTGGGTGCCTTAGAAAGCGCTATATAAACCCAATCCATTATTATTATTATTATTAAATTACCTACGAGTTTGATTTGTCAGCAACTTTCTGCCAGCCCTCTCTCCTTGCTTTTGCAGCCTTTGCAGTGTTCCCTTGCGTTCTGATTAAACTCTGAAACTCCTGAAATCCCTCACTCAAGAGTTCTTGCTCTGCTGCCGGAAAATACCGAGCGCGCTCCTTCGACATTTTCGCCGACCAATCAGCGGGTTGCCGATCAATGTTTCTACTATCGATGCGTAGCCCCTTTTACGACACCCAGTGATGTCACATTACTGCGTCCAGCTGTAGTAATCGTCAACGGCAGGTGTGTTCGGAGAACCGGATTAGCGAGCTCACAGTTAGCGCGATGGTTTGATCTTGGATGTGTCATTTGATCTTGGATGTAGTGAGCGACGTACGAAGAACGGGCCCCAGGATGCAAAATTAAACCAAAACATAATAAACTCAAAATACTTGGTCCAACGGACCCAGAACCGTGACAATTCTTGCACGTTACTTAATGCAGGAGGTGACGATAGCCACAATTTCTGGATGGGAGTGGAAAGGTGTGCAGGTGATCTCCAGGTTATGTGCTGATTGATGAGCAGCCTGTTCTTGGTGATAATGGAAAAACAGATTTGATTCAAAGCACAAATGAGTGAAAAAGGAGCAGCAGCCATGATAGAGCGAGTCCTCTGCTGACAGAAATAGTGGAGTGAAGGATTTGTGCAGCGTTTCTCTGTGAAAACAGCTGATTCAGATCAATGAGAGGAGGATGAAGGAGAAGCAGCATGTTTCTGATAGAAGCATCACTGCTGTGCTACAAACTGGTGCGTCCACTCAGCGCCCTCCTCAAAATTGGTTTTCTGTTCTGGTTAAACTCCTGATGCAACTTCAAGGACTCTGGCTTCATCCACAGCTGCTCCTCCTCCCCTTCATACCAGGAGGTGTTCAGTTTGAACTCTATGTGAGCCTTTCCAGGCGTCATTATCATCTCTGACTCGATTGTAGCATAATTAGCTAATGCACGAGCTGCCTCTACTTAAACACGATGATCCGCTACATGCTGTTGAGTTCATTCACCTGGTCTCTAGAGCGGACAGCTGTGTTATTTCTGTGTCGCCCATCTCTCGATGCTGCTGTGAGCCAAACGTTAGCAGCAGCAGAGATGTTGAGAAGCCCTAAAGTCAAGATTTCTCTCCTTGAATGTCTCTGCTCGTCATGAAGGAGCTTTTTTTACTGTTCTGTCCTTATTGTGCGTCCCTTTGTCCACTTTGACAGACAGCTGACAGCTTCAATAAACATCAGAACACAGAAGTAACGTTCAAGTTCAAGACTTTTACTTCATCTTCAATCCAATCATCAACTTCTTCTTTGTAAAACTAAAAATGTCTTTTCGTTGACTTATAAACATGTTTTTATCCTGAGCACAGAATCAAAATAACAAACATGATGATAATGATATACCACACCAAATGTAATAACAGCAGCTCAGTAGTTATCACAGTGTAACAAACGTTTGTGATAAAGAAGAAATCAATGAACTTATAACACTCATTATATCGTTAATGAAAAGAAGCATTAAAGCAGAAGAGCATGAAGTCCTGTAGAAATACACACAGCTAACTTCCTGTTTCACTTTATTCCACCTATTCAGTCTGATGTTCTCTGACCTGTGTCTCTTGTTTAGTGTCTTAAATGCTGCCAGTGCCTCTCTTTGCTTTAACCAACCTTCTCTTTATTTCTGCGGGCAGACCTTTTGGAGCCTGAGTGGAGGATCCAAATGCAGACACAGGAGAACAGGGCTTGAACGTGAACAAAAAGGGAGCCTTTATTGGGCTGAAACATGAGGGGAAAAATACAAGGCAAGATGCATGTGGGGTGAAAGTAAGCTAAACATAAACTGGGCAAAACTAAACAACTGAAAAGTCAGTGACGAGACTATGAAACTAAGGTTTCTATGATAACTACGGGGCTATGATGAGAGGTACCAAAACTAGGTGAGGAGAGGTGAGGTGAGGAGGAGGCAGCTGGCAGTTTTCCAACATGTCCTCCACCTGTGATGTCAGTGGTGGGACCCCAGTCAAAGCACTCAGCACCACTTCCTTTAAATGTATTTTATACCAGTTACTGCCCAGCTGCTGTTTTCTTTTCTGTCAGGGTCTCCCATTAAAGGAAAAATATACTAAAGACAGTTAGATTTTTTTAAGTATGTAAGTTACTCAGGCATCAAATCGATTTGAAGTTAAACTCTTTATGATCCTGAGGCTGATTTCAAACTAGCAGGTCGCTTTGATCTATGAGTAGATCTCAGACTAACAGCACGAGCACAAAACTGGAAGGAAATGTTTTATCTTAATTCTTCACTCAGAGTTAGTGCAAGACGGACGTCCTCACATAAATAAAGACAGAAGCTTTATTTTAATATGATGGAGAGCCATTTAGCTCATTGCTGTCATCTTCTACTCAGTGCAATGTTTCTTAAATGTGTTTGTACTGAGTTTTGAGCTTTGCAGGATGAAAACACAGCACGTAGGTGTACAGAGGACGTCAGCTGACGGAGCAGAGGGAGGCAGACTGTGGATAAATGACAGAGTGAGAGGAGAGCAACCATGACAGAAGGACAGGTATGGCAGATAGAAGTGGCTTTATATATATTTATAGTCAGTGTCTGTGTCATGAAGGTGACATGTGAGCTTATCTTTGATCAATTAACCTGAACAATGAGTTTTTGCATTGCTTGTTACCCTTGTTTAGTGAGGTTTGGGTTTCTTTTGAGCCTGTAAAAAGTTGGGCTCCAAACAAGCCCAAACTTGGTGAAATCATCTGAGTTCAGCACCTGGTGAAAAGCCATCGGAGAAGAGTAAGTGGACTGGTTCTTTTATAGCGCTTTTCTACTGATCAGAGCACTCAAAGCGCTTTACACAACTTGTGCATTTACCCATGAACATCTTTCCAAGTGCTTCATAGCTAACATTCACACACATTCATACTCTGATGGATGCATCGGAGAGCAATTTGGGGTTAGTATCTTGCCCAAGGATATTTGACATGTAGACTACGGGGAGCCAGGAATCGAACCACCAACCTTGCGATCAGTAGATGACCTGCAGCAGCATCTGCAGGTCATCTACAGCCACCCCTGTGGGACAGAAGTTTGCTTTGGAGACTGAAATAAAAAAACTAACAAACATGATTTATAATGGGCAGTATGGAGAACTAAAAGTACATGCAGGCTGTGCTGGAATACGTGTGTTACAGTTTTTGATACCTGAAAACTTCAAATATCATCAGAAAAAATACAATATTTTGCATCATCTCTGCAGTGTCTCTTTTTTCCTCTGCTGTTGTGATTTTAGCTCTAAACTGTTTGGTTTGTCAGCAAACTGACCTCTGACCTCTGCAGTACTAACTCGCTGCTGACAGTCAGTCGTTTGTTTTCTCAGAGTGAGGCTGAAGTCTGAACTGTTCAGAGCATCAGGTCTCATCAACGTGCGCTGCTGTAACGCCGCTTTGTCCTCTGAGATCACCAGGTATGAAACCTGAGTGCTGACAGAGCAGCATGTTCCCCCTCATTCACCTCCACCACCACAGCCAAGGCATGCTGGGAAACTGAGGACACACAGACGGAGAACTGAAGTGTCTGCTGTGTGTTCATCTCAGAGTCCTCACAGGTGACACATTAGCTCCAGAACACCAAGCCAGGTGTTTGAAGCCTGACAGGGATTCTTCCCATCCAGAGGGAGGATTTAGCTGCACAACAATGAACATTAGTGTGTAGTTTAGAAACACAGACTGTGCCTGCACTGCATCTAGTGAAGAAAAGTGTTACTGCCAGAGAACGAGGCTCCTTTAAAGCAGCTGATATTAAGGTTGAAAAATCAACAATAAGCTGATGTAATCAATGTTTCACAAAATGGTCAGCAGCTAAAATCTGGAGCCGTTCTTTGGTGGTAATTAACAGTTTGTTCTTGTTAGCTAATTATGTCATTAAAGGTAGCAGCAGAAGCCTTGTGTTGAAAGCCCATTCACTCACACATTCACACAGTATGTGTGTGTCTGTGTTACACTGTGGACATCCCTTCTGTTGGAGCGCCATCTTGTGGCAGGTTTAAGAAATGTTCTTCTTGTAAATCCAAACTGATGCACCTCCATAGCAGACTGTGGAGGCTTTCAGTGACACGAAGACTTGATTTATACTGTCATATTCTCCTGTTACACAAAGCACAGCACGCTGAACATGGATGAACTGAAACTCCCAGCATCTGACTGAGGAAAAGCACAAATCATTCTCACACTGACTCCTGCTTGATTTTAGATTTGCTTTCAAATCCTCACACTTTCATATGAAGCACTAAATGGGCTCCAGACTGTTTATCTCAGCTTCCTGTCAAACACACTGCTGCTCACACCGAGGCTCAGTTTACTCCTCCAGCCTGGCTTAACCTGCTGTCTGTTAAAAACAGTCCCACACTCCTCTGTTTAATCCTTCTGATCAGACTCTTTGATTTTGTATTGTTTTTACCTGAAGTTGTGTTTTTGACATGGTTCTGTCTGTGAAATAAAGCTCACACACACACTGCTACAGTCCTTCATACACTTAGAAACGAAGCTGCTCCTTTCCTCAGTGCTGACACATAAAGAAGAGTTGCTTTTATATCCAACACGTCTCTGTTCCAGAAAACAGCTTCAGCAGCCTCTGAGTCTGAACTTGGAGTTGGTTATAAGCCACAGGCCTGTGTGCACAGCAATGAGGAAATATAATGCAGTAAGTGAAACATGGATGTGTGGAACAGATTATCCCAAAGGTTGATTCTGTTCATCTGGACGTTCTCAGTGAAACATTTGGTCTCTCGGTCAGGTGACTCCTTTAGTCTCAGCTGACTGCAGGTTTCCAAACCTTTGTCACTGGATCACTCACTTCATCTCCAACGTGTCCCTGACACAGACAGCTGGAGCCGTTACAGCAAAATCATTGATCATCGTTTTTAGAACATTAGCTGGTGTTGGTGGGCAGGCTAGCAGTGCTAATTGTTAGCACTAGTTCTGCTGCTCTCCCTTTGTCTCTGTTATTGTTGGTCTTTAGTGAACAATAGAAAGTGTCTTCATGAGACTGTTGCCTAATGTTCAAATGTAGATAACACCACCTGCACCAACCTGTTACACAGCACAACCCTCTGGTGTAGCTTTGGCTGGAGCACATATTGGCAGCTCCAGTGACATCACCACTCCATGGTGACATCATCTCTACAGACTGTGGCTGTTACATATCCTCACCTGGTAATAATAAGACTGTCCTCAGCTGCACACAGCTCCAAGATGAACAAACTGAAGTAAATACAAATTAGAGTTACGATAGATTGAAATCTTGTAATCAGAGCTAATTCTTAGTGAAACTCTCACAACATCATATCCTGATCCTGGGTTAGTGTCTCGGTCTCAGATCACAACATCAGCACAGGCTTGGCTTGGGTGAGGTATTGAATGGTTCTTGTCCATGACAGCTGCAGGTACAGTGCCATCAGCCATGCTGCACCACATGTCTGCCCAGGAACATTAGTGTGGCTGAGTCTCATGTAAACATTGTGCTAAAGTGGTGGGAAAGTGGCTGCAAGCTGGCTGCACTGTGTCCAATACTCTCAGTATGATATCCACAAACCTCTGAGTGTCACAGAGTGGGCCTGTGCTCAGCTCACTGTGCCCCATTCAATTCTACTTGCATAGTTTTACAAGTAAAATTAAAAGTTGCTCAATGATAAGTTATTGTAGTAACAACTAAGTCCATGGTCATTATTTGTTAATAGTAGCTTAAAGCTTCTGCACCAATCATGGAGCAGCAGGTTTAGAGCATGTGGATCTACAAAAGTAAGTCCCAGTAAGATGGGCTGAGCCTTACATACTAGAAGAAACATGTCATTCCCAGCAGATGAAGCGCCCTTTAAAGCAGGATCTCACTTTAAACCTAAAGAACTTGCTATGAGCATGCAGTGCATTCATGGTTATTATTCATACGATTGTGGGGAGCTAATAAAGTGCAACTATCACATTACATTTTATTATTAAATTGTTGTTAACAATCCCTTCACTTCTGCTTATCTAATTCATGGTTGCAGGATGGCTGACAGCTTCCATTAGGCAGGAGGTAATGTCCATTCTGGCCACAGTGCAACCCACAATGTGTAACTGACACTATTATATTGCATTATGTCACATTGTTACATCTTTTTAATAAATGATGACAGTCAGCTGAATTTGCTGCCCCCTTGGTGGAGGACATCAGGATCAGCAGCTGCTGCTCCATCACAAACACCACAGAAGAAGAACAACACTGGATCAGATTATCTGGACGTGTTTGACAGGGACAGTGTTCATGTTCATGGACATCAGGACAAAAACAGACGATGGAAACCTGCCAGATTTGAGCTAAACTGCTCGTTTCCATGTGTAGTCCCTGGGAGGTCACATGACCAACAAAGACACACAAGCTGTGTCCCAAAACGTCGGCTGCATCCTCCGGAGGCCGCATTTGAAGGCCGATGACGTCACAGCCAGGTGACGAAGGCTGTCCCGATTCCTCGACCCCTTCAAATGCGTCCTTCATTCCCCCGAGTTTGAAGGATGGGTCGGGTGTGTCCTTCGTGGCCCACCATATCCCAGAATTCATAGCGCGGCCCAGCCAAATTTCAGCTGCCAACAATGGCGGCCGCTACTAAGTTTTAAAATTTAACGAGGGAGCACTACTTACTTACAATGAATTCCTTACACTATATAATTTTCCCGTCAGTGTTGGGGAATTCTCAATGGTGCTTGGTGCCATACCCTCAGGGACTTTAATGTTATATAAAAACACTGACAGCTCAATATCTGCCTCAGTCACTCTCCCTGATCCAGCTGAGTCAGCAGTGGGAAAAATCTGCTTTTCACAGGAACTTGGTAACAGCAATAAGAGAATACGTAGTTTATTCCAAGAAGATATCATGTCTCTCCCATATATAGAATATCTTACTGGAACCGACATGTTCCAGATATCACCTGGAAGACAGTCTGGATGATCCCATAAATATCTAATTGTGAACAAGGTGAAGGAAATCTCATATAAAATTCTTCATAAATGTGACCCAGCCAGTCACTATATGGTAACATTTAAAAGAGACATAAATACTAATTGAACTTTCTGTGGGGATCATCCAGAAACTGTGGCACATCTCTTTTGGTTCCTCTACACAGAGATTCTGGAAGAATTTAGCAGTTTTGTTATTGTCCATATTTTAAGGGAGTTTTCTTTACGATGGAAAATGTTTTATTCTGTTTCTTTAAGTTCCCCAGGAAGAATGATAAATGTTTTTTATAAAAAATTTGTTAATACTTTTAGCTATTTTATATCCATGAATGTAAGTTTATTAATAAAACACCATATTTCTGCCGTTTTATAAGGATATGAATTGTACATACAATCAATTTCAGACTCAACCAACAAAAAGCCTCTCAGAACAATATTTATATGTTGATTTTTTTCGCCTCCTCATATCATCATTTTTTTACTCCTGGTTCTGTATGTTCATGTTCTGTTCTTTTGTAAACTTCATCTGTTTGTATGTTGTATACTCATTGTGTTTCAATAAAGTTCGATTTAAAAAAAGGTACGTTCTAAACGAAGCTTCAGACGTCACTGATCACGTGACTCTGGCCAAACGAATCAAGCCTCGACACGGTGCTTCTGAAGCAGCGCGTTGATCTTTCTGACACACGCACCGGAGCGTCAGCTTCAAGCGGACCATCACTACGTCTCACATCTAAAGGTGTCAAGGTAACTTTGAACTGAGTTCAGTCAATCTGGAGTTTTTCCAAGTTTTCTGTTGCTCTCTGTGAGAGAAGAGCGTTAAAGGCGGGGCTCTCCAGAGTCCAGCAAAACAGGAAACCACAGCTGGGTGTGTGTAAGTGTGCAAACCAATAGAATGCATCGTGGTGGGGGGGGGGCATCACGGGCAAGAAAAAAATAAAATAATCGGTCGTACCCATGCTTCCCCGACGTCATGCCAGCGCATATTGGGAAATTCGTAGGCACCGATCGGTTTTCTATCAGCCATTTGCTGGGAGTAAGGGCGCCCTCCGTTTGCGAGGTGCGCCTGCTGCTGGCGGCACAGGGAGGAGAGGGCGGGGCGGCGGGGGGTCTCTGGCTGGCTGGAGCGGCATCTAATAACCAACTCGCAAAACAAAATAAAAACAACAAACAGATATTATGATACAGACTTATAATCTGCACCCATGTTTTTTCTAAATTCTATAAAGTGAGCGCGAGAGCCCTCGGTGCGCCTGCGCGCTGCTGAAGTCAAAGTAAACTTTATTGTCATCTCCGCTACAGACAGTCCAGCATATAGAGAGACGAGACGACGAGGCTGCAGTTACAGCGGTGCAAGTAAACAAACAATAAATATAAGAAGAGTAAGAAAATAAATCTACACTTTAGGACTCGGGGTAAAGGATCAATAACAATTTAAATTTATAATTTACAGTTTGATGATTTAAAGTCTCACACAACCCGTCAAAAGGGGCGGGGCCGGCTGCTTCCAAGTAGAGCACATTTCATTTATAATGATGTAAATCCAAGCCCATCATGGATTCACGATCTGAATCCTGGGTTGTGTGAAATCCCAGAAATCAACCTTAGTTCACAGATTCACTTTGTCTAAGGTGTAGGTCTGTTAGGTTAATTGTGCTGATCCTCGGGTTGGGGGATTTGTGTTTGTACTGGAGCGCAAAATTCAAACCAATGGAAGATGGACAACAAAAGTTCAAAGCCATCAGGTGCTCAGGTTAGAAAAAAGAGAAAAGATGCAGGTAAGCAGACGTGTGATTGGATAATGGCAGCTCATCCTGAACCAATCAGACTAAACTCCAAACAATACATTATGTTACAGATTTTAATATTAATTAGTCATTGTTACTTGTTGATTTGTCCTTTTCTCATTGTGTGACGAATTATGACGACTGTTTGGTAGCTGTTATTGTCTCTCTCTCTCTCTTCATGTGTGTTTCTCTGGTGAAACAATAGTTTTGTGTTAATGTTAGGGCTGCACGATTTTGCATAAAATGAGAATCATGATTTTTTGGCTTAGAATTGAGATCATGATTCTCTCATAACAATAAATAAACATAAAACAACAAATGTCTCACGTTTTGTTGTTGCAGCAAAATGTTGTACTACTTGAAATTCTGTCTCCACTGTTGCTCGACACTGCGTGTATAGAGCAGGTAGTGCAACAATAGAAAAATAGTTGCGGGACGGCACTGTGTAGCGTTTGTCTAGGGTGTTGATCGTTTTCCTAAATCCCTCGTTTTGCACAGTGTTGATGGAGCCATATCTTTGGTCAGGTGATAAGTGATAGCCTCCGTAATGTCTTTGTGCCTGCGGGAGTTCGACGTGTATAGGGAAGCGCTGTATAAGGTTCCCGTTATTGATGTTTGGGTGGTTGACCGGGACGGATTTTCTCCTGTCACTTTCTCATCATCCCTGACGTGCTCTCCGTTGTTTTTTCCCTGCTAATGTTAGCATCACACGGCACAGCTTCTGTATCACGTGGTATAAGGCTCCGCCCTTGTCATTTGTTGAGCAGGAAGAGTGAGCGCTTGTTTTCATGCAGAGTACGTCCCGGATCAAAATGTGAAGGTTTACAAATCACCACTTCTTTAGTGAATATCATTTCAGTCTCAGACAACCTCGTTTCTCTTACAGAGGTTGAATGCACCTTCTGCGGATGGCAGTACCACACAGTGTGCGTGGACTTCCCCTGCACAGAAGGCAACTACAAATGCTGTGAATGCTAAATAAACAGAAACAAATGATCCCTGTTGTCTTTGCTTGATGATTGGTTTGAGTCTTGACAATCCACATTGCTGGCGTTGCATCTTTCAATGCCAGCAATGGCAGGTATCAGTGCTCAAACCTTTTGTGTTTGTTTCCAACAAGTTGCCCACCTCGGGAAACAAAAATGTGTTCTTTTACTTGTCAGATGAACATATGAGACACTTTGACTCTTCAGTGCAGTGTGGAGCCTAACAAAGATCTGTTTTGTGTCCCAGCTGATCAGCAGGAGGAGGAGAGTCTGACGGAGCAGCAGAGGAACATTTTCAGCTACTTGGACTCAGCTCAGCCACTACAGAGGAAACAATGAGCTCAACACAGAAGGTGACAGACAGAGCAGGACCATATGACCAAAGATATTTATCACCATATACAGGGAGTGCAGAATTATTAGGCAAGTTGTATTTTTGAGGAATAATTTTATTATTGAACAACAACCATGTTCTCAATGAACCCAAAAAACTCATTAATATCAAAGCTGAATGTTTTTGGAAGAAGTAGTTTTTAGTTTGTTTTTAGTTTGAGCTATTTTAGGGGGATATCTGTGTGTGCAGGTGACTATTACTGTGCAGAATTATTAGGCAACTTAACAAAAAACAAATATATACCCATTTCAATTATTTATTTTTACCAGTGAAACCAATATAACATCTCCACATTCACAAATATACATTTCTGACATTCAAAAACAAAACAAAAACAAATCAGCGACCAATATAGCCACCTTTCTTTGCAAGGACACTCAAAAGCCTGCCATCCATGGATTCTGTCAGTGTTTTGATCTGTTCACCATCAACATTGCGTGCAGCAGCAACCACAGCCTCCCAGACACTGTTCAGAGAGGTGCACTGTTTTCCCTCCTTGTAAATCTCACATTTGATGATGGACCACAGGTTCTCAATGGGGTTCAGATCATGTGAACAAGGAGGCCATGTCATTAGTTTTTCTTCTTTTATACCCTTTCTTGCCAGCCACGCTGTGGAGTACTTGGACGCGTGTGATGGAGCATTGTCCTGCATGAAAATCATGTTTTTCTTGAAGGATGCAGACTTCTTCCTGTACCACTGCTTGAAGAAGGTGTCTTCCAGAAACTGGCAGTAGGACTGGGAGTTGAGCTTGACTCCATCCTCAACCCGAAAAGGCCCCACAAGCTCATCTTTGATGATACCAGCCCAAACCAGTACTCCACCTCCACCTTGCTGGCGTCTGAGTGGGACTGGAGCTCTCTGCCCTTTACCAATCCAGCCACGGGCCCATCCATCTGGCCCATCAAGACTCACTCTCATTTCATCAGTCCATAAAACCTTGTGTGTTTGAGGGTCCAGGGCCCTATTTCAGGAAGCCGGTTTAGTGCAAACTCTGAGTAAGTATACCCTGAGTTAAAGAAAACTCTGGGTTTTCGGTTTCACAAAGCGCGTTTAGATTCATCCTGAGTGAGTTACTATGACGACACACTCCGTGAAGCTAACCTGCCCCCTAGCAGGTTTACTACAACTAACCCTGACTGTCTCCGCCTCTTTCTCGGAAACCTGACAGTAGGAAGTGTCAGACATGGCGTGCCCCTTCCTTGAAGAGCCAGTAGATGTTGAAGCCCAAATTCTCCGCAGAGCTCTCCGCCGGGAGAGAGTGATTAGAGCGCGTTTGGACATTTTATCATTTCCTGATGATTTCCTGTGTGAACGTCACCGTGTCTCAGCACAATCTATAAGTTATTTGAATAACATCCTCATGTGACACATCGCGGACATTCTCTCAGTTCTGTACATATTATTTGTATTGCACTTCGGTTTCTTGCAAACGGGAGCTTTCTGTATAATATTGGTGACGCTGAGCACGTTTCCAAGGCTACCGTCTGTCGGGCAGTCAGGAATGTTACAGTTGCACTGAAACGTCTCCTGTACTCGTCTGTGGTGTTCCCCGGTCACAGACCCACAAGATTTATCAAAGAGGGATGCCACAAAATTGCAGGTAGCAGGATGAACAAAACTTAATGTATGATGTGGTGATACTTGAACTACTACTTAAATTTTACATTTATTCTCATGGTTCCCAGGCGTGATTGGCTGTACAGATGGCACTCACATTCCAATCATTGCTCCTTCAGTAAATGAAGGAGACTATGTGAACAGGAAGTCTTTCCACAGCATTAATGTGCAGGTACATAGTTCCCTCCGCTTTTTTTCTGTTGGCTATAACGGGCCACATTTGAGCATACAGAGTAAGCAAATATGTACTTGTAATGTGCTCAGATAATTTCAATAAGTGCTTACAGAAAGAAAATTAATGTAGCCTCTAACTGCAATTGATTTACATGGGACAAACAGACCAAGCACTATGGCTCATAATACAATTACACCTTACTAAAAAAAAATAAATATTTGGTTGCACCTGTGCGACCAACTGTTCGGGTAGCAAAAAAAAAAAAATCTGCAACCTTCCCTGTGGTCAACAACAGACACACATTTTGCCCCTATCGTGGACTAAACCAATCAGAGATAGTAAGGGGCGGGACCTCTCTGATTGGCCGTGGTCCAGTTGAAAGTGCAGGTGGAAGTGGGAGGTGAGTAGCTTGAATAAAGCGATATCAATTCATTAAATCCTGGATCGACTTTTAAATATAACTGTGTTTTGCCAGAAACGCCAGATTCTCAGATTAAAGCTCACAAAACCATTTCAACAACAACCAAACAGCAGATGAGAGCAGGTACACGGACTCCACACAAAGACGTAAACACAGAGCGGACGCATCAGAATCAGCTTTGTCTTTCTCGGCTTTCTCACCCGACGGCCTGCAGACGGACACGCTGTCGGAGCTTAGCGATCCTGATGCGTCCGCTGTGATTACGTCTTTTTGCGCTGATTCTGAGCTGCAGGTTTTGTCTCTCCAACCAAAATTCACCGAGCCAGCAGCAAAAGAAGCAGCAAACTGCGCTTCACATTTGATCGTCGTCATGAATTTTGCTGTTTTGCTTCCACGACTATTAAAATCACACTTCATGCACAGCTAGCTCTCTCTCTCTCTCTCTCTGTACTCCAAGAACAGTTTCCCGTCTCCAATCTCTGTTTTCTGTATTATTCATTCGCTTATTGCCCACCAGTCTACCGTTGTTTACAGCGCTGTGGCTGCTGTCTTTTTCTTTTCTTTTTCTTTTCTTCACTTAAATGACCTCGGACAAGAAAGCCTGTTTTTTCTGTTGTTCAAAACTGAAGAAATTTAAACTTTATATGCAGAACATTGTAGAATATTTTTAAGGTTATCTGCTATAAAAAGCCAGACCAGGAAAATCTCCTTCATGTTTTTCTGTGTTTTATTCTCAGTTACTTTCACACAAAGGCATCTGCTGTGATGTTCACAATTCTGATGAAGTCAGTACTGATAAATGATCAGAATTATAATATTTCTGACTGTCTGAGGCTAAGTTGAATCGAATCGGGACTTTGAAAACCGGAATCAAGTGGATTATAGAAATCAGTGATGATACCCAGCCCTAGTGAGCAGCCTAGGCACGACAGACGTGGATGTAGCTGTAATAGGAAAATAACTATTGCTAACTTTTCTGTTAAGGCCTGATCCTTCTGAAATTCATAGCCAGTGCTCTGACACGGTGTCATCAATCTTTGAATGCTGAAAAAGCACAGTGTATCCAGAAAAACACATTAGATTATATCAATTATTATAAAATTTGTGTGCGCCTAACTTTTGTGCCGTACGGTATGCCCATGGCAAAAAGTTAGTCTAGAGCCCTGCGCTCTGAGAACACACCCGGGGATGCCATCAGGACCTGCAGCCTTGTGGACATTGATCCTGTTCAGCACCGCTCCTACATCGGTGGGGGAGAGAGTCAGAGGTTGGTGGTCTGGCGTCCGCATCCGATGCGGGGGAGGGTTTGGTGGTCCTGTAGTCTGTAATGGTCTGGAGTCCTTGCCACATGCGTCGGGGGTTGGAGTTGGAGAAGTGTTCTTCTACCTTCTTTTTGTAATGGTGTTTGGCTTTTTTGATGCCCTTCTATAGATTAGCCCTGGCTGTGCTGTAGGCGTGTGCATCTCCTGACCTAAAGGCAGTGTTGCGGGCCTTCAGGAGGAGACGAACATCCCGGTTCATCCAAGGCTTCTGGTTGGGGTACATGGTGATCCGTTTCTGGGTGGTGACACTGTCTGTGGTTTCGGAGATGTAATCCAGTACAGATGAGGCGTACTGGTCCAGGTCTGTGTGGGTGAACATATTCCAGTCTGTGTTTTTAAATCTGTCCTGGAGCACTGCGTCTGTCCCCTCTGGCCACACTTTAATTGTCCTCACAGCAGGTTTCACACGTTGGATGAGTGGTGAATACCGAGGTGTGAGGAACAGGGAGAGATGGTCCGATTGTCCAATGTGGGGGAGGGGTGTGGCTTTGTAGGCTCCAGCCAGGTTGGAATACACATGGTCTAAAGTCTTGTCTCCTCTGGTGTGGCAGGAGACATGTTGGTGGAATCTGGGGAGGACTGTCTTTAAGTTGGTGTGGTTGAAGTCGCCAGCAACAATAAAAGCAGCCTCGGGGTGTTTATTCTGGTGTTTGTTAATGGCTGCAGAAAGTTCTTTCATGGCCAACCTAGCATTAGCGTCGGGGGGTATATACACGGCAGTGAGTATGATCGAAGTGAATTCTCTGGGGAGATAATAAGGTCTGCATTTGACCATTAAAAACTCCGCATTAGGTGAGCAGTGACTCTCAGTAGTAGTGGAGTTCATGCACCAAGCATTGTTAATATAAATGCACAAACCTCCACCTCTGGTCTTGCCGGAGTCATCTGCTAGCCTGTCGGCTCGGTGTGTGTGGCGTCCTGCTAACTCGATAGCATTGTCCGGGCAGCTGTTGTTCAACCATGTTTCGGTGAAAAACATGACATTTGAGTCCATAATCCGTCTGTTGTTAGTGATGGAGAGCCGTATCTCATCCATTTTGTTTGCCAGAGAACGGACATTGGCGAGGAAAATAATGGGTAAAGGCAGCTGGTGTGGTGTTAGCTTTAGCTTAGCCCGTAGCCCTCCGCGCCTACCTCGCCTTTGTTTACGATCTCGGCGCCGTCTGCGTGCACTTCTGCCCGGCCGGGGAGAGTGGGCAGCCTCCGGTGTTCTGGAGATCTCTGGGATGAGTCGGAGATCGGCGATAAAACTGTTGGAGTTGTGACTCCAGATGTCCAGAAGCTCCTGTCTGCTGTAGGTCAGCAACGCACAGCAATTCTGGACGAATAATCCGGTTAAAAGTAGATAAAAAACCGCTAAATAGCAGATTCTGGAGAGACACTGAGCCTCGTGTTGTTCACGCACCGTCATCTTGTGTGTCTTGTTCAGTGGTGGTCGTCTTTCAGCCTTTCTTACCTTGGCCATGTCTCTGAGTATTGCACACCTTGTGCTTTTGGGCACTCCAGTGATGTTGCAGCTCTGAAATATGGCCAAACTGGTGGCAAGTGGCATCTTGGCAGCTGCACGCTTGACTTTTCTCAGTTCATGGGCAGTTATTTTGCGCCTTGGTTTTTCCACACGCTTCTTGCGACCCTGTTGACTATTTTGAATGAAACGCTTGATTGTTCGATGATCACGCTTCAGAAGCTTTGCAATTTTGAGACTGCTGCATCCCTCTGCAAGATATCTCACTATTTTTGACTTTTCTGAGCCTGTCAAGTCCTTCTTTTGACCCGTTGCCTAATAATTCTGCACACCTGATATAGGGTGTTGATGTCATTAGACCACACCCCTTCTCATTACAGAGATGCACATCACCTAATATGCTTAATTGGTAGTAGGCTTTCGAGCCTATACAGCTTGGAGTAAGACAACATGCATGAAGAGGATGATGTGGACAAAATACTCATTTGCCTAATAATTCTGCACTCCCTGTATACATTTGAACATTTGCCATAACGATGTAGCTGACGATATAATTGACACGAGACAAGCAGCTGTTGTTTATGTGCATTAAAGTTATATAAAAATGTAACAGTGCAAATGCAAATTCCTCGCTGACAGTTTAACCAAAAGGCGTTTCCAGTGGAAACTGGCCGACACATCCTGAGCATAACCATGTATAATATCCACTAAACTTCAGAAGAGGTTATACAGTCGTGGCCAAAAGGTTTGAGAATTGCATAAATATTGGAACCTGGAGAAGTTGCTGCTTAAGTTTTTATAATAGCATTTTGCCTGCACTCCAGAATGTTATGAGGAGTGATCAGATGAACTGCATCGTCCTTCTTTGCCATGAAAACGAACTTAATCCCCAAAAAACCTTACCACTGCATTTCATTGCTGTCATCAAAGGACCTGCTGAGACCATTTCAGTGATCGTCTTCTTAACTCAGGTGAGAATGTTGGCGAGCACGAGGCTGGAGATCATCATGGCTGTATCGCGATTCAGGTTCTGCAGCTTTAAAGTCCTCAAGGGCCGCGTACTCAAAGACCGCTAAGGCCGAAGTGCGAGGCTCATAGGCTCGTGAAATGGGACGTCTAGCCTTCGTCGCGCTGCCCAGGTTGCCTAGCAACCATGATACTAACAGCTGGAAACGTTTCATACAGCTTTGTTTGACAGAAATGAAGGAGAACATATTTAGTTCATTTGTTTCTACATGAGCTCTGTGTGATTTGATGAGTATCTGAGGCTGAGACCACAGGACTGTGAAACATGATTGTTGGGCTTCATTTCTGTGCTGAACAGTCGTTTAAGATTAGCTGTAAATAACAATTAGCTGATGTTGTTCATGAGACTAAAGTCATCTCACTGTGGTAATGTAAATATAATATGGCCAATTATTATATTAATCACTTCACTCACAGACAAGTATCTGTGACAGTGTGTATACAGATGTATCATATATAAGAGACAAATATTGTTCATTTAATATGTTGGTACTAAATTTGGCTCAATGCTTACATATATGTGTAAAAAGCAAATGTAGGAGCTGTGATAACTGTGTCTGATAGAATGAAGAGTCGACTGATATATGAAATATTCCTTTATTGGGTGAGAAAATCAGACCATGTCATAACTGCTTTAAGTCACACAGAATAGATATCAGAGTCTTAAACAGGCTGACTTCTGCTAAATGGGTCAAACTGGGCAGAAAGTCTACAAACACATAACATCCTAGAATATGATGTAACACTATAGATCAACTTAGCTCAGAATATATAAAGCATATAAACAGTTACAGCAATATGATGCAACAAACACAGCAGCTACTGATCCAAAATACTCAAAGCTTCATAGAACTGCAACTAGCAGTCCTATTCTAGCAGTGCTTCACAAACAGGGAACAGTCTGTCTATTCTCTCCATCTGTCAGCTGCTGCTGGCTCTTCCTCCTCCTCTTCCTCACACACTGCTGAGTTTGTCCTGGTGGATCATCAAGGGTGCAAAGCCTCACAGATGATGTGCAGCAGTGGCTCCCTCAGTCTGTCCTCACTCTGGACACTTGCAGTTGTCACACATGGAAATCAAATGTGTGATAAGCTGCAGGATTCAAACACAAGTGTAACTTATAAACACACGTTCATACTTTTATTCCACAATCAGAGAGAAAGAAACAGAGAGAGAGTGCAGGACAGACAGACAGGTGACAGTCTCAGGTGTACACACTGCTACACAACAGCACCAGAGAAGCAGGATTTAGTTTGTGTTATTACGAGTGTAAACAAGAAGAGTTCCAGATGGTGCAGTGGACACATGTGTGACTGCTGTGATTAAAGCATCTTTCTTTCAGCTTAACGAGTGAACCGTCAGCTCGTTCAAACACACGTTAAAGTCCGTTTGGCTCGACACCACCGAACAGAGGCAGCAATATAACACAGCTCACATTAACAGTGCAGTGAATCCTGCTGGTGCCGTGATATTCAGGACTGTAAACCGAGCAGCATCACTGACTTTCAGCTTGTTGTGTTTGTGGATATATGACTGACTTTAACTATCCATAAAATCATCACATTCTCTGTCAGATTAAGGTCGACTATTGAACGGCGTATATTTTAAAGGCTTTAAAACCAAGTTAACGCTGAAAGTACAAACATCACTAATGTCACATAACTCTGCCGACAAGGCATAGCTATGGCTATGAAATGCTCTTTGTGTATCACTTCTTCATTATGAAAGATGTCATTAATGCACTAGTAATGTCTCATCTGGAGTATTGTTCAATCATTTGGTCAGCAGCTAATAAGACAGATCTTAACAGACTTCAGTTAGTCCAGAATAAGGCGTCCAGATTAGTGTGAAGATGTTCATACTATACTAATATTGATAAAATGCATAATAACCTTTCTTGGCTTCCTGTACAGGCTAAAATATTCTATGGCTTACTTGTAGTTCTAAAGAAAGCAATTCTGTTAAACACACCACATTTATTCTGCTCAGCTGCAGTATCCAGATGAAATACATCATCATATTACACAGTTTTCAACAAGCTGCAATTTAGTAAATGCTCGAGTTAAAAGTAACGTTTTGTAAAACTGTTGCATTTAGAGCAACTTTTAAGTGGAATAAGTTGCCTTAAAAAATTAGAGAATTATTCAAAACTTCAATGAACACTTAAAAGCCGATTTACAGAGCTTTTAGTTGTTGTAAATATTGTAAGACATGATTTGTTTTTGAAATTTGTGTAATGTGCCTCAATGTTATTGATATTATTATTATTATTATTATTATTGATTGCTTATATTTGAACAATTGTGAAACCTCACTGTGGATGTAAGAGTGAAATTATGTGGATATCTTGAATCCACTTTATTGTGTAATATTTTATGTGAGTACTTGACGAAAGACGAGCAACATCTGTTGTGGAAGCTAACGGGGTTCCTTTAGAATAAACAAACATAGGATTTATTATCACTGAATAATTCTGTATAAATCTATACAAATTATAGAAATATGTAATAGGAAACAACAAAATAATCTAAATTATAAAATAGTGTGTGTGTGTGTGTGTGTGTGTGTGTGTGCATGAGTTTAGTGTTTGAACAGTCATGAATTATCTTTAACAGCAGGTTGGATGTAATGTGTTAGAACTACCAGCAGGTGGGGATAAGAGACCTTTAAGGTGTTTGGTGCCACGCTCCACCTTCAGGTTTAAAACTAGTGTTAATGGAGTTTGAAGGTTGAGTTTGTTCCACGACTGCATTTCACTCACTGCCTCTGTTTGTATCTCTGTCACTGCAGGACCAACATGGAGCCAGAAGTCAGCGCTCTCAGGAGGCCGACAAACCTCACAGAAGAAAGGGAGAGAAAAAACACACCTGTGACGAGTGTGGGAAGGGTTTTACTGTGAGGGCTAAACTAAAACGGCATCAGGTCATCCACACTGGAGAGAGACCGTTCAGCTGTGACTTGTGTGGAAAGTCTTTTTCCTTGAAGGGTTACCTAAAAACACACCAACTCATCCACAGTGGAGTTAAAGCGTACAGCTGTGATCAGTGTGGCAGAGCTTTTACTCACAGTAGCCACTTACAGAAGCATCTAGTTACCCACTCTGGAATTAAGCCATACAGCTGTGACGAGTGTGGGAAGGGTTTTACTGTGAGGGCTTCACTAAAACAGCATCAGGTCATCCACACTGGAGAGAGACCGTTCAGCTGTGACTTGTGTGGGAAGGGTTTCACTGTGAGGGCTTCACTAAAACAGCATCAGGTCATCCACACTGGAGAGAGACCGTTCAGCTGTGACTTGTGTGGAAAGTCTTTTTCCTGGAAGGATTCCCTAAAAACACACCAACTCATCCACAGTGGAGTTAAAGCGTACAGCTGTGATCAGTGTGGCAGAGCTTTTACTCGCAGTAGCCACTTACAGAAGCATCTAGTTACCCACTCTGGAATTAAGGCATACAGCTGTGACGAGTGTGGGAAGGGTTTTACTGTGAGGGATAAACTAAAACAGCATCAGGTCATCCACACTGGAGAGAGACCGTTCAGCTGTGACTTGTGTGGAAAGTCTTTTTCCTGGGAGCATTCCCTAAAAACACACCAACTCATCCACAGTGGAGTTAAAGCGTACAGCTGTGATCAGTGTGGCAGAGCTTTTACTCAAAGTAGCAGCTTACAGAGGCATCTAGTTACCCACTCTGGAATTAAGGCATACAGCTGTGACATCTGTGGAAAAACTTTCAGCCAGAGAGAGAGCCGAAATACACACCTACGCATTCACACCAGACATGATGTGTACTGCTGTGAACAGTGTGGCAAATACTTTACAACAGACACACAGTTAAAACAACACATATTTACCCACACTGAGGAGAGACCTTATCAATGTGACCTGTGTGAGAAGACTTTTAAATCTCCACGTCACCTGAGACGACACCAACAGATCCACACCAGAAAGAGACTCTACAAGTGCAGCTACTGTGAGAGAAGCTTCTCACAGTCAGGTCATCGTAACATTCATGAACGTGCACACATGGAAGGAAACTACAGCTGTGACCAGTGTGCCCAAACATTCACCTCATTGTCTGCTCTGTGCAAACATCAGCGCGATCACTCAGGGCTGAAATCACTCCCATCACTGGATCACAGTGAATCTGAAGAGACAGAAAGATCCTCTGGTTTCTGTGTCAGACTCAAAAAGCTTGAGATCAGGCTCCACAGAGTTCAGATAGAATCATTTAAACTTGTGTTGAACTGAACTGGTTGCTGGGATGAACTTCTACATAATACAGATCTACATGGGATCTTCTTTTCTGTTTTACTGAGTCAGTTTTGTCCTTTTTTCTCTGTCCTGGTTTTGCTCGTCTGCAAATGATTGAAACTCAGTCAAATAGTTCATTGTTCTCCAGCAAAACATTTTGGAAACTCATGTTTAACCTTTAAAACTCTGACATGTTTTAGCACACAAGGCTTCATCGGGGAGTTCACTCATGATTGGACCATGAGAACAAAGGTTTTTAGTTCTTTCAAAGAGAGTCTTGGAGATGTTTGATGTTTCTGTTTTTCTGAAACCACCTGAAAGAAAAACTATTTTTCTTGCTTTATGTAGTGTGGAAGTTTTTAATGTTTCTTCATCTGTTATGTTCTTGAATGTGTTCACGTGAAGATGGTACAAATAAACTGTTGTCAGAGATTTACAGTTATCAAACAGGTGAATAAACAACACTGAGACACTTGGAGACGGTTAACGTGCTGCACGGGTGAGGGCTCAGAGAGGACTCACACCGAGCTGCAGTAGTCGTTTATTATTTATAGCAGGGTGAAACAAGCATAGCAGTTTCCTCTAATTTTGCATATATGTGTGTGTGTGTGTCTAAGTTCGTATAAATGTCATAGGGTGAACTTCCTCTTTCTATAAACAGAGCGAGTAGTACATTTTGTTCTTTTCCTATTAAGAGTAAAATATGAACATATACTTTAATGCAACATAAATCTCACAAAAGCGTTTCTTCTTTAACATCCCCTCCTGATGTTAATATTTTTCACTTAATCATACTTTATTATCAGCCAACAATCACTTGCTTATAACATTTTCAATTGTAGCATCATTCAGTATGTGTGTGTGTGTTTCTATACTAAATCTTCTACATCCGGTTCATCTTCTAGTGGCAGTCCAACATAGGTAATTACTGTGGCCTGTACCATTTTGTCAATCATGGATCTTATGCATGGTAGGATACATATAGAAAACAAGCACAATAATAGAAGCAGAACTCCTATCAGTACGAGTCCTTTTATCACGAGGGTCTTCCAGCTGCCACTCAGCAGCCAGGTCAGCCAGTCCTCATTGTTCGTGACATAGTCTTGTTGCTGCGCATTACTCAGTTGTCGCAACTTGTCTAGGGCGGTGGTCATGGTCAAGGAGTGCACGTTGTCCGGGATATAGGTGCAACAAGTGGTGTTGAATAAGACACAGAGGCCCCCTCTCTCAGCGAGAATCATGTCCAGGGCGACCCTGTGTTGCATGACCACTATTCTGATCGCGTCGATTTCCTCATTCTGAGCCTTATTTATCTTTGTTGAGCTGTTCAGGAAAAGTCCAAATCGGTAGTCAAGAGTCTCAATTCTTAACGTGTTTTTTCCAGTTCCGACCCATGGGAACAGTGAGTGCAGGACCTTCTGTCCGGTGGTCCACAACTTGAACTCCGCTGGTACATCACTGCCCCAGATTGGGTCATGGGGTTGCACGTCATCAGCCATGAGGACAGGGCCATTTTTGTTGTTGTTGTTTGTTTTTCCTTTTGCTCTGTGCAGCATTTTGGCAGCATTTTTAAATTTCTCTTTGTATTTTTTCTTTCTTTTACTAGTGAAGAGATGTAGCGTGAACAGTTATACAGTCTAAATATCACATATGGGTCGTGTGAAATGGTGTTTTCAGTTTCATTCAGTTGAAGTAAAGAACGTTGAATATTTCTAAGTGTGCTGTTTTGAACCAACATGTCACAGTATGATCAGTGCTGTAATTTTTGACAGTCACTGTATCAATGTTATTTTTGCATCTCTTGAATAAAGGTTTTGACCTGCAAGTGCTAATTTCTTTAGTTATTGGGGTAAAATGGGTAATGTTAATAGGAAGGTGTTTGCCAATTCAGTAACCTAATTTAATGTTAATGGAAACTAACATTATCTCAAATTGTTTAGTTATAATTGTTGTTTACAGTGGGGCAAAAAAGTATTTAGTCAGCCACCGATTGTGCAAGTTCCCCCACCTAAAATGATGACAGAGGTCAGTAATTTGCACCAGAGGTACACTTCAACTGTGAGAGACAGAATGTGAAAAAAAAATCCATGAATCCACATGGTAGGATTTGTAAAGAATTTATTCGTAAATCAGGGTGGAAAATAAGTATTTGGTCAATAACAAAAATACAACTCAATACTTTGTAACATAACCTTTGTTGGCAATAACAGAGGTCAAACGTTTACTATAGGTCTTTACCAGGTTTGCACACACAGTAGCTGGTATTTTGGCCCATTCCTCCATGCAGATCTTCTCGAGAGCAGTGATGTTTTGGGGCTGTCGCCGAGCAACACGGACTTTCAACTCCCGCCACAGATTTTCTATGGGGTTGAGGTCTGGAGACTGGCTAGGCCACTCCAGGACTTTCAAATGCTTCTTACGGAGCCACTCCTTTGTTGCCCGGGCGGTGTGTTTTGGATCATTGTCATGTTGGAAGACCCAGCCTCGTTTCATCTTCAAAGTTCTCACTGATGGAAGGAGGTTTTGGCTCAAAATCTCACGATACATGGCCCCATTCATTCTGCCCTTAACACGGATCAGTCGTCCTGTCCCCTTGGCAGAAAAACAGCCCCATAGCATGATGTTTCCACCCCCATGCTTCACAGTAGGTATGGTGTTCTTGGGATGCAACTCAGTATTCTTCTTCCTCCAAACACGACGAGTTGAGTTTATACCAAAAAGTTCTACTTTGGTTTCATCTGACCACATGACATTCTCCCAATCCTCTGCTGTATCATCCATGTGCTCTGTGGCAAACTTCAGACGGGCCTGGACATGCACTGGCTTCAGCAGCGGAACACGTCTGGCACTGCGGGATTTGATTCCCTGCCGTTGTAGTGTGTTACTGATGGTGACCTTTGTTACTTTGGTCCCAGCTCTCTGCAGGTCATTCACCAGGTCCCCCCGTGTGGTTCTGGGATCTTTGCTCACCGTTCTCATGATCATTTTGACCCCACGGGATGAGATCTTGCGTGGAGCCCCAGATCGAGGGAGATTATCAGTGGTCTTGTATGTCTTCCATTTTCTGATGATTGCTCCCACAGTTGATTTTTTCACACCAAGCTGCTTGCCTATTGTAGATTCACTCTTCCCAGTCTGGTGCAGGTCTACAATACTTTTCCTGGTGTCCTTCCAAAGCTCTTTGGTCTTGGCCATGGCGGAGTTTGGAGTCTGACTGTTTGAGGCTGTGGGCAGGTGTCTTTTATACAGATGATGAGTTCAAACAGGTGCCATTCATACAGGTAACGAGTGGGGGACAGAAAAGCGTCTTACAGAAGACGTCACAGGTCTGTGAGAGCCAGAGATTTTCCATGTTTGAGGTGACCAAATACTTATTTTCCACCCTGATTTACGAATAAATTCTTTACAAATCCTACCATGTGGATTCATGGATTTTTTTTTCACATTCTGTCTCTCACAGTTGAAGTGTACCTCTGGTGCAAATTACTGACCTCTGTCATCATTTTAAGTGGGGGAACTTGCACAATCGGTGGCTGACTAAATACTTTTTTGCCCCACTGTATGACCCTGAAGGTAAGCGCGTCATGGACTAAAGTAAAACAGTATGTTGGATGTGCCATGCAATGCTCAATTACATGGGTGGGAGCTAGTGTGTTAGCTCAGTTAGCTCGTTAACGTGTTGGCCGTCTAGCCCCATGCACGGGGTGATCGGCGGTAGCTCGTTAACGGAGATTTGCCGTGTTGTGGCGTTAAGGTCATTTCAACGAGATTAACCTGAAAGCACTAGTGGGAACACAACGAATATGACTGCACATTTACACCGACATTATCCTAGTGCAAGGACAAAGATGAGCGATTCCTCAATCAGATACAGGGCTTGCAATATTGCTAGCCCGACGTCCTGGGGCTAGCGATTTTTTCAGTCGGGCTACCAAAATCTATCTCTGCCCTGCCCGTCGGGCTATTGTAGGAAGGAAAAATATATGTCAATGATTTTGCATTCTTTCAGAAATGTAGCTGGGTAATTATGTCATTGTCATCGGTGAGCCACTGTCAATATGTGACATATTGACATCGTGTTTGAATTTGCGCTTGTTTTTTTGCTTTCACTTTGCAATCACGCGAACTGCGTATAGAGAGCGACAGCACTGATTGGTGAGTGATGATAATTTGCGCACCAATTCCTCTGACATCGTCTTATCAATCGTTAGCTTACTATGCAAACATGACAAGTGAAATCTCCCGCAGCTTAAACATGTGAGAGGTTGATCGCGCAGAGAATCGCTGAGCTTATGTGAGTGAGTGTGTAAAAGCATTTCAGTTCTGCTGAGCCAAATAAGACAGGTCAGGGTGAAGAAGTGACAGCCAAAGAAAAGCTTACCACAAAACGGAGAAGTTATGACAAATCAGACTATAAGGCAAAAAGAAAGTGCAGCTTTATGGTTTCATGGACAAAAGAATTTCTGTGGCTGCAATATGATGAGCTATATAACCAGGGGTGCACATAAGTGGTGCGCATTCGCTGTCAAAATAAAAAACACGCACAAGGGTTAGGGTTAAATTTAAAAACGGTACTTTTGAGTTAAAATATATATTTATAATTTTAATAAATGACAAATTAAAAAGGCATGAACATTTTTTTGTATCGAAAAAATATCGAACCGTGACACCAAAGTATCGAACCGAACCGAACCGTGAATTTTGTGTATCGTTGCACCCCTAATATATATATATATATATATATATATATATATATATATATATATATATATATATATATATACATAGAGAGAGAGAGAGAGAGAGAGAGAGAGATAGATAGATATATCCATATAATGATGCAGTGCTACACACATTCATATTTGCATGTTATTGTGTTCAGAGAGGCTGCTTTTTATTTTTATTTCCTCATTGCTGTGCACATTTTTTTTATAACCGACTTCAAGGTAAAACTTGGACTCAGATGCTGTTGAACCTGTTTTCTGGAACAGAGTCTTGAAGGAACCAAAAGCAAACTTTTATTTATGTGTCAACATTTGGAGATAAATGTCTCACTGATTCTGATCCATCCGTGTCGGTTAATTCTGCCAGTTGGATTTTTGTTTACAGGGGGATGAAGATGCTGCTGGTGTTGCTGCTCCTCATCAACAGTAAGATACACACTTTAAATACTGTTTAAATGCCGATTGTGTGTAAAACTTATGGAGCTGTATTACAAACAAGTAACTCGAATAGTGAGGAAAGAAGCTTTGTTTGTAAAAATATGAAAGACTGTAGTCAAAGGTTGTGCTTTTCCATCATTGAGACGCTGAACAACATCCTAGAATAGTTTTACACTAAATCCCTTTGTTTGTACGGTGGTTCAGTCCTCGTCTTACAAACAGGCGTTCATCGCAGTCAGCGTACAAATCTGTAGGCACTGAGAGCCAAGGATGAACATTTCTGACATACCTCTGCAGGAGTGCCAACTACTCACTGTGTGTGTGTGTGTATACATGGTGTAGACTTGTTTAAACTGATTCTACTACGGTGGTTATCCTCAGCGGAGTGGCTGAGCAGCCTGCAGTTTATTCATATTGAGTGTGATGTACAAGAAGGTACAGTGTTGTGTGTAACAGGAACAGGAAAACATCACAGTATAAAAGATGAAGATAAAGGCTGAACTGACAGCTGTTCCACTGCTGTCACATTAAGGACCTGCATCAGAATAATTTTTGTAATGTTGCTTTACTGGAACAGCAGTTATTAAACTTGTCACAAGATGGCGCTCCAACATATTCACAGGCACATTAAGTGGTGAAGGAAACACTTGTATGTACAATAAATGTATCTACAACATCTGTGTCAAACCAGCTTACTATTGTGTTGTCAAGAGTCAACGTTTCAATATTCAAACACATGTCTTGAGTTTCTTAAATTAATTTCTCACCTGAGGTATCTGAGACAGCATGCGGTTAATTTCTATGTCTGTTCATGTGTCTTCAGTTTCCCAGCATGCCCTGGCTGTGGTGGTGGAGGTGAATGAGGGGGAAAGATCTGTCCTGCTGCCCTGTCAGTACTCAGGTATTACACCCGAGGACCCCACAATGATGTGGACTCGCAATGATCTTCATCCCAACTCTGTCCACCTACAGCGAGAAGGAAGAGATGACCTTAGAGGACAAAACCAGCGTTACAGCAGGCGCACATCGATGAGGCGTGATGCTCTGCACACTTTAGACTTCAGCCTCACTCTGAGAAAACCACAACTGACCGACAGCGGCAACTACACCTGCTCCATCAGTTTTGGAAGAGAAGAGCTGACACTGACAGTTATACAGCTACAGGTCAAAGGTCAGCAAGAAATGCCAACACCTGCTCTTTATACAGCTCAGGAGTCAGTACTGTGGACAGATCAGAGGTTAAACAAAGAGTGTTAGATTGATTTGGTTAAAAGTTGTCATTGTTGTGTTTAAACTTGTCTTAAACACAACAATGACATGCAGTTTTCTTAAACTGCATGTTTAGATATTTTTCTGTTTCTACCATACATGCAAGATGGTGGAGGAGGTTTAGCCATTAGTGTTTAACTGCAGGCACATTCCATATAAGATTGTGGTTTCCTTATTTGATAAGGAATGTTTACTTCCTGCCATTTATAGGCTCACCTGCACTGGTATATGAGAGACCGTTAAAGGGGTTAAACCGTATACAGGAGGGGTGAGATGACTCGGATGCTCGGATGAGCATGCACACACACACACACAGTCCCTTTAACCTTTATGACACACCATATGGGTTTTACAATGGGGTTGTGTGTTGACTGAATAAAGGCTGCAAGGGGACGCTGGTTCTTTGGCGTTGTCTGGGATCAGGTGAGATCCCAGACAACTGATCCGACCGGCTTCCCTTGCAAGTTAAAACCCATCAATCTCTGGTTGTCTTGCTTCGTTCATGGGGATAAGTCTCTGAATCAGTGAGGCCTGTGAGCGCAGGCCTAACAAAGAGTGTTTTGGCAATTCTGTTATAAACAAAGACCAACATTTTAGATCTAAGCTCCATGGAAGCCACAACTAAGGTACGATTTTAGCTTGAATAAAGCGATATTGATTCATTAAATCCTGAATTGATTTTTAAATATAAATGGTTTTTGCCAGGAACACCTGAATCTCAGGTTAAAGCTCACAAAACTATTTTAACAACCACCAGACAGCTAAAACACCAAATGAGAGCAGGTACATTGATTCCACACAAACACCTAAACACAAAGCACAGACCATTTCACTCGACGGCACATACACAGACACGCCATCAGGACTAAAAGGCGAGATCTCACTGATTCTGAAGCTGCAGGTTTTGTCACTCTCTGACCAAAATTTACTGAACCAGCAGCAAAAGTAGATCAAAACTAAGCTTCACATTTGATAAACATCGTCTTTAATTCCCTCTTACTTTTGCCGTTTTACTTCCACCACAATAGAATCACACTTCCTGGATGGCTCTCTGTCAGTCACTTAATATGTTGATTCATGGTTTTCTTTCATTTTTGATCTACTGCAAAATATTCTAAGGTAATATAAAAAGCTAGGGAAAAAGATTTTTCTGTGTTTTATTTTCACTTTGACACAAAGGCATCCGCTGTGATGCGCACACCTCTGAAGTCTCACAAGTGTCAGCTTTGTTTTTATATATAGATATAAAAATATGGAAATGTACTGATAAATGATCAGAATTATAATATTTCTCACTGTCTGAGTCAAAATTGAACTGAATCGAGGATCAAATCAAATCGAGACCTTATGAATCAGAATCTAAACGATTATAGAAATCGACACCCATCCCTAGCCACAACAGCAGAATGGACTGATTCTTATATAACGCTTTTCTACTCTCCCGGAGTACTCAAAGCGCTCTATACAACATGCCTCATTCACCCACTCATACAAGCACTTCTAAACTCAAGTGCAAACTAAACTACATTCACACACATTCATATTCCGATGAATGCATCGGAGGGCAACTCTGGGTTAGTATCTTGCCCAAGGATGTTTGGCATGCAGACTGGGGAAGCCAAGGATCAAACCACCAACCTTCCGATCAGTAGCTGATCTGCTCTACCACCTGAGCCACAGCCACCCCCCCGAGGATACATAAATACATAATATTTTATATTTTCTGATGACCGTATTTAGTTGTCAAAACTGTGTAACACTCTTCAGAAATGTTGAGGTTTTTCACCACTTGCTGAAGCCTTTTCTAGTAAATACTGGCTCCCAGTGAAACTCAAGAATTCATTTAGTAAAGACAAGCTAACAAGTGCTGAGTTCTTTGGTACACTGTATTTAACCAGCTTTTGTTAAAACTTGTCTGGAATGTGGGATGCTTCCAAAGAGCAGGTTACGGTTACATTGGGTCTGCTTGAGGATGTCCTGCTGTCATCAGCAATGTTAGCTTCCTTGGTGGGTGGAAGTCCCTTTGATTCCGTTGACTATAATATTTTATTTAATGCTTAAGATGCTGGCTGGTATCTCTGGTTCAGCACAGTAGGAGGAAGGTTCCTCCTACTCGTCTAGAAAGACTTTTTGTCTCAGGGTAAGCAAACCCTCCTCTGACACTGCTGCTCTAATCTGTGGGGTAGTGCAAGGCTCAATTCTGGGTCCATTATTTTAATTTGATATCCTTTATTTAGCTGATGTCATTAAATGATATCAATTCTATGCTGATGACACCCAACTGTGTCTGTCTTTTAAGCCTCGACAGCTGGATAGACTATCCTCCACAGTCCACTCTGTGTCCCTGATAACTGCTCTCTACTAATAAACTTTTTTTTTATATTCACACAAGACTCAGAATATGACTACAGCTACATAAATGCCTTTAAGAATCAGTCAAAGGATTTCTGTCCAGTGTTTGTAATCTTTCTGTATTTGATTCTTGACTTATATGTAAAATCTCTTTGACGTTCCTTTAAAAGAACATTTCTAAATTCTAATAGTCTCCTGTACGTAAATGCATAAATGTATTCATGCATTTGTGTCATTGTGGTGGATTACTGTAATGTCTAGTTTACAAGCTTAGAAAAAAAGCTTTATTTATGTCTCTAAGTGATACAAAATGCTGCAGCCAGGCTCCCAATGCATTGTAGTAAGCAACCTTGAAGCGCTTTTTATTTATCTGCTTTACAGTTGATTTTATAATTAGATATAAAATTCTCATCCAGTGGAGCCCCGCCTTACGAAGACCCCATTTAACGAAGAATTCAAGTTAAGAAGGCTCTTAACGGCAGTATTTCTGCCCATGGTACGGCAAAATGCCCGCATAACGAAATCCGCTGGCAGAGACCAGAATTCCCACAATGCCTTCCGAATCATGTGATAACCCCTTGGCTTTTGTACTTGCGTTTTGCTGTTCCATATGAAAGACGTATCGTTGTTGCAGTGCGCTATTTCGTGTGCTTCTCATATGCAATTAGCCTACCGTTCATTCATAATGGGGCCGAAAAAACTTTCTGCAAGTGATTCGAGTGAAAAGAAGAAGCGTAAGGTGCTCTCGATGGAAACAAAGAGAGAAATTATTGACAAATATGAGCAAGGTCCTCCTCCACCAAGAACTTTGTCTTCAGCCAGCATCGCCTCACTCAAAAGGTGATGGAAAAAGGTGCTCCGACTTAACGAAAATTTTGACTTACGAAAGACGCTCTGGAACGAATTTAGTCGAGGTTCCACTGTACTTACATATAGACCACTACATGGGCTAGATCAATTTAGTGCTTTGTATGTACATCTGCCTTGCTCTGTGGACTTTTTCTTTTCAGTACAACTTTCTTTTACAGGCTTTTGTTCCCTTATTCCAACGTTTTTTTGCGATATCCTGCTGTCATCAAATTCAAAATGAGATTTCTGATCAGTCAAAAAATAAACAAACAGCAAAAAAAGAAAACATACTTTAAAATACATTACATTTAAATTATAAAAACTTTTATAAGTGTCTAATATAAAGGTTTTGTGTGCATTAAACAATGTTTCCATGGCATCAAGGATTTTTTAATGCTGGAAATGATCAAACGATGATTAAATTGTTAACGTTAAAGATCCAGTTTAGCTTTCAATGGGAAAAAAGAGGCCAGATGATGATGTATTACCACAGAGACATAGATTAGCAACACTAATGCTCATATCCCAGATGACTATTTGATATTGTGATTTATTGTCCTCTCAGACCAGCAGGTGGAGATGAAGGTGAATGAAGGCTTAGAGTCCGTCATCCTGCCCTGCAAAACAAAATCTTACCTGCCTGAGGACAGCACAGTGGAGTGGACTCGCTCTGACCCAGAACTCATGATGGTCCATATGTATGCAAACGAAGGCGACCAACTTAATGACCAGGACGGCCTTTACAGAGACCGAACAACAGTGAACAAAGACCTGCTGAGAACTGGAGACCTCAGTCTGACCCTGAAAAAACCCACAAAGAGAGACAGTGGAGGATACATCTGCACCATCTACAGCGACAAAGACATCCTGAGACAGAAAGTAGTGCTGCAGGTCGAAGGTCAGAGATGTAGATAAAGGTCAGAGGTGCTGTAGATGTTGTCATACTATTATTATGTTTTAATATTATGGTCTATTATTGTTTTCTACACAGAGCCATTTCCATCCTGGGCCATAGCTCTCCCAATTATCCTGGTTCTTCTTGTGGTTTCTGGAGGTCTTTTATTTAATTTCCGGCACTATTTCATGTCAGGTGAGTGTCTCCTACTACACTACCCATAATGCCGATGGTTAGCAGGTGTCATTTCATGGCTCCTCAACGGATGACCAGGTTTGAAATCAGTTTTCATATTTAATCTTTACTCTTTACACATAAACAGCAGTGAGTCTGCAGCTGAGTGAAGACTTAAACTGTCAGGAGCAGGTGATGTTCCTTCATTGTAAAATCAGCTGGAAACAAAAAGTGATTTATTTTTTATTTATTTATTGTTTTTTTTTTCTACAGCTTTCAGTGTGATATAGATTCTTTGCTGGGGCAAAGTTTGTAAGCTGTACTTCACTAAAACCACTGAATGATGTGTAAGCTCTGCATTGCATTGTCACTGTTATGTCTATGTAACAATTTGAGGACTTAGAAGATGTATAAACCCCGCCCCTTTCATGTGAACGTGGAGGGGAAGCCCTGGGTTTACTTTACTTAAATGATTCATGTTACCTTCTATCTCTATTGCCATGTTGAAGTAATGGTATCCAGGTAACAGAAAGATATTCTGGGTATGTTGAACTGTTTTTGTAGTAAAAGTTCCAGAAGCTGAAAGAGTTGAGAGTTACAAACAGCTGATACAGAGAGCTGAAGAGAAACTTCCAGGTTTGTTCCAGAAGTCAGAAAACCTCCTTCAGACTCAGTCATTGATCAGTGAAACAGCTCCACAACATGACTTTACTAAACAGTAGGGCTGGGTATCGTCACTGATTTCTAGAATCGATTCAATTCCGATTCACAAGGTCCCGAATCGATTCGATCCACGATTTGATTCAATTCGATTTGAATCTGGGAAATTTTGCCTTAGACAGTCAGAAATATTATAATTCAGATCAGTACATTTACATATTTTTGTATCTATAAAAAGGAAGCTGACACTCGCAAGACTTTATCAAAGGTGTGAGCGTCACAGCAGAGGCCTTTGTGTCAAAGTAGCTGAGGATAAAACACAGAAAAACATGAAGGAGATTTTCCTGGCCTGGATTTTATAAAAATATTCTGCAGTACATCAAAAACGAAAGAAAACCATTAATCAACATATGAACATCACCTCTGAAGTTACAGCAGTTTTATTAGAGACACGGCTAAGCGTTTTACATTTTGCATAATTTTAGAAAGTTTAAATTTGTTCAGTATTGAACAGCAGAAATTAGGTTTACTTTTCGGAAGTATATAAAACGGAAAAAAAAACAGCGGCCGACAGCGCTGTAAACAAAGGTAGACTTGTGCGTAACAAGCAAGCGAATAATGCAGAAAACAGATTTTTAGACGGGAAACTGTTCTTGAAGTACAGAGAAGGAGAAAGAGAGAGAGAGAGAGAGAGAGAGAGAGAGAGAGCTGTGTATAAAGTGTGATTTTTATCATGGTGGAAGCAAAACAGTAAAAGTCAGAGGAAATTCATGACGATGTTTATGTGAAGCGTAGTTTGGATCTTCTTTTGCTGCTGGTTCGGTCAATATTGTTTGGAGAGAGATCAAGCCAACAGCTTCAGACTCAGCGCAAAAAGGGCGTGAACACAAAGCTCGGACCCGCCGAAACATCAGAATCAGCGAGCTGTCGGCTTTCAGCCCCGACCGTGTCCGTGCCGTCGGGTGAGAAAGGCGACATCTCACTGATTCGGATCCGCGGGTCGCGCTGTGTGTTTACGTCTTTGTGCAGAATCCGTGTTCCTGCTCTCATGTACTGTTTTAAATGTTTGGTGGTTGTTGAAATTTTGAGGTTTCACCTGAGATTCTGGCATTTCGGGCAAAATAAATTAATATTAAAAAATCGATTCAGGATTTTAATGAATTGATTTCACGTTATCCAAGCCAGAATCGATTTTAATCGATAAATTGATTATAAAAACCCACCCCTACTAAACAGTGTGTGTGCTTCACTGCATTGATCTGACACAGAGGCTGCATGTGTACAAGCTGTTCTTCTTCTGTGGTGGTAAACAGCAGGCTGACATGGAAACATGTGCTGACAGTAAATGTTCCTCCTTGAGTTGTGCTCAGTCATGTGGTGGAGAGCTTCAGATGTTCAGACACATGAGATCTTCATGGTTTCTGTGCTGATGTGTGAGACATGGCCGACTGTGGAGGCTCAGTCTGTCTGTTCTTCTTCATCCAACATGTCTGCAGCACTTTACAGGACACTGCAGACTAGTTACCAAAGAACGAGTCAGGAACACATCAGGAACAAACTGAGACACAATCTGACTGAGACTAGAAGACAAGGAGGGGACAGGGAGGTCATGTGACCATCACTACTGCTGCTCAGGTCATCATGTTGTGCTTTGTTGTCCTCTCAGATTACAAAGTGGAGGTGGATTCAGGGGTGGAGTCTGTTTAGCTGCCCTGTAAAGCCTGAGTTTGCCTGCCTAACAATGCTAAAGTGGAGTGGAAGGACAAATATAACAGGAAGATCCACGTGTATCAGAACGGCTCTGACCAGCCTGAAGAACAGCACAAGGACTTTAAGGGCCGAACAGAGATGAGTGAAAACCTGCTGAAGCTTGGAGACTTCAGTGTGACCATGAAATACCACACAGTAACACACACCTACACCTGCACAGTCCACAGAGGGACAGATCCTTTCTTTCACTTCTGATCTACTACAGAATATTTTTAAGGTCATGTGCAATAAACTCCCAGGCCATGTTTTTCTGTTTTGTCCTCAGTTACTTTGACACAAACGCATCTGCTGTTATGCTTACACCTTTGAGTCTTGCAAGTGTCAGCTTTCTATAGATATAAAAAAATGGTACATGTACTGATACGTGATCAGAATTACAATATTTCTGACTGCCTACGGCAAAATTTCTGATTCAAAATGAATCGAATCGTCGATTGAATCAATTCTGAAAATCAGTGACGATACCCAGCCCTAATCATGTTGTCCTTTGTTATTCTCTCAGTTTACCAGGTGGAGGTGAGATCAGGGGTGGAGTTTGTCCAGCTGCCCTGCAAAACCACAATTCGCCTGCCTGAAGATTCTAAAGTGGAGTGGAAGGACAACGATGCCGTGAAGGTCCACGTGTATGAGAACGGCTCTGACCAGCCTGAAGAACAGGACGATAAATACAAGAACCGAACAAAGATGAAGAGAAACTTACTGGAACCTGGAGACCTCAGTCTGACCCTGAAATACCCCACAGACAGGGACACAGACAGCTATACCTGCACCGTCTACAGCAGGGAGGAAGAGATTCTACTTGAGAAACAAGTGGTGCTTACTGTCAGAGGTCAGTGCTCTATTAAAATTACCCGATACCCCTCATAAACCTACATGTACATATCACAAATCTGAGTGATGAAACAAGAAATGGGGAAGTGGAGGCCCTGTTACCATCAGTCCTGCTGTTCCACTTATACATGCTTCATTTTCTTCTCAGTCCCCCCGGAGGTGGTGGATTCAGGGGTGGAGTCTGTCCAGTTGCCCTGTAAAACCACACTTAATTTACCTAAACGTGCTAAAGTGGAGTGGCGAGATGCTTACAGGAAGGTCCATGTGTATCAGGATGGCTCTAATAAACCAGATAAACAGGATCCGTTTTACAGAGGCCGAACAGAGATGAATGAAGACCTGCTGAAAACTGGAGACTTCAGTCTGACCCTGAAATACCCCACAGTCACAAACACTTACACCTGCACTGTCTACAGCAGGGAGGAAAACATCCTGATGAAGAAACAGGTCCTGCTCACTGTCAGAGGTCAGTGCTGTAGTTACAGGTCAGAGGTCAGAGGTTAATGTAAAAGTTCAGAGAAGATGAACTGTTAGGGTCCACATCATCCATGAGACTTTCATGAGTTTTTCACAATGTTTGTTTAGCATTTAGCATACAGCTGAAGCTAAGTCAGTTCAAATATATCTATTTTGTTAGCACTCACATCTCAGTCACAATAACTACATGATTGCTTTTAACCAGAACTGTGAAAGTTTCCTGATATTCCTCATAAACACACATGGAAATCACAAATCTGAGTGATGAAACAAAAGGGGAAGTGGAGGCCCTGTTATCATCAGTCCTGCTGTTCATGTCTGTACCACTTATACATGTTTTATTGTCCCCTCAGTCCCCCAGGTGGTGGTGGATTCAGGGGAGGAGTCTGTCCAGCTGCCCTGTAAAACCACACTTACGTTACCTGAAGGTGCTAAAGTGGAGTGGATGGACACATACAGGAAGGTTCATGTGTATGAGAATGGCTCTAATAAACCAGATAAACAGGATCAGGATTACAGAGGCCGAACAGAGATGAATGAAGACCTGCTGAAAACTGGAGACTTTAGTCTGACCCTGAAATACCCCACAGACAGAGACACAAAAATCTACACCTGCGCCGTCTACAGCAGGGAGGGAAACATCATGTTCAAGAAAGCAGTTAATCTCAAAGTCAAAGGTCAGGGATTCACAGTATTCGCTCTCTGTATACACGTTATATTTGTGTTTCCCTACTTTGCAAACATTCAAACTTTCTGTATTCCTTTGACTTACTGCATTAAGTTAACTGTTCTGCATTTGGATCTACAAGATTTTCTTGTTGATTTGTATTATGCTGTACATTAGACAAATAAGTCGTATTAGGTCATACATACAGAAACAATTGTCACTTCTCCGAGTAAAGACTCAATACTTAAATTAATGTCCCTTCTCCTTGCTGTCAGTATTACTGAGGATAAGGGGTGGCTGTAGCTCAGGTAGAGCTGGTCACCTTCTGATCGGAAGGTTGGTGGTTCGATCCGTGGCTCCTCCAGTCTGCATGTCAAGTGTCCTTGGGCAAGATACTAACCCCAACTTGCTCTCCGATGCATCCATCCGAGTATGAATGTGGGTGATTGTAGTTAGAAAGCACTATGTATAGAGAAAGGGCTTGTGAGACTGGGTGTGATTGGGTGAATGTGGCATGTTATATACAGCGCTTTGAGTACCTTCGGGAAAGTAGAAAAGCGCTATATAAGAATCAGTCCATTTTACCATTATTGAAAAGAAGACAATCACAGAGTTAAATGTGAGTGACCACCTGAGAGAGGTCACATGGTGACGGCAGAAAACGATGCTCACAGTTCTGTTAGAGACAAAGATTTAAACAGTAAAATGAGGCTAAATTTCACTTTAATCATCCAATTAGGGGGGTCATGTGACTTTAGCGCTTCCTGTGTGCCGATTCAAAGACTGAATAAATGTGAAATATAGATAATATAGATCTTGATTTTGGGGGGGGTTTTCTCTGCTTTCTTTGTATTATTGTTGGGTCTTTACCTTGCAGTATTATGCACCTTGAGGCAAATATTGATGTGATTTTGTGAATTAAGTTAAATAGAATTGATGTAACACTGTACTGATCCAGTTTCTGTGGCCACCTTAACCTGAAATGATCAAATTGATTTAATCATTGATCACTTAATTGAAAGATTTCAGTCCCATGTTACCTTCTGCTCTGATCTTTCTTTCAGCTTCCTCTACAACCCTGAAAACCTGCTGCTGTCTGTACAGCTCATGTTGTGTTTGTTGTCATCTCAGTCTGTCAGGTGGAGGTGCAGGAGGGAGCGGAGTTGATCAAACTGCCCTTTAAAACTACAGCAAACCTGCCTAGAGATGTTGTAGTAGAGTGGCAATGTGGTGAAATGATGGTCCACGTGTATGAGAATGGCTCTGACCAGCCTGAAGAACAGGATGAGTATTACAGAGAACGAACTAAGATGAATGAAGACATGCTGAAAACTGGAGACCTCACTCTGACCCTGAAACAACCCATAGACTGGGACAGTGGAGAATACAGCTGTGAAGTCAGCAACAGGGATAACCGCATGAACAGAATTTGGAGACACAAAACTGTGCTGCTGATAGTCAAAGGTTTGTGTGTGTGCGCGAGTATGTGGGGACAGGTATTAACATCTTTCTGGGGACCAAAAATTGGAAGTTTACTACACTTCTCCTATCCTCCCTCCTGTCCTCCTCAGCTGAACTGAAGTCAGGGCTGTAACACAAGGAAACGTGCAGAAATGACTGAGTCAGCATGTTGTTGAAGTGAGTTGAGTATCGGGGCGATCGTGGCTCAAGAGTTGGGAGTTCGCCTTGTAATCGGAAGGTTGCCGGTTCGAGCCCCGGCTTGGACAGTCTCGGTCGTTGTGTCCTTGGGCAAGACACCTCACCCGTTGCCTACTGGTGGTGGTCAGAGGGCCCGGTGGCGCCAGTGTCCGGCAGCCTCGCCTCTGTCAGTGCGCCCCAGGGTGGCTGTGGCTACAATGTAGCTTGCCATCACCAGTGTGTGAATGTGTGGATGACTGGATATGTAAGGCGCTTTGGGGTCCTTAGGGACTAGTAAAGCGCTATATAAATACAGGCCATTTACCATTTACCATGAGTGATTGTGATGAAGAAGGCAGTGCGTTTAATTACAGTGGTGTAAATCCAAACAACAATAAATCCCGTTACGTGTCGTCTCCCCACTCTTGTGCTCCGGCTCCGTTCCCTGTGTGCTGTTCCCTGGTTTCCACAAACCCCCTGGGGAAACACGCATACAAAGGCAGCCGTGAGTATTAACATAACGGCAAACTGGCACTAACCTTACACATTTAACTGAGACTGATGGGAAGTCACTCAACAATCCAGCGTCGAGGAGCTCTCAGCCATAGTGTTTTGTAGCTCCTCTGACAAGGCTTGATCGGCGCCAGGTTTATGTGGAGATTCCTGGGTGTGACCGGTCAGCTGACAGGGCCACACCCACCAGGCCTGAAAGTGCCTGTCACGACTGCACCTTCACACACACCTGCCAGTACACAAGCAAGGAACACAGGACAGCAGCAGTGCAGAAGACATAACCCTCAAATAATAATAATAATAATAATAATAATAATCCACACTGCTCATGGACCCCGAGTCCCTGGAACCGGGTCCATGACAGTTTCCACGCTGGTGGAAACCCAAAGAAAACGCGCATTAAGAGGCTCTAATGCCTGGGTCTCAAGCTCATAAAGTATAAAATATGAAGCCAATAGGCAGAGTGTTGCAGGCATAGCCCTGAAGAATGTAGCATCATGTTCAGTGTAGTCCGTGTTGCAGGGAGAATGCACTGCCATACCCGTTATGTGTCTGTGAGCGCGAGGAGGGAGAAAAAGGGGAGTGGAAAGGTACGAGCTGTCACCGAGCAGAAACGAGAGATGGAAGCATGTAAATATAATAATAACCACTGCAGCCAAAAAGAGTGCCTGACAGCCCAGTTGTAAGTAAGCTATTAAGACTCGACTGTACACTTTGTTCGTGTTTTCCTCTTAAAGAGTTTCATTGGAGCAGCCTTTCAACGCCTCTCTCTGTCTCTCGCTAGCAAAGTTGACCCAGACAACAGAGCAAAGCTAGTTTTCGGCTACAAGAACGACACGGAACCCGACATGTTAATTTTAAAAGTAACCTTCCCAACACTGCTTACTGTTTCACTTTATTCCACTTATTCAGTCTGATGTTCTCTAATTTATTTCTCTTGTATAATCTTTTGTTCTGGTTTTCTGCCTCTTTTTGCTTTAACCAACCTTTCTCTTTATTTCTGCTGGGAAGACCGTGTGGAGCCTGAGTGGAGGACCCAAATGTAGACATAGAAGAACAGGATTTGAACAAGAAAAAGCAAGCCAAGTCTTGGACTGAAACAGGAGAAAAAAAAATACAAGGCGACATGTCTAAACATAAACTAGGCAAAATTAAATAACTGACAAATCAGTGATGAGACTGTGAAACAAATAAGATTGCTATGATAACTATGAGGCTATGATGAGAGGTACCAAAACTCGGTGAGAGGAACAGACATCCTGACAAAGACTAAGTGACAACACACAGACTACATACACACATGAGGTTATTAGGGGAAGTGGAAACACACGGGGACACAAATGGACGTCATAACAACACAGGGAGAGTGAAACTAAAACAATGATCATAGAACACAAGACCTCTACAAAACAAAGGATGAAATGCAAAGAGATGTGGACATGACACAGGCTTGACAACATGAAACCACAAAGACAAGAAATACATGACACAGAAAACCAGAACAGACTTAAATCGGGGGACATGAAAGGACCTAATCTATCTCATAAATGATCCCAAAATACAAAATAATTCAACTAAACCCTTAATTTAAAGAATAGCACAAGAATAAAACAATATAAACATAACAAAAATAAATAACTAACACAAACCGCTGGGTCAAAGACCCAGCCCCTGACAGTTTTTTAAGTACATTAACTGATGCATCAACCTTTGAAAATGGAAAAAAAAAATCAGTCAGATTCATGGCTGCATCAAAGTGACACTTATAGTTCTCCCACATCAGCTAGATTATAACTATAGCAGCAAACAGCAGCTGAAACTAACCAATGAAATAAACAATCTGGAGCACTCAGTCACAAGACAAGAGCATAAGAGCCCGGGAACATGATTCAAGTGAGTGGACAGGAGTTCATGGCAAAACAGTTCAGGTGGCTGGCCCTGACTCCATAGAAGCAAAATCCAAAAGCCCCGTTCAGATGATCAACCCGGAGGTCGATGGCATAGAAGTCCACAGTTCAAAAGTTCAGGGGGCCAACCTGGGGGTCGACAGCGCAACAGTCCAAAACAGCACACTTCAGGGGGCTGGCCACGTGGAAACTGGTAATATAGTTCATGAGGCCGAAGATGTCCAGCCAATGGCCTAGAAAGAGGACGGCGACGGTGCGCTTGACATGGGCTTGGACGAGAAGGCCACTGGGCGTAGACGTGGATTGACAGGCCCAGGTGAGGCAGGACCAGAAGGTGGCGTGGCAGCCGCAGGTGATGGAGTAGACTGTGGTAAAGCAGGTGACGGCATTGAAGCTACTGTTGGTGGAGCAGGAGGTGGCTGAATCAACTCACCAGAGCCATCACCTGATAGAGGTGGTGCTGGACGGGCTCATCTGAGACACCAACTGACGTGACATGAGGCTGGACGGGCTCACAAGAACCCCCAGCGGATGTAGCACGAGGCTGGAAGGGCTCTCCAGAACCCCCAGCAGAGATGAGAAAGTGCTGGCGTGGTTCTCCTGAACCCCCACCAAGAACAGATGCAACAGGTGCGAAGACCTCTGGTTTGAGGCGGAGCCAACTGTAGCAGCACAGTGCACGCAGCTTGGGATGCAGTGGCTGGGGGTGTGCAGTGCAAATGGTCTGTCCAGGCTTTGTTAGCAAGATGTCCTCTGCTGGCTGAATGAGCTTACCAGAACTTTCAGCTGAGGATGGAAGTGGCTGAACAAAGGGTAGATTTATTGTTCATTATTTTCGCGAGATTGGGAGGAACATGAGAAAAACAATCATTATTGCTCACCACTACTGATTGCTCAGCTGAAACAGAGCAACAGCCGCGTAAGCGTCGCTTACTCTGGGAAGAGGGAGGCCAACCTGACCTCGAGCGGAGTGAACTGAAGCTGCTGCTCTGGTTGGATGTGCTCTGGTTGGACAAGGAAATCCTGAATTAGAGGATGTAGCGAGCCAAATAACCACTGGAGTTCTGAAATCATCCTCCGTATAGGAAGAGCAATTTCCTCCTGGTACTCCTTAATGGGGATCCCTAACCTTGTACATCATGTCCTCATGGAGCTCAGTGGAGGGATTATGAGCTGTCTGGTCAGGTTGTTCTGTTATAGCTTGGAAGAGTAAAACTAAACGCATTGACCATAGAGCACAAGACCTCTTCAAAATAAAAAAAGGAAACATAACCAGACGCAGACATGATAACATGAATTTGACAACATAAGACACACAGACATGAAACACGTGAAGGGCGAGGGAGGGATATAGAGGAGAAAATACAAGGGAAATCTAAGAAATAATAAACTATAGCAACCTAGGCATGACAGGAAAGAACTAAGATAACTAAAAGAACTTAAATATAAGTGTAGCCAAGTACGGGATAAGGTAGGGGAAGTTAAAGTAAGATGGAGAGAATGGGCCAATAGCTAGATTCGTAGGAAGGATAAAGTGAGTTGCGTGAAGAAGAATGACTGGAGCCACGGGTAAAGTTGCTTTGAATTGTATTGAACTATTTAGCAACAATTTAACAGCATTTCATGAACAGGAATGAAATCATAAAATAAAATACAGTGACAGCAATAATAATAACAATCAGAATCCTATCTGAGCTCAGATATGTCAGTCTTGCCAGCTTAATAGTCAGTGTTCAGTCAAGTCAAATCCAACAGGTCAAAAGTTTGTGATTGGTGCGATTTCGTCCTACCGCACTGTTGCAATTGTTCGTGAGAGAAGAGCAACCTGCCCTTCTGGGCCAACTCAGAATGGCTGTGGTTCGGTTCAAAGGGAAAGGCTCGCCATCTTCCTCATCAGGAAGAGATCCAGGTCTCACGATCCCATAAAAAAACCTAGCCTGTAAACAACAGGACTATTACTAATTCAGTTCACACTCTAATGATATACATGGCCATATGTGTAAATAATGCAAGTGCTATAACAAAACAAGCACAAAACATTAATTCTAATTTCTAACTATAGTCTATACAGTGCATCTTAATCATGAATGCAATCTTTAAATCACAATCAGCTTATTCTATCATCAAGGTGCACATTTCTATCAGAAATCAGAAATAAACCATAAACTATGGTAGATTATTTTTTTACAGTATTGCCTTTTAACTGAATTACAGGAGCATTGCTTTACACTGCATAGCAATGAAGCAATATATTATTTACACTCAATGTACAGAATAAAATTATGAAAAGAATATACAAAAACCCACAGGCTGTAGTTTTACAGTATGTGGCAACGTATCTATCCGGACATCTATCCAGTGCCGCTCGAGCATCAAATGTAACAAAATTAAGTAGATTCATGACCCTTAAGATCAACATTAACTTATTCCATCATCTAATTTTAGTACATTTAATATTCAACAAGTAATACTAGAACATCATCAGCACACAAGCTGAGTGCTCAGAATGGCTGAACTCCGTGAGAAACCCTGTGTGTTCTCCCACAGTGAAAACGTGGTCAGCTACAGCTACAGCTATAAGCATCAGGCTAGTTAGCTTTTCAATTAGCCTGATTCGCCCAGTCCCAGTTTAACTCACCAGCACACGTCTAATGTTCAACTCTCAGAGAGGATCTTGTCCACTTCATCCGCTCCCGCGCAGATCTACAACATTAAAATTGGGCCATTATATTCCCAGCTAACTTCTTGTTAGCTTTTAAGCTTCAAGGTTAGCTTAACAGCTTCTGACTCACCATGATGGTTTCAAAGTCCAAAATGTTCACAACAAATTAGGTCAGTTTCTCCAAGGTCCATGCAGATCTCCGGTATGGATATTTGCTCAATTTATCAAGTTAATAGTTATTTTCCAGCAACAAGCTTGGCGGTGAAAATCAGCGATGGTCTCGTGCACCTCCGTCTCTCTCTGTGTCTGAGCACGTGACGGTACAGAGCAGGGGAAGGCGGGGCTTGTTCCTTCCTAACCAGTAGGGGTGTTAAATATACTCTTTGGGTTTTATTCTTATATTTATATTATTTATCTTTTACTATTGATTTACTTTAGCTCAACTCAGTGATTAACAGAGTAATGATAAATCCCAATTAACAATAACAATGTTGTTGTATTGCATAACTGAGTCGTGTAAACTCACTGGGTTACATAAGCCATAAACAAAAAAATATTTTAACACTCAAAACGCTGGGCCAAATGGCCCATGATCATGATAATTTGAATCCCCCTGTAGATGCTGACAGGTAACCATGTCACACAGAGCTCAAGCCTTTGAATCCAGCTGTGACTGTTGATTTTCTATTGAATGGACTTTTTCAAATCCAGCTGTAGGCCTGTGTTTGTGAGCTCATTAACAGCTGTTTGTTTAGAGAGACGTGGTCCTCACAGGACAGCCACTACAAACATATGATTTTATAGAATATGATGCATTACTGCAGATTCAACACAATAGAAAGGATTTGAAATGAGCTCAGCCTTAGACATGTGCAGCAGTAATATTGATCCACAGACACTGATGGGAACATTTTTCTGCACAATAAGTACTTTGACTTTTCATACTTTATGTACAATTTGCCAGTACTGCAGTTTTGTGTGTAGTGAGGTGTTTTCATGGTGTTTTCTTGGTGCTTTTACTAAAGGAAGGCTTCTATCAAATTCTTCCACATGTTGTCAAACTGAGCTGTGTGATGAAGTGAGTGTGACAGAAACACTCAGACTGTGTTTCTCTGCTTCATCAAGTCAAATCTGGTCCTCAGAGACTGAATAAAGTCCTGTCCCACTAACAGCAGCTCCAACAGTCTGTTCACTGCTTTCTTCCTGTCAGTCTTCATCTTTCTGCTGCGTCTCCTCTTCACACTGACCACTTTCTATCTAACAGTGAGCTCCCAGTGAAGCAGCAGCATTCAGCCTTTTAGAGTCAACACAAATGTCTCCATCCAAGCTCATGTTGTGCTTTGTTGTCCTCTCAGTCCCCCAGGTGGAGGTGGATTCAGGGGTGGAGTCTGTCCAGCTGCCCTTCAAAACCACATTTCACCTGCCTGAAGACGCTAAAGTGGAGTGGATGGACATGAAAAACAGGAAGGTCCACGTGTATGAGAACGGCTCTGACCAGCCTGAAGAACAGGACACGGTGTATAAAGACCGAACAAAGATGAATGAAGAACTGATGAAAACTGGAGACTTCACTCTGACCCTGAAATACCCCACAGATGGAGACAACAGGACCTACACCTGCACTGTCTACAGTAGCGAGGGAAACATCCTGCTGAAGAAACAAGTGGAGCTGAAAGTCGGAGGTCAGTGCTGTAGATACAGGTCAAAGGTCAGAGGTCATGTAGTAGTTTATTCTCCAAAAGCTGTTAGTTTGAATCTACTTTCTGTTCATTTGTTTTGATCTAAAAGCCTGAAATGTCAGCTACAAAAAGAAAGTTATAGCTTGCCTTCAAGACTTTGAAAAGGACAAAATCATTGACCGCCTCACATATCACCGCCGTTACCCAGGGGATGCCATACCCTGCATTTACGGACTTCCTAAAATCCACAAGGAAGCTGTCCCACTCAGACCCATAGTCAGTAGCATAAACTCAGCCACTTATAACATTGCAAAACACCTTGCTACCATCCTTGCTCCTCTCATGGGGAACACCCCACACCACATCAAAAACTCCCTCGACTTCACTGACAAGGTCCAGAAACTTACCCTGGATCCAGATGAAACCATGGTGTCCTTTGATGTAGTCTCTCTCTTCACTTGCATACCCACCACGGAGGCCGTGGAGACTGTTAGAAAACGACTACAAGAAGACAGCTCCTTGGAAGACAGGATCAACTTCACACCCGATCAGATCTGCACACTGTTAGACCTCTGCCTCACCACTACATATTTCAAATACAACGAAGGCTTTTACAGACAAAAACACCTACTGTAGCCAACCTTTACATGGAGGAAGTGGAAAGGAAGGCTCTTGGCTCTTTCAAAGGAAGAGTACCCAGCCACTGGTACAGATATGTGGATGACACCTGGGTCAAAATCAAGACACAAGAAGTGGAATCCTTCACTGCGCACATTAACGCTGTGGATAAAAACATCAAGTTCACCAGGGAAGACACAAAGGACGACTGTTTGCCTTTCCTGGACTGCGCTGTGCACATTGAAGAGAACGGCAAACTCAACATCGAAGTTTACCGGAAGCCCACACACACGGACCAGTACCTCCTCTTTGACTCCCATCACCCTCTGGAACACAAACTTGGAGTAATTAGGACCCTACACCACCGGGCAGAACATGTTCCCTCTAAGCCTGAAGGAAAAAAGAAGGAACACACACATGTAAAGGAAGCACTCAAAACGTGCAGCTATCCTAAATGGGCGTTCTTAAAGTCAGCAAAGAGGCACAGAAAAGAAGACCAGACACCAGCGAGGGAGGATAAGAAGGACAGACGCAACAACATTGTCATCCCCTATGTAGCCGGTGTATCAGAGACACTCAGGAGAGTTTTCTCCAAGCATGACATCCCAGCAACACACTCAGACAAAAACTGGTTCACCCGAAAGACAAAACTCCAAAACACAGACTTAACAATGTGGTGTATGCTGCACAGTGCAGCGAGGAATGCCCAGACCTCTACATTGGAGAGACCAAACAGCCACTTCACAAGCGCATGGCACAACATAGAAGAGCCACCTCCACAGGACAAGACTCAGCAGTCCATCTGCATCTTAAGGTTAAAGGTCACTCTTTCGAGGATGCCAATGTTCACATTTTGGACAGAGAGGACAGATGGTTTGAAAGAGGAGTGAAAGAATCCATCTATGTCCACTGTGAGCGACCATCTTTGAACAGAGGCGGGGGTTTACGACACCAACTCTCTGCCATCTATAATCCAGTTTTGAGATCCCTTCCCAGACGCCTTAACGCCCACTCACATCCTGGGCCATCTGACCTCAGGAATTCGCATGATAAGGTGGGGCCAGGTTTCACAATGAACACACCTGAAACTCTGGCTGATTGGGACCCACACCCAATTTCACACCTTGGCTCAGGCGATTAGAGGATCATCAGGGGGTCCTTTTGTCCCTCTGTGGGGGGAAACTCCCACTAGGTTTATATCTGGGACTCTCCACCATTTGACCTTAGAACTGAAGAAGCTTCTCGGATGAGAGGTGAAACGTCTTCAAGCAACTTAAAGAAGTCCAGACGCTTTTCTTTGCAAGCTCCTTTGACTACGATGACCTGGATGACTGAGAACCTTCACAGACATATGTAATAAATAGTGTTGTGTATATACAGTTGAGTTATTGCACATAGAATTGGTATTGCACAGTGGTGGTCCATAGAGGAAGTGAGAAGAAAAAAAGTGGGGGGGCTGTGTTATCGGTGCATGTGTGAGTTCAGGGTGGTTATGGCTTTGGGGAAGAAACTGTTTTTGAGTCTGTGGGTTTTTGTGCTGATGCACCTGTAGCGCTTCCCTGAGGGAAGCAGGCTGAACATGTTGAAGCCAGGGTGGGAGCTGTGCTTGATAATGTTTGCTGCTCTGCTGAGGCAGTGGGAGGAATAAATGTCCATCAGGGAGGGGAGAGGGCAGCCGATGATCTTCTGTGCTGTCTTGACCACACTCTGAAGCCTCACTCTATCCGCCTTGGTGCAGCTGCCGTACCATACCGTGATGCAGTAGGTTAGCAGGCTCTCAATGGACGAGCGGTAGAAGGTCAGCAGCAGTTTGGAGTTCAGCTTGTACTTCCTGAGGACTCTCAGGAAGTGCAGCCGCTGTTGGGCCTTCTTGACGACCACTGAGATGTTGTCTGTCCAGGAGATGTCAGCAGAGATGAGGACACCAAGGAACCGGAAGGTGTGGACCTTCTCCACACACTCCCCGTTGATGTAAAGGGGGGGCAAGTCAGTGCTGTGTCTCCTGAAGTCAACAATGAGCTCTTTGGTTTTGTTAGTGTTTAGTGCCAGGTTGTTTTCTGAACACCATGCTGCCAGCTTCAGGAATTCCTCTCTGTACTCTGCCTCGTCTCCCTTCGAGATGAGTCCGACTACCGTGGCGTCATCAGCAAACTTGATGATGAGAGTGTTGTTGTGGGTCGAACTGCAGTCGTGGGTGTAGAGAGAATACAGGAGGGGGTTCAGCACACAACCCTGTGGGGAGCCGGTGCTCAGTGTGCGAGTGGAGGAGAGATGAGGGCCAAGTCTTACAGTCTGGGGCCGGTTTGTGAGAAAGTCCTTTATCCAGGCACATGTGAGAGGAGGGAGGCCAAGAGAGACCAGTTTGATTGTATTAAAAGCTGAGCTGTAGTCCACGAAGAGCATTCGGACGTAGCTCTGCCGCTGCTCTGCCGCTGCTCTAGGTGACTCAGCACAGCGTGGAGGGCTGTGGCGATGGCGTCTTCTGTGGATCTGTTTGCACGGTATGCAAACTGGTGGGGGTCGAATTCTGGGGGGAGGTAATCCTTAATGTGCTGAAGGACTAGTCTCTCAAAGCATTTCATGATTACCGGTGTGAGGGCCACAGGGCGGTAATCAATCAGGCTGGAGATGGGAGACTTAGTCATCACTGGGATGATTGTGGCTGATTGTAGACAGGATGGGATGGCTGCCTGATCCAGTGAGAGGTTGAAGAGTCTGGTGAAGATGAGGGTGAGTTGGTGTGCACATGCTCTTAGTACCTTGCCAGGTACTCCGTCTGGACCGGCCGCCTTCCTGGGGTTCACTGCTTGGAGCACACGTCTGACATCGTGCTCTGTTACAGTGAGTGGAGCGGTGCAGGAACCAGGTGAGGATGAGGATGGGAGCAGGGCTGAGGCAGATGAGTGCTGCTGTTGTGGTGTTTCAAAGCGGGCGAAGAAGCTGTTTATTTCCTCTGCCAGCTGCACACTCAGGATTTCTGTTTTCGCAGTGCTGCCTCTGTGGTTGATGATGTCTTGCATTCCCTGCCACACCTCTCGTGTGTTGTTGCTGGACAGCTGGGACTCGATGCTTCTTTTGTGGTCTGACTTGGCTTTTTTAATCCCCCTTTTCAGGTCAGCTCAAGCAGCTCTGTACAGAGCTCTGTCACCTGACCTGAAGGCGGCATCGCGGGCTTTGAGGAGTGAGCGGACCTCGCTGGTCATCCAGGGTTTTTGGTTTGGGAAAACCTGAATGCTTTTGTCCACAGTCACATTTGCAGTACAGAACTTGATGTAGTCCAGTACAGATCCTGTGAAAGTTTCTAGGTCCTGGTGTTCAAATATATCAGCTGGTCTGCAGCAGGTTATGTTCAGAGTTTGAGGCTCAAATCGGCTCAAAGTGTCCCATTTTCACTGATTGTTTCCCGACGACATGCTTCACGTGTGATATGGATCCTCTGCTGAAGGAATCTGCTTTCTATCCACAACCTGTTGATCCGTGTCTGACTAACAGCAGCGCAGGAAGCCCTGCAGTTACAGAGAAACTGTCTGAGTCGCATTGTTGCTGCAGTTTACCTGCAACTGCTGTGAAGAAAAAGTCTCACTGTGTTTGTGTTTGGTCCTAATCTGCTGCCTGTCTGTTTGACATGCTGGATTTCCAGCTGATAGATGACAGATTAGAAACTGATCAGTCTATTGATCACACAATATTCCATCAATAGAATTGATTTGACTTTGATTTGTGTAACAAAGTGATTTCCACGTCTCCTTCATGATGTGACAGTGTCAGAGCTGAATGCACTTGTAGAGTATCATGTTTTTATGGCTCACATTTAAAGTGTTGCAGCTCTAATGTACAGCTGTCATATTAGAAATAGAAGCAGCTCTGATTTTAGTGCTCAAAGAAATCTATGAAGTGATGAATTCACACATGAACAGTTTTCTGCAGCGTTCCTCTCGGCCTTATTTGCAGCTCCACTCTTGTTTTTGCTCTAATAATTATTTCTCTCCATGAGCTGTTTCTCTGCCTGAAGGAGGCGCCACTCCATCGCTTCATTTAGTGCAGAACAAGAGTCACATGATGCTGCTCTGTGAACACCAATCACACTTTGTACAGCTCATGTTGTGTTTGTTGTCCTCTCAGTGTGTCAGGTGGAGGTGGAGGAGGGAGCGGAGTCTGTCCAGCTGCCCTTCAAAACCAAACTTCACCTGCCTAAAGATGCTAGAGTGGAGTGGAAGGACAATAGCATTGATGACAGGAAGGTCCACATGTATGAGAACGGCTCTGACCAGTTTAAAGAACAGCACCAGGTTTACAGAGACCGAACGAAGATGAATGAAGACCTGCTGAGAACTGGAGACTTCAGTCTGACCCTGAAATACCCCACAGATGGAGACAACAGGACCTACACCTGCACCGTCTACAGCGGAAAGGGAAACATCCTGATGAAGAAACAAGTGAAGCTGAAAGTCAGAGGTCAGTACTGTAGAAACAGATCTAAAAGGTTTTCGTTTGAATTTATTTTCAGTTCATTCAAATAAAATACATTCTTTGATGTCTTCATCTAAAAGCCAAAAATGTCAGGCGGCGTAACTGTGTGTTTAAATGAACAGACTAAGAAGACGATTAAAAATGATCCTAACTTCAAAATAAAAGCCTCTGACATGATTTGAGTTCTAATCAAATCAATAGTTTTGTTAGTTTACTGTATTTTTCGGACCATAAAGCCTAATCAAATCAATAGTTTTGTTAGTTTACTGTATTTTTCGGACCATAAAGCGCACGGTCAATGAACAGGTCTGTTTTCATGTATAAGACACACCGGATTATAAGGCGCATTAAACTCCTTATAATTTTTGCTATGTAACTTTGCACTGTCCACTTTCTGCTGTAACAAAACTAATTTCCCACATGTGGGACTAATAAAGTTTATCTTATCTGATATTAATGACTAAGCTCATATTGTGGATGGATTGTCGCAGTTGTTCTCCTGACTGAAGTTTGGTCCGTTTACAGCATCTTTCCATGCAATTGCATTTGTCAAAAAACATCGGGAACTTTTATCAAGTGAAAAAAAGTTAGCTTTGATCCTCCAGCTTCACTGAGTTTATGTTATGCTAACATAGCTGTGTCGCTAGCGATTACGCAGCATAGAATTATATACCAGATAGCCCAACTTCAGTAACCCTACAAATGTCACTGTTGTGTAGTTTTCTGTCTTCATTTACATTGGAAGTGATAGAAGAGCTGTATGTTCTCAGTCAGAACATGCTATATCATGTTTAGGTAACTAGCGAAACCAGCGTGCTAACTTCCTGCTAACTTCTAGCTCTGTTAAATTTAATAAATTGTGTTTTCATGGATGCCTGGATGTTAAACTTAATTGGTACATCTGGTCGAGTAGCAGGGGCAGATCTAGAATGGTGGCATGGGGTGGCCAGTGCAACCCTATAATAATCCCTTGCCACCCCAAGTGCCACCCCAGTTTTGCATATGACAGTGTTGTTATAAGATAGCATTAACACTTTGAGCGTAGTTACAGTCAACAGTAAATATAAATGCTAAAACTGAAAATACTGCATAGTTTTCCCACCTCCACCATTAACAAATGGTTCAGCTCATAGCAGGACCGGCTTTTTTCTTGTTTTCAGTAGCAAGCGATGCTTATGATTGTGCCAGAGCACATTTTGAACAACACCATGGGAATTTCAGATTTCGCACAGGTGGTTGGATGTTACACTATGGAAATGAAAGGAAGGTGAAAGGAAGGTGAGTGTTATGAACCCTCTGGGGTCCACGGGCACGGTGCACCTCCAGATCACATGACTGATTTAAGGTGCAGCCATGCTGAGTCTCTATTTCAGCCCACATTGAAAGTTTGGACTTTAAATTTTTTTAATTTTAATTACAGGCCAGTAAATCAGAGTTATGATAATATATATAAGCCATGCATTTTTCTAAATACTGTCGTCATGTTTTTGTTTTGTTTTTTTGTCTGTGTATGTTTTTTTTTTTAAAGCGTTTTCTAAGGACAGCGCGAAAACGGTAAAGAAAGAAAAAAGCCACCTCTTTCCTATCGGTGGAAAAATGCACCATGTTGACCAATTTAAAAAAAAAAGTCAGCACGTGGGATTTGGTTGTTTAGGAAGAGGGAAAGTTTTGGGAGTGACCATAACGGCCACGAGACAGATTGAGCGAGCAAGTGAAAGAGAGAGCGAGGTTTTAGATGGAGGAGATTTGTGACGTTTAGTGTGGCGTGTGTAGTTAGTGTGTTGTGTTGTCTTGTGTAGTTGTTCTGTAGTATAGTCGTTTTGTTTTGTGTGCCAGTGAGGGCACTAATGAATGTCACAAAGGCACATTGCAGTGTAAATGCTGAGTAGAAAACCAGCAGAGTGAAACACCTCCTGTTGTCAGGCCTGCGGGTTTGTCCCTGTGCTGTTCTCCTCTGTCTTTTGGTGGACAAACTTTCTTTTTTTTTACTGGCACACATCATTTGTGGGGCATCTTATTGTGACATCTGATTGTTCTCTCATTTTAGTTTTAGTAATATTTTTTAAATGGTTGTACAAAATTTAAAAAGAACGGCAGGTGTATTGGCTGCATTTTTACATAAATAGTTGTATATGTTTACAAAATGTACATTTTATATTTATATTTGCATTTCAAGTTACAAAAATTTACTCAACACATCTGTGGGGTTTTTTTCACAGTTAAAAAAATACTGCTAGGATTGTAAGTTCTTTGTGTGATTTCAGATCAGTATGTCAGTGAAAAAAACAACTAAATTCAGTTGAGCTGAAAAGAATGACACCAAACAAGCCAAGGGGAAAAAATAAAAGAAAACAATTTGAGGGTGAAATACAAACGTAAACTCAAAAGGAGTCAAAAATGGCCGGTTGTATTTCAGACCTCAGTGGGTTCATCCAACAAATCATGAAAAATTAGGTTTAAATTTTTGTTCATGACAGTGCAGATTTCTGACATTTTGTGTAATTTAAGCTGTAACAGTGTGATTGTTTTCTAACAAAAAACAGTGTGAAACTTAAGTTAGACTTGTGTTTGTAAATGAACCGCCCCATGTTGTGTAGCTTTCTGGATTTTATACTTATTGGGCTACATGTTTATTTATTATACAGGCCATACAGTACATAACATCAAAATGTAACTAAAGTGTGTAATTATGTGGACTACAGACAACAATGAAGTTATAGACTATTTATAAGAAAAATGTGTATACTTACTGCATTTGAATAATTTTAACCGTATGTAACCACCTACATGTGTCTTCATATTCCCACTTTAGAGACAGGAAACAAAGTGAAGTGTGGATTGATGTTTGTCTCCATGATTTGGGCCCTGGAGTCATTTCTTCATCTCCCACTTTAAGACATATTAATGTCAGCCTCACACGGCCCACAGTGGACACATTTCTATTTCTAGATGATATTTGGAGGATGGTCATGTGTTTCTCTGCTGTCACAGCTCTTTGTGATATTTGAGCGCAGCTGTAATGTTTGTGTGGTTAAAGCCACCAGACTCCACTGACAAAAACTCTCATTTTAGTTGTGAGAACACGGGGCACCTGTAGTAAGCATGTTGTGTTTGTTGTGCTCTCAGTTCATCGGGTGGACGTGGAGGCTGGGGCGGAGTCTGTCCAGCTGCCCTTCAAAACCACACAAAACTTGCCTGGGAATAGTATTGTGAGGTGGAGAGACAGTTCACACAACATGGTCCACTGGTATAAGAACATCTCTAACCAGGCTGACAAACAGCACCAGGGTTACAGAGACCGAACGAAGATGAATGAAGACCTGCTGAAAACTGGAGACCTCAGTCTGACCCTGAAACACCCCACAGATGGAGACAGTGGAGAATACAGCTGTGAAGTCTCGATGAACGGACGGATAAGATACAAAACAGTGCAGCTCAAAGTCAAAGGTTTGTTTGATTGTTTCCTTCTGTAGTGTGTGTGTGTGTGTGTGTGTGTGTGTGTCTCTGACTGTCCTGTGTCTCCTCTGCAGGGAGAGTTCAGGTCCAGGATCAAACAGGGGACATCAGGAACAGAAGCAGCTCCATTGATCCGACTCCTCTGATGCTGATCAATCAGTTTGATCTGTGTGTTCTTTGATTATTGATCAGTGATGTCAGAGTGGAGTCAGTGTGATGTTGTTGTTGTGTGTTTGAGACTTTTAGTGTCCATGAAGGTCTCTGCTGCCGTAGATCCTCTGAACTGTGACAGAGGTCTCACTCTGGAGGAAACTCTCAGCACTTTCCAGCAGCTCCTCCATCATGGAGGACGTTCCCTCACTGTAACAGGTGGAGGAGAGAGGAGAGGAAGCACAGGTGGATCCTCTGAGGAAGAGGAGCGTTCCTACAAACCACATGATCACATGACCAGAGGGGCGTGGCCTTCAGTGGTCGTGGTCCTAAACACGGCATGGTAGTAATCAAGTTCATATTCAAAGACTTTATTGTCATTGCATTTGAAAACAGCAAAATTTCCATCACATATAAGCAATATTTAAAAATAAGTAGAGGTTAATAAAAGGATCTATACTTTCATGAATACTCAAACTAATAGAAGTCTAAAAAAATCTCCACTATATGCATATTTTAAAGCTGAAATGACTCAGTGAAGTAGTTGCCCTTTGGTTTTGGAATTCTTGAACAATTGTTCTTAGTGGTTTGTGTTCTGCGTCATTATTGCCAGTGGGAAGAAACTGATGTTGAATCTGTTGGTTCTCGTCTTCAGAGTCCTCACCTGTTCCCCTCAGGCACAAGTGATGGCCTAGATTTGAAGAGTCATGGGATATTTTCATGACTTTGCTGAGGTAGTGTTTGTCTGCAGTTTGCTGAGGGGATGGGTCAGCCTTTTTTTTTGGGGGGGGGGGGGGGTATGCCCTGTTTATGATGCATTTTCATTTGTTTTTCTCTGTGGATGAGGAACATTAATGAAAGATGATGCCAGTCTCTTTATGGAGGAGTGGTAGAAGGACACCGGGAGTTTTGTCTGTAACCTGTTTGACCTGAGGTAGTGCAGGCACTGCTAAACTTACTTCACTGTGGCAGTAGTGTGAAGAGTCTAGGACATGTTCTCAGGACTTTTAATATTAACTCCTCAAAAGACACCATGGCACCAGGCATATGTGAGACCAGTCTATAGTCAATCAGGTGTCACAGGTGGATTTATTGGGGACAGAGATGATCAACGCAAACATCAGACAGGGTGGGATGTGTTGAAGATCAGCACATGCCTCGAGGATCAAACCTGGCACAACATCAGTGAGTGGTTTCACAGTGCTGTCAGGTTGAATCAGGGCTGGGGTCTCTCTTCCTCAAACTTGGCAAAGAAGTGTTTCAGCTCTTCTGCCAGTGAGCCATTGCTGGTGACGTGCTTCTCTAATTTCTTTGTTATCAGACAAGTTTGCAGCCATGATATCCTTTTTCATGTTTTTCTCTTGCTGCGCTGTAGCAGTGTGGATATCAACAGCACATATATACACATATCATCCATAGAGATAATAATAAATATGTACAAGCATGCTCACACACAGAACAGGCACAGAGACATACATACCATGTATACCACGATACTCACGTACACTTACAATTTGGAATCGCAGAAATCTAAGCTCAACATATGTTGGTGGTTTCTGTACTCATAGAGGGGGTCTAGTGTACACAGTTCAATGTTGCCGCTGACTGGGACGTTATCGCTGTATGGCTGATTCAGTGGATACAATAAAACACACATCCCAAAAATTTGCCCAAGACAAACAGTCTTGTGTGATCTTAAACAGTAAACAGATGTTACTCTTTGCTCCCCTAACTAGATGCATGGAAAAGGAGCTTTGTTGTGATTATATTGGCTTTCACCTGATTGGCTTTAAGCCCTGGTGCTCCAGTTAATTATACACATGTGAATATTATAATTAAAAGTAATAGGGGAATAGATGAGGTTCTTCTAGTTTTAGGCAATCCATCAGTCTGAATAGCTCTGTCGCATCTGGAGGCACAAAGTTACAAAGTTATTAGGAGCTATCTTCAGTGTGGTAAACTCACAAAGTCTGGTATTGTCAGTGTAGGACTCCTGCATGTATGTTCGTGAGCTACTGAGACAGTGTGTGATTGCACAGGAGCTCCTAAGGCTTCTGAGAATGAAAAGGATGCTGAAGAATCTGCGGTGGACAAACACCTTATGTGTGTTATGTTTTTATTTGACTTTTTTTTTTTTTTTTTTGCAATTCTACACCCAGGTCAAAAATAAATAAAAAAAAATACACTGTAAGTAAGTTATATTAAATATAAATGTATCTGTCCATTGATTAGTTATGTAACTACTTGGAAGGATGGATCTCACAGCACAAATACATTTCCAACCTATTTTATGAGTGTGTTGCATATTATTATACATAATGCATGTATCTGGTATGTTTATAAATGTCAGGAAATCAAAAGCAAAGTGAGACTACACGAGGGCACATGTTTGAACAAGTATGGTTCATTCATCATAATTATTTATTAATCAGAAAACAAACAGTAGCCCAATATCAGAGCTGTAACATGATATTGACAACTTAGCTCTGCAGAGTAGGCAATCATAATGAAGCATTCATTTTAATTTGTAGATTCAAGCTGCTCTTTGCATTTTGTCCACTGGACTCCACAAAAGAGGACTGTGTTAGAAAGCTTTGAGTAACAAACCCTTTTTTAAATACGAGCTTCAATACTTCATAAAGCTTTATTTGGCCGTTGCTGGTTTCTGTCATGTGATTTAAAACAATGACAAAAAAATAAAACAGGAAGGGAGAACCCTAAGTACATGACAGCACAGACGCATGAAAGAACTTATCACAGGAGGATGAGACGGGAAACAGTGAAGGAATAAAATAAAGCAACATCAACAGTAACTGGAAATAAACACTCCAGACTGAAACACTGAGGAATAACACGGAGATGAAATAGAAACAATCAGCAAACTAATAATCACATAGAAAATATTTAATAATAAACACACAGTCCAGAAACTCAAAGAGCCAGGACCATGACAGTTTCAGCCTGCTGTATTTCCTGTGCTTGTTTCCATGGTGACAGCATGTTTGTCTCTCTGGTTTCCAAAAGTGAACGTGTGTCAGCAGAAACCTGTGGCTCACAAACACGTCTGCATTTATCTGTATGAAAGCCAAAGAAGAGGCCACGCCCACAAAAACTGTGACAGAAGAGCCTAAAAACAGATGTTAGCCCACATCTGTGCTCAGACACAGCTGGGAGAATGACGTGTGGATAATAAAGTTTGATTGGCTGTCACATGATTCAAGCAGAAAAGCTTCTGAAACATTTTTCTTTTTCTCTGAGTCTTCTTTCTTCTTCCATCTCCAGCCAAGAGCTTCCCATCAGGCTGCACTCTCCACCTCACACTGACTCTACTCACTCCTTTCTTCTTCAGCTGCTCCTTCACCTGTCAGACAGCAGCCACAATGTTTGTTCTTTTCATTCAAAATCAGCAAATTCATATACATATAAACGGTGTGAGTGTAAAGGTGGACTGTGGGAACTTGCCCTTGTCAGCAGTTCTGCTTTCACAGCAGAGTCATTCAGATCCACAGGAGAGTCCTCCACATGTACTGTGAGCTTCACTACCTGCCTCTTTACTGCAGACACAGAAACAGAAGCTAAATGAAGCCACCATCATTTAAACCATCACTGCTGCTGCTGTGATTGCAGGGAGCAGTGAATGTTTAGCCCTCATTCTCCATATCACACAGGTCCAGACAATGTCCCACATTTTCATTTGATCTCGTTTAGAGAAATGAACAAGTCTCTCGCACAAAACGAGGCTGACAAAAAGACAAGCTCCTTTTTAGAATGCATTCTTAAAAACTTTATTAAAATGAATCGCAGCGTGTCTGACTTTGTTTGTGTAGATGTGTTTTTAAGCTTCCTCTCATCCTGAACAGTGTCTCACACAAACATGGTCTTTGTCCCACACTAACTTTTGGAGGTGTGTTTGGGGTTGTTATCATTTGGAATACTGCCCTTTGGCCCAGTTTCTGAAGGGAGGGGATCATGATCTGCTTCAGCTTCTTCGGTATGTCACACTACATATTGGCATTCGTGGTTACCTCGATTAACTGTAGCCCCCCAGTGCCACCAGCACTCCCACCACCATGTTTGACTGTAGGTAAGACACACTTATCTTTTTCCTCACCTGGTTGCTGCCACACATTCTTGACACCATCTGAACCAAATAAGTTTATCTTGATCTCATCAGACCACAGCTAACCCATGTCCTTAGTCTGCTTGTCTGCAGCAAACTGGTTGTGGGATTTGTTTTGCATTATCTTCACAAGAAGCTTCCTTCTGAGATAACAGCCAAGTGATGCAGTGTGTGGCATATGGTCTGAGCACCCCCCCCCCACCCCCCACCCTGACCTTGCACCTTGGCCCTGTAACATTATCACATGACACCAGGAAAGGAAAATGGCTTTCACCTTGGGTTATACTGACTAGGGGTGGCTTTTAATTATCGATTTTCCGATACAAATCGATTCTAGCTTTAATAACGCGATATCGATTCATTACAATCCTGAATAGATTTTTAAATATTAATTTATTTTGCCCGAAATGCTAGAATCTCAGGTTAAACCTCACAAAATTTCGACAAATTTCATTGTGGTATTGCACTTTTCACTTAAAGTTGTGAAGATGTCACAAGGGGGAGAGAGCTATGGGTCCGATAGGCCGTTGCAATGCTCCTGTAGCTCAAACAAGGAAAGGCCTGCAGACCAAACGCAGCTCATGACTCCTGGTCTGCTTTTCTGTTTAAAAACAGGATCCATAGAAGACCTGTAACATATGCTTTAAGTGTCTTTCATCTAGTATTTGTTATCTTAAATATACATCACCATGCAAAAGTCTTTTTTTGTTTGGTTTGTTAAGCCACCTGACCTGCAAATCACTCAAGCATAAAATACCTTGATGTTGAACTCTCTGAGGGTTTACCTTATATAAACTATATTTCCGTTTTGGAAATTTATTAAGTCTCTGCAGCTGTTTCCCATTACTCTCCAGAAAATGCAGACATTACAGGTGGCTCAAGACTTTTGCACAACACCGTGTGTCTAAAATTGCTTGCGATCCTTAAAGGAAAGACAATGAAGGCTCACCAGGTGTAGGGAGGCTGTAGCAGACAAACGGTAATCTTGTTTCACAGGACAAAGTCTTCCATTCTCCTGAACGAGTCAGAGCTGCACAGATCGTACTCATACCCCTAAACGGGTTCATCCCACTGGCCCAGTTTGAGAATGAGTACTTTGTGCCGTCAGACCAGTAAATGTGTGGCTCTCTGTGCAGGCCAATCCACACCCTTTTACTCTGAGCCTTTTCATGAACTTGTTGGTTCTCTCCGGTGTTCTTGACAGTGGCCAGGTCCAAGAAGTTCTCCCTGCAGTACCTCTGAGCATCGGACCAACTCATTTCTTTATCCACCAAATCAAACTCAGGGTTCATCCGTGATCCTGAAAGTTAAAATGCAGAAACGTTTTGTCTTGTTGCATGCTCAATCATCGAGATAAGGAAATCCAATAAGTTGATTGTATTCATCTGGACGTTTTCAGTGAGAGAAACGGTTCATCATCACCCAAAAGCCTTCTTCAGTCTCAGCTGACTGCAGGTTTCCTTAACCTTTTAAAAAGTACTTTTATGCAATGACTGAAACTAGCATGAAACCAAATGTAATGGCCTTTGATTGCTGGTCAATGGTCATGACAATTTGCATATTAATGATCATAAACTGACCTCAAAGCCCTTTGTTTATGCATTGGGTTCATTTTTCCATTGTGCAAAGGTGTTTATAAGGTTTGGGAAACCCGCAGTCAGCTGATGATGATGATGATGAAACGTTTCTCCCACTGAAAACGCTACGTCTAGTTGAACTTTTTAGAATTTTTTCTTTGAAATCAAAGTTTAAAGTATAAAAGTTTAAAATCAAATGTAGGTTTTTTCTACCTCTGTAGCAAATAAACTGGAGCTTTTCTCTGCAGTTATAATCCCACCATTTTCCTTTTAAAGAGGACACACAGAACTGAACCCCAGAGTAAAAATCTGGTTCATATTCAGAAGTGTCCCAGTTCCTGTAGTCAGCTCCACTCCCTGTGAGCCCATCTGACCACCTCCAGCTGATCTGACTGTACAGACCGATCCAGAGCTCAGAGCTGTGAGCAGCAGGTGAAACTGTGCTGTTCAGCTGCTTCATTTCTTCAGTGTTCTTGATGGAGGCCAGGTCTGTGTGAGTCTGTGTGCAGTAGCTCTGAGCTTCAGTCCAAGTCTTTGCATCATCAACATAGTGGTACTGACGGGGACAGCATGTGGAGACAAACCAGCCTGAAAGGGGAAACGTTTGACTGGGTCAGTTTGTAGAGACACTCTGAGTCTATCTGAGACTCTGGACCTATCAGGGGCTGAGACTGATCTGAGTAATAAATGCTGTTGTAGACGACAAACAGCTGGACTTACCTGAGAAGCAGCAGACACACAGCAGGATCCTCTCCATGATGCTGCTGCTCTGGATGCTCTGTGTCAGCAGATTCACTCACTGATCTCTGTTTGCTGCTTAGACTCATTTACACACATTCAAAGCTGCTTCATCACTTCACTGGAAATGCTGATGTATGCAAAACCTCACTCTGTGCTCTCCATGCACAGCTGTGAGCTCACATCTTATCTTCCACAGTAAGGTCTGATGCACAGCGCTGCTCACTGTCTCCATCCAGCACACAGTGAGAGCATGAGGGAGTGAGCAGGTGTGGTCCTGGTACTCCTGTCATGTTGTTGATCAGAGTCCAGTGAACAAAGAGTTTGTGCAACAAGCCAAATATTTGATTTTGTGCTGCTTCATGAATCAAAATCACAGTAAGAATATTTAAACTAGTGACCTGATGCTGTCACATCACAGCCGCACAGCACTCTGACTCTTCCTCGTATCCACCGGGGCAACTCTGTGCTACCAACAACATGAAATGGTTGATAAACAGCAGCTCAGCTGGATAACGGTTTCTCTCTTCTAAGCTTCACATGGAGGTAAATGAACATGAAGCTTCATCTGTCAGTCTAACCAAATCTCATCATTTCCATTGCTGACCTCAGCGCTTTATCAGCTCTCTGTCCTTGAAGCAACACTTTCATTTGCTTCATCAAACACAGATATCGCCCATGTTTGAATGTTTTGCTGTTCAGCAGCTGAATGTCTTTATGAACTGTGAGTACTGAGATCTGTCCCACTCACCCAGCCCAGTCTTCCATTTATGTCCTCGTTTACACAGATGTCTTTATAGCATTTTATTGCCAGTTTGGCCTACTACCTATGGCGGCAACTAGGCCTCCCTGGAGTTTAGCATTGTGCCTGTAGTCTGCGTGTGTAATTTAGTTTCTCTGTGCTTCAGTTCCACAGGCAACGTCCTCCAAGTGTCTCAATCTCAGCCTGCATGTGAGCAAAGGCCACTACAATCACTGCTCACCTTTAGCCTCGCCCTCACTTACCCGTCCTTCTGTTCCAGAGATCCTCTTCCATCGTTCCCCTTATGATCAATCATTTGGTTCTGTTTGTGTCCTTACCGCAAGTACATAAGCTGGCAGAAGTGAACTTGAGCGAGACTGTTCTTGGACCTATTCTAACTGAGGTGGATCATAGAATAATGTAGCCAATTTTAGCAGGGGTGTGATCACCACTGTAGGATGTGTGTGTAATGTGAAGTGTTTGTGCATCGCGGTCACACATCTATCCAACCATCTTTTCCTGGATGAGTTTGTGTGTACAAATAGCTTGAGAGCTGCCTTTCAAATCAGGACTCGATGAGCAGAATCTAGCTACTCTGAGGGTCTTCCTTTGTCAGTCTCACGTGAGTCTTTGAGCCATATGCTCAGACAAAGGATCAAACCCTCAAAAAGTGTTTTTAAGAGGTAAAATAGGCAAACAATAAAAAGGCACAAGTTTTATATTGAGCATGGGTTACTGCTAAAGAAATAGGTCTCAAGACCTTTAGAGCAGGAAGGTTGCATTCACCGGGATGAAGGTTGGAAGGTGGTACACCAAGTCGTCCTTCCTGAGGGATATTGTGGTGGCACATTGCAGCTTGAGCATGATCACCATCTGCTCAGGTCATTTAGGAATCACTAAAACCAATGTCAACATTCTTCAGCATTTTGGTCTGAAGGTCTGAAGAAAGATGTCGCCAGATTGTAAAACATGCAGGATTTTCCAGATTGTGGGTAAGACTGACCAGATGGTGCCACCTGTTCCCCTTAAACCCATCCCATTGCTGATGTAAATTCATTCATTAGTGTACATTTGACAAAGAATCTGAATTGACAAGTCTCACTTTTTATATGGCAGGAATCAATGTGTTATTTAATCAGGTGGCAATATGTCCTAGTGCAGTCAGACGGGAAAAGCCAGGGCCAAAGGTGAGGCACATCAAGCACATAATAATAATTTTGTGTTAATCTTAGATGAGTAGTTTTATGGACAAAAACCACCAGGACATCCAATGTCACCTTAGTGCTAATCAGGGGCGATTCTAGGATCGGAGCTTTGTGGGTGCTGAGCACCCAGAGAGCTGCCCAGCCAGGCAAGATAAACTTTACTCGTCACGATGAGACGTCTTCCCCGTCTCTGTCAGTCCCTGCATCCTTAAATGTCTCCAGTTGTCCCGAGTTCCCTGTGACTGTCTCCTTGGTGCGTTTAAACCCCTGTTCCTCCCTGTCCTCATCGTCTGTTGTCTTCATCTCCATCTCCGTTATCAGTCATAATAATTTTACCATCTCTGTGCAAGTCTGCAAATTTCTTTATTAAATCATAAGATTCTTAAATTCATCAAGTCTCTCTGTGCCTGGGTCCTCGTCACAAAGCATGACATCACTGTTTTGTACATTTTAACACAGTTTAATCCCACATTTGTGAAAGAAAAGCAAAACACTTTTTTGAAAAGTCTGTAACAAAACCATCAAATCTGATAAAGGTTATTTATATGCTGCTAAAGAAGAATGGATTGGAATAAAAAATACACATCCTAACCTTGATTACTGGAGGAGAATAAAGAATGATGCTCACAGTGAGTAAAAAGTAAACTGAGGGCATTTTTTGGATACATAAAAAAACTCCCAAAACAATTTACAAATAAATTACCGTATTTTCACGACCATAAGGCGCACCGTGCTAAAAGGCGCAGTCTCAGTTATGTGTGCCCTTACTGTATTTAACACACACATAAGGCGCACTGGACCATAGGGCGCATACAAGTACCGTATGCGTATTTAAAAATAAAGCGGGAGCAAACCTGAATTCGGTACCTTACTCACATTTCTATTGCCGGTAATCGTCATCATCAACAACACACAAGCATACAAGTGTGCATATTTAAAAATAAAGCAGGAGCAAAACAAAGTTTGGTACTCACATTTTTATCATCAATCAAACCCATCAAAGTCCTCATCCTCTGTGTCTGAATTGAACAGCTGCGCTAAATCTCCATCAAACATGCCAGGTTCACTTTCTTCACTGTCAGAGTCACTTTCCGTGCCGTGCGGCTCCTCGGAAATGATGCCGGCTTTTGCGAAAGCTCGAACAACAGTGCCAGCAGACATGTTAGCCCAAGCATCTACAATCCATTGGCAAATTGTGGCGTAACTCGCCCGGCGCTGCCTTCCACTCTTGGTGAAACTGTGGTCTCCATCGGTCATCCATCGCTGGATGTGTTTGTCGCCGATGTGTTTGCTGCAGTAGGAGCGGAAGATGGCCAGCTTTTCCTTATAATCCGCTGGAAGTTGCTGCGCTACCGTAGTCCTGGTCCGGATGGAAAAATGGCACCGTTTCATAAAAAGTGAAAGTGAAACTGCTTTTAGCCGAATGGTGACGCCCACTCTTCACCCTTTAACGTTCTCATGGTGTTCTCAACTACGTCCTCCTTACAACACATAGGGCGCACTGCGCTATAGGGCGCGCCGCACTTTTTGAAGAAAATCTAAGACTTTTAAGTGCGCCTTATGGTCGTGAAAATACGGTATTACAAAATATTAATAAAAGAACTATAAAAATGGAGGCAACTCTGCCTGTGGTAGAATGTATACAATGCATGAAAAAATCTTTACTGCAGAAACTAATTTTGTGTTGTGAGATTTATGAGTTTCATGCTTTCATAGTGGTGCTTGGGAGGGTTGACACTTTCTCAGGTGGTCCACACTGTAAAAGGTTTGAGAAACACTGATAAGTGTCTGTGTGCTTTTGGGAAACATTTAAAGCTGCAGTACAGAATCTTTGAAACAAGCTTAAAACATTTGTAGAAACAGAGCATCTGCTTCTCTTTACAGCTCCTCACTCCACCAGGGCTGTTTGGCTCTGATAGTGAGCAAATGTGATGCACGTACTGCGGCAGTCATGCAGACAACTGGACGGTCCAAAAGTTGGCCGACCTATTACTGGCTGAGGTTTCAGTAGAGTTGTGGCTGAACCACATAAAAATATATCATTAATTTTAATCTCCCCGATCAATGATAATGTTATCAGAAATGTTTCAACACAGTTTGTTTTGCAGATTCTGTACAGCAGCTTTAATATAGGGAGGACACAACTTCCAGATTGTGTTGAGTGAAATCAGGTTTTTTCTCTTTGTCAGTTTAACAGTTTGTGTTGTGCCTGTCACTGCTCCCTGTCTGTTTGCTTACCTGCTTCTTCCTGACCTTGTACTTTCTCCTCACGTTCCCTCTTTCCTCTCTCCCTCTTTGGACTGACAATCATACACAAATAGATTGTATCAATTAGATGAAAAATTACATTAATATGAAAAAAATACTTTTAAGATCACTAACAAAAAGTCCTCTCTCAGTGTATTTTAGACCAAAAGGCAAATAACCAAACCACACGAACATCTAATAAAAGATATAAATACTGAAACACTGATCCAACATTATTCTTGATTGATGGATCATTTGATTTTACACTTTTACCTGAATGTGGCTCCTTTTTTTGAAAAAAAAAAGTTTCCTATATCCATTATGAACCTGGCTGTCTCTCTGTACACACACACACACACACACACACACACACACACACACACACACACACACACACACACACACACAACATGAGTTATATGGTTAATGGGCATCCAGTCAGTATCCATTTCAAACAGGACAGTGGTAACAACAGCAGCTACGGACAATTTTAAATAGGCTGTATACATTTCAATGTTAGCAACAGGACGGCCAAATGTCGCTGATTTTACTAGAGAGCAGGACGGATTGTAGAGTAGCAAACATCGTAGAAAAACAAGTTTTCAACACTGCAGGTTACCTGGTGTAATGTTTTTCAGCTTAAAAGAAACATGGTCTGATCCCAACCCAACTATTTAAAGAGTAACTGAAGGTTAAATGCAGCTAATATGTCCTGTTTTAAGCCAGGCACTAACACCTCTGCTCCGCTGCGTCTCAGCCACCAGCGCTCTGGCAGACAGTGCTAGAGTCAGAGTAGGGGAGAGGCGAGCTGGAAAAAAACATTTTGGGAGGGGGGAGTATCTATACTTTTGTTGTTAAAATGTTGCGTCTCAACCAATGTTCCCTCTAATTTTTCATGCGTCTGAGTGAACACGCAAACTCCCTGAGCGTCCCTTGGACCACTGCGACATCAGACATGTGCACTGTGGTCACGCCAGCATCGAATCCATCCAAGTTATATAGTTTATTAAAAATAAAACCAAATTACAGCATTTACATTTATGTTAGACTACCTTTAATTAACTGCTTTAGCCCACTTACAATGAAAATATTAAAAAAATCTAGTCATTGACCTTGTAGTATGTTGGAAGTAAAAATAACTTAAACTCCAATTTTGAAAACACAACTTTCTTTCTTTTCTTTTTCTTTTTTTATAAAGCTCTGACTGGTATTATGAGTCTGTGGTCTGGCAGAGAGTCTGTAACTCTGTCTGCAAAATACAGTAAATAAAGACCAATGCTGGACAATTAATTATATAGTTACTTCTTCAAAAAAGTTACTCAGTTATGCAAACAACAGGATTTATTGCAGCTATTTTTTTAAATGCAGCCAAGGCGTTTTTTAAAATAAACATTTCAAACTATTTACAGAACAATCAGCTGTTCTGCATCAAATCTGATGCCACACAAATTATTTGTGCCGCTCCAAAGAATAATTTCTGTCCACTATGAGATGAAGGAGAACAACAGCCTGATACCTGCAGGCCTGACAGCAGCAGATGTGTCACTGCTGTAACACTCAGCAGTCGCCTCATTGTTCTGACACACACAACAAAACTATTGACTACACTACACACTAACTACACACTAACTACACAAGATTTGCGCTAAACGTCTCAAATCTCTCACATCTCAGAACACCGCCGTCACTCCTAAAACTTCCCCCGTTTCTTAACAACTAGATGCATCGTTGCCATATCATTTTTTGATTGGTCGACATGTTACTTTTTTGCACGAAAATGAAAGTGAAAGCGGGGTTTTGTTTTTGCTCACAGGCTTTCAAGCTTTTTTTCTTATAAAACGCAGTTTTTACCGTTTCTTCCAGCAGTAAATATAAACAACGACAGTATTCAGGAAGAAAACCAAACATTGCAGATATTTTTATCACAACTCTGGTTTTACGTGGCCGATCAACACAATTTAAAAACTGGTATAAAGTCCACACTGTTTCCATCAGTTGTTCGTCTGTCCTGCTCACATCTCCAATGGTTGTACACGTTGTCATTAACGTGGCTTCACTCCACATCGGCCGCTTTGCTCGCTAAAACACCGGTGTCGCACATAAGGACGCTGTCATAGCCTGTCGACGACGTTGATTAGCTGCGTATATACGAATGTGAATCGCATCATTGGCTGGACTATAGGATAAGGTGGCTTCGTTCTAATCCCATACGGCGGCAGCCAGTCACTCACTGACTAACACTGGAAAACAGAATTGTTAAAGTTTTAATTTGAATTTGAATTCAGGTACTGTCATTTTTCTTTTTTTTTTGTGCGCAACGCAGATTTTCTGTGCACAGAGACCGTGCCAGCAGTGCGCAATTGCGCACGTGCGTAGCTGCGAGGGAACATTGGTCTCAACTAAGTACTGTCTGCTTTTTATATTTTTAGTAGTATGTCACACAAACAGCAAATATTGTCGAAAAAGTATAAAAAACAAGCAAGAAATCTTTGGGGGTGCTTTGATTCATTTTTGGGGTGCTGAAGCACCCTCCAAATGTGTTAAAATCGCCCCTGCTTTGGGTATTCCCTGGCCCCATCTCTATATATAGGTGTAAAATTATTCTTTGTTTTCTTTTCCCCACAGATTAGGTGTGCTTTATACCTTTTAGTTTGTTTCTTTTGTGTTCCTTTTTCATATTTTTGTTTGCATGTACTATAAATTTGGAAAAGTACAAAATAAAAAGTTAAAAAAATAAAAAAAATAAATAGAAGTTTTGTCATGTGTTAGAACATTATATATATTGGAGTGTGTATAATGGTTCATGTGGTAACTGTTCTTAACGTGCACCCTGTTTTGAACTGGTTTTTATAGGAAATTACCCGACACTGCTAATTCTAAGTAAGTATCACGAAGTAAACTCGTGATGTCCACACAGTGACGTTTCTGCTAAATGAAGTCATGCAGTGATCCTGCTGAGCTGCTCTCTTCTCTCACTTCTTCAGATTCTCTTGACATGCACCGAGGTTTTACACATGACACAAAGATATTTCATATTCTGAACAGACTTTATTGAAACAGTGACAATCATCAGAATACAGCGAGACAGAGCTAATCGAACAGATTGACTGTAGGATCAATGATCATTGTTGGAGTCAAATCATTTCAGCAAGGAAAGAAAAACAATCAAACTGGTTAAACAGGAACACCATAGACTCTTTGGTTTCTGCCCAGTGAGCATTCCCAGCTCTGTTACTAAAACGAACTGAAGGTCAGGTACAGTGTATTACCGTTGTTCCCACTGTTGAGGTTTTTTTGTCTAATGAAGACCCAGGGAATGCTGTACGCCTCCACAGCTGCTGTGTTGACGATCACAGAGACCGCCCGAATGGGATGACCGGAGCCTTTCTTGTACCACAGGTACACAGAACTTCCTCCTGTCCCCTTGTTTAGATCAGTAGTTACCCTTGTAAAGCCCATATAGGGAAAAAACATCTTCTCTCTATCGTTAGTGGAGAGCTGCAGATCTGTGATGGCTCTTTGAGAGTTAGTGGTCAGACGGTACCAGATGAAGACAAAGGATCCTCCTGCACCTCTGCTGGTATCTTCGTCCACTCTGATGTAGCCGTTCCGGAAGTAGTCAGCGTCTCCATCATAGTCAGCATTGGCAGCGATGTCACAGATGTAGGTTGGTTTCTCCCTCTCCACCCACAGGTAGATCCATTTTCCTCTAGCTTTCCGGTTCAGATCACAGGCCAGTCTCTCCCATCCAAGTGTGAACATCAGGGCTTCAACCCTTGCATCTATAGAGACATGAAGGTTCACAATGGGAACATCGTACTCTGAGTTACCTCTGTAGTACCACAGGTAGATGTTGTCTCCGCTCGTTCCGGCATTGAGGTTCTTGTCAATCTTCTGGTAACCTGCAGTGATCAGACCCCTGCTCATGCCACCATTGAATGTAAGCTGAATCCTGGTGATTGGTGAGCTGCTGCCTTTTTTGTACCAAAGGTAGATGTATTTTCCTTCAGCTCCTTTGTTCAGATCAACATCGATTTTGCTGAAACCTTGACTGCTAAGACACGCCTCTTCAGCTTCATCCAGAGACACCTGGAGCTCGGTGATGTACTTGCCCACTGTTTGTTGCTGCGTCAAAGTTAAAAGATTAATGAGTAAACAGAAAGATTTAAAAACTGTTTTAAAAGTTTGAAATCAGGAATGTGCATGGCAGCTGAAACTGCTGTAGCATTACTACTTTGTCTACATTTACGTTTTTTTCTGAGATATAATAAAATGACATGATTTTGCTACTAAACAGATCGTTAGTTGTTGTTTTTTTTTAAAATGTATAGCTAATTAAACTTGAATTGTTCTGAATGTTTTTGTATTTTATGCTAAAAAGTAAGTTTGACCCCACACGATGAAATAAATGTGTGAAAAACTGAAAAGCTGCAGAGAGCACATTTTCACACAGACTGGACACAAAAGAGAATATGAAGCGTTACCAGAGTGAAGGGAAGTCCGATCAGCAGCAGCAGATAAACCTTCAGCAGAGTCTTCATAGTCTCCATCTCTTCCTCCTTAAACCACAAACACATTAAGGTACCTGTAAGTTGAACTGCTCATAAAGATTTTATGCTCTCTGCCTCCCCAAGAAACTTGCCTGGGAACGCACTGTACAACATGCTGGACCGAGAAATGACTTTTAATCGATTACCTCAAGATGGGTAAAGAAGGGTAATTTTTTGCCAAATTTAAAGGAACGTAAAGAGCAAACAGATGCTGTGTGAGCAGTTGTATACTTACGTGTGTATAGACAGCGTTTGGCTGGCTGAAAGCTGCTGATCGGTCTTTATACACAACAGCATCAGTACAATTGTGAAATCATCTCTGACGTGCAGTTTCAGCCCTCCTCCTTTCCTGCTTCTCTGCATTCACATGATGATCAACTGAGCTAAACATGAATTAAAAAAAAAAAATCTGTTGTATATTAATGAATAAAAACACATTTGAGCACTGTGTGGACTGTCAGTAGCTACATATGGATTAAATATATCAATGAAAAATGAAGGTGAAGTTTGATTTCTCAGAGATATTAATCTGAAATGTTTTTTTTGTTTGTTTGTTTTTTATCTGAATATCTGTAAAAAAAATACCAGTTTTCACTGCCAATGCTGGCCATGAGGGAGATGCTCAGTACTTCTACTTCCAGCGCCGCTCCGAGCTGGCAGCCAGTATCAGCAGCTCCGACCTGACGGAGTCATTTTTTCTCTTTCTTTGTTGTTATTGTGTTTCTTGTTATTGTTTTTTTTTAATTGTGGACTGTACTACTCCACAGTGGATCTCAGAATTTTATGGATCAATCATGTTTTTTATCACATTTTTACGGCAGCTGTGTCCAGAGAGCACATGGAGGTCTGACCGACCTGAAGGCAGCATCCTGGGCTTTGAGAAGTGTGCGGATCTGGCTGGTCATCCAGGGTTTCTGGTTTGTATACAATATAAAGTCTGCTGTTGGTACAGCTATATCCATCACTATGTCTATCTTCCTCTGCTTGTCCAACACCACTATGTCCAGCTGGTTACCATCACCAGTTTGTCCTTCTGTATCTGGAAATCTCACAGGATCCTAGCGCAATAATTCTGCCTGCTAGCATCTTGCACCCTGCTGTTATGTGCTGGATTGTCTCAGGGGCATCTTTACACAGCCTGCACCTGGGGTCTTGCCTGGTGTGATAGACCCCAGCCTCCTTGGATCTTGTGCTCAGAGCTTGTTCCTGTGCTGCCATGATTAGTGCCTCTGTGCTGTCTTTCACAGCTGCCACATTACTACTAAACCCATGAAGCAAGTTTAAACAAAAGGACTGGTTTTAAGATTTGTGTCTGATCAGTTTCTTAAGACTACATTGAGCCACTATCTAGTTTCAACCCAGCACCTGCCCCACCAGTCCAGGTCAATTTGGATTCTTTTTAGGTTCCTTAAGGGAAAGTGACAACTTTGGTATGAAGGAGGGAAAGTCTGATATTATTTTTAATGATTTGATTTGTATTCATGTTCCCCATCTTTAACTGGTATCAAACTGTTGCTTCCTGCAGTGGGAAGAGCCACGGACGATATTATCGGGAGTCGCAATTCCTCTCCAGGACTGTACGTCGGGTCATGATGGTGAGCAGACCAAGGTTGCATTACTGCCCAGTAGTGATGTTCAAAACACCTTGACATGCACTGTTTAAATAAAACTGAACTAAATTGAAACACTGTAACATTTAAAGGTTTTGAAAAAATCTGACATCATCTTCACAAGTAGAATGGGAGGCAGAGCCTTCAGTTTTCATTTTACTTCACAAACTGACCTTCATGCATTCAGCTTCTACTGGGATCTTCGTGATGGACATGACGGAAGCAGGTGAGGAACTCTGAGATGATGACATTTCTCGACCTGAGTCGTTGTCATCTTAGCAGCTGTTTGGTGGAGTCAGGAAGTGAATGATGAACTTTTAGAAAACCTCTGAACATTTCAAGAAACGAGTTGTGTTCAGATTAAATTCATTTCTTCAGAGGACACAAAACCATCAGAGTTGAACTCATCCAGATCTTTAATGTTCTAAAGAAAAAGAAACTCCTGATGGACTTTCAGGTACCAGCTGTTTACACACTGACTGCTGTGAAACGTGTACAGTGTTCAGACTTCTAAAGAAATAAATGGCTTCACAGAGAATTAATTTGATGTCTGCTGAGAAACTGTAACTGTTGAATACTGTGAGGAAAACTGCTGAGCATGTGTGAGAGTGTCATGTTTAACGGCCTTTCAGAGAGTCACTGCCTTCACTTACAGAGTTTCTTCATGTCCTGTTTCATCAGCACTTCTTCACAGCTTCTGACTTCAAAATGATGGGTCATGAACAAGTGTTGAAATGATTCCTACTAATGAAAGATATTTGTAATAGCCGCATCAGCTCTTTCACTTCCTTTTACTTCTCTTTTGAGAAACTGCCACATGAAAACCAAACTGTGTAATTCATCGTTTTAGATTCAGGATCCTGATGTTACCCTGAAGTCTAGAGCAGAATTAACCCAGCTTTGAGATCCTTCCCAGGTGCCTAAAACCCGACATACATCTCGCATCAGGTGATGTTAATATGTCACAAGAACCACCCAAAACCTATGACAATAATGATAATAATAATAATCGTTACATTACCATTCAGTTTTAGGGTGACAATAGAAAATTATATATTTATTGTTCTCACGTGGTATCAGACGGGATTATTTTAACAAACGAATGACATTTTGCCTGATAATTATTTTTATCCTCCTGTAACTTCCCTGTACAGAGAGCTAAAACCTCCAAAGTTTCAGGATTAGTTGGTCGTTCTAAGAAGTGTTTGTGAACTAAAAATCAAAAATGGGGAATACTGTTTGTCTGTGATTTGGAGAGCCCAGCGTGTGCTCCTGACGTGGGGCAAACCAATTATTTTGGGGACACCTGCCTTGGCACGACAGCTGTTGTGCAGGTGAAGCTGAAGACAATATATGAAGGCAAGATTGCGTAAGGTTGCAGGTCCAGATGACATCAGCTCCAGGCTCCTGAGGTGCTGCGCACATGAACTGTGTGGCATCCTAGGTTTTCTGTTCAACCTGACTGTCACTGGGGAAAGTACCACAGCTGTGGAAGTCCTCCTGTGTGGTATCGGTACCAAAGACCTCCCACCATCCCAAGGACCTCAGCAGCTACAGGCCGGTAGCCCTGACGCCACATCTGATGAAGACCCTCAAGAGGTTGGTTCTAAACCATCTGCGCCCCCTGGTGAGGTCTTCATTGGATCCGCTGCAGTTTGCTTACCAGCCTGGCATCGGGGTGGAGGACGCCATCATCTACCTCCTGCACCGAGCTCTGACTCACCTGGAGAAGCCTGGAAGCACTGTGAGGATCATGTTCTTTGATTTCTCCAGTGCTTTCAACACCATCCAGCCACGACTTCTGAGAGACAAGCCGGAGATATCGGGAGTGGACCACCACATGTCCCAGTGGATACTGGACTACCTCACAGAACGCCCACAGTATGTGAGGACACAGAGCTGTGTCTCTGATACGCTGGTCTGCAGTACGGGGGCCCCACAGGGAACTGTGCTGGCACCGTTCCTCTTCACCCTCTACTCTGAGACCTCTCCATCAACTCCCCACGCTGCCACCTACAGAAGTTCTCTGACGACTCTGCCATAGTCGCCTCATCACAGGTGAGGACGACTCAGAGTACACACAGTGGACTCTGGACTTTGTGGACTGGTGTCAGCAGAACCACCTGCTGATCAACGCCGGGAAAACCAAGGAGTTGGTGGACTTCCGGAGACGCAGACCCACCACACTGACACCGGTGAACATCCAGGGAGTGGACATTGAGATAGTGGACTCTTATAGGTACCTGGGTGTTCACCTGAATAATAAACTGGACTGGAGCCACAACACTGATGCTCTTTACAGGAAGGGTCAGAGCAGACGCTACCTGCTGAGACGGCTGAGGTCATTTGGAGTCCAGGGAGAGCTTTTAAAGACCTTCTATGACTCTGTGGTGGCATCTGTCATTTCTTACAGTGTTGTGTGTTGGAGCAGCAGTTTATCGGCAGCTGAGAGGAAGAGGCTGGATAAACTCATCAGGAAGGCCAGCTCTGTTCTGGGATGCACCCTGGGCCCAGTGCAGGTGGTGGGAGACAGAAGGACTCTGGCCAAAATAACATCTCTGATGGACAGAGTCTCCCATCCCATGCATGTAAATGTTGCTGAACTGCAGAGCTCCTTCAGTGGCAGACTGCTGCATCCTTGATGCATGAAGGAGCGTTTCTGCAGGTCCTTCCTCCCTGCAGCTGTCAGACTGTACGATCTGAACTGCTCCCAACAAACACAGATTACATCAGTGCTGTAACAACTTCTACTGTTGTAACTGCACATTACTTTTTTCAGCTTATATATACACACTATACATGTCTACTTTTTAATGCACAGGTACAATACACAATCTGCACTTTTCTAATTATTCTAAATATTCTTAACTATTTAAACATCTTTCAGTATCCTGCTCTGTTTGCACACGATCTGTACTCTAATTTTAACAACTGTACTGTACTCTGCTTTGGTAACTATTGTCCATGATGTAAATATGTAAAAATTGTGTTTCTGTTCTATGTCCTGTTCTGTTTGTATGTGTGTGGTTTTTTTTTAATTTATTTATTTGGCTGTACTTCACAGCAAAAGATGCAAACTCAGCAGCAACAAGTGCTTTAAGCTGATACTGTGATACTGTCAAAGGAGGTAACACCTCAAATCCGATGAAACACCTGGCGACGTATAGCGTTTTGTTTTTTTTAAAAGCCGAGAAATGCGCCGTATTTGATGGCAGCAGCAGCCGTTCTTCTCTGCGTGAGTAGCTTAATGTTGTTCGTGTGTAATTTACTTTGAGTAGGCTAACCACGTTATTACATTAATGCATGTAAGGTGAACTAGCAAACATCATCATAGCTACATGCAGCTGTCTTCTTGTTTGATGGCAGATGCTCCCTTCACCCTGGCCAAAAAGGCTAAAATGACCAAAGAAAAAGTGGAAAACAGCTAAACATGAGAGGTTTTTGGACAGAGTTTGTGTTTTTCCATTGTTTAAGCACTGCTTCCAGCCAAGAGTGATACCATATATGCCCCATAGCTGCAGAAAAGGCTAACATTGTTATCTTTTTACATAAAACCAGCTGAATATGAGAGGTTTTTGGACCAATTTTGTGTTCTCCATTCTTTAAGCACCAGTTTGAGCACCGTTTGAGCACCGGCACCGTTTCAAAAGTACCGATTTGGCACCGGTATCAGATAAAACCTAAACGATACCCATCCCTAGTCTTCATGAAAGTCCATTTGCTTTCTTTCCAAGCTCCTTAGACTATAATTGTGGTTATACTTTGTAATATAGATTTCATTGATCCATCATTACATTTAGATATCCAGTTGTATGTACCCTACATGCATTATCACAGCAGAGCTGCTGTACTTACTCCACATGTCAGTACTTCCAAATGAGCTGTTAATCGGAGCTTTGTGTGATCTGCCTTTTGGTGAAGCAATGGTCCAGAAAGGGCAAAAAAGAGTGAAGCATTAAGGCCAATTACCACAATAAGGTAGCTGATGATCTGGCAAGTGAAGGGCTGAGCTGGTCTTAAGTACACCCACATGATTGCTGCTAATGATCTGCAGGTGAGCAGGGATAGACACACGAAAACTGGAACTCTGCTCAGAGGTTGGACTTAGGCCGGCTCATAACACAAACAGTGAATTCTTCCTAACTATAACTCATTAAACAAATACAAGTACAAATGTATAGAAGATAGAGACTTCCTTCTCAACTGAACACGACAGTTTTGGAATCACTTGAATAATGGGTTACTCTGGTTCCACAGAAGAGGGGCCTGAAAACTGAAGGCTCTGCCTCCCATTCAACAAGCAAGCCTGCAGTGAGAGAGTGAAGCGCTCTAATAGGGTGATATGGTACTACAAGGTCATTAAGATAAGATGGGGCCTGATTATTTAAGACCTTGTATGTGAGGAGCAGGATTTTGAATTCAATTCTGGATTTAACAGGAAGCCAATGAAGGGAAGCCAAAACAGGAGAAATCTGCTCTCTCTTTCTAGTCCCTGTCAGGACTCTTGCTGCAGCATTTTGGATCAGCTGAAGGCTTTTCAGTGAGTTTTTGGACATCCTGATAATAATGAATTACAGTAGTCCAGCCTGGAAGTAATGACATTTCTTGACCTGAGTCGTTGTCATCTCAGCAGCTGTTTGGTGGAGTCAAGAAGTGAATGATGAGTTTTAACAAAACCTCTCAACATTTAAAGAAACGAGTTGTGTTCAGATTAAATTCATTTCTTCAGAGGACAAAGCAACATCAGAGTTTAACTCATACAGATTTTTAATGTTGTAAAGAAAAATAAACTCCTGATGGACTTTCAGGTTCCAGCTGTTTACACACTGACTGTTGTGAAATGTGTACAGTGTTCAGACTTTTAAAGAAATAAATGGCTTCACGGAGAATTAACTTGATGTCTGCTGAGAAACTGTAACTGTTGGATACTGTGAGGAAAACTACTGAGCATGTGTGAGAGTGTCATGTTTAACGGCCTTTCAGAGAAACAGCAAACCACCTCTGCCCAGCATCCTGCTCGCAAATCTCCAGTCTCTTGACTGGATGAGCTGCGTGCACAGATTAAACACCAACAAGGCAACAGGGACTGCTGCGTTCTGGCCTTCATGGAGACATGGCTGGAGCCCAGCGTCCCCGACTGCGCCATCACGCCGGATGGATTCACTGTTTACCGGGGAGACCGAACGAAGGACTTAGGCAAGAAAATGGGAGGAGGGGTGTGCTTTATGGTTAACTCTTTGTGGGCTAAAGATGTGTGTATCTTAAAAACTTACTGCTCTCAGAGCCTCGAGCTGCTGACCATTAAAGTCAGGCCTTTTTCCCTCCCGAGGGAGATCAGCTCAGTTCTCCTTTCAGCTGTTTACATTCCCCCACATGCTGATAAAGCCACGGCTATGGACGAACTGTATAACATCATTATTGGACTTGAGAACAAAAATCCAGAAGCTGCCTTTATTGTGCTGGGAGACTTCAACAGAGCCAACATGAAGAAGGTTCTCCCCAAATACTATCAGCACATCTCCTTCCCCACAAGAGGTGATCAAACACTGGACCACTGTTACACTCCATTCAAAGAGTGCTACAAACACCTCCCCCGCCCAGCGTTTGGTAAGGCAGACCATTGTTCCATACTGCTGCTGCCTGCATACAGACAAAGACTGAAACAGGAAAAAACAGCTTCCAGGGTTATTTACAAATGGGGCAGTGAGGCTGAGGAGGTCCTGCAGGACTGCTTTGACACAACTGAATAGCAGATATTTGTGGATGCAGCTGATGGCAACATCAATGAACTCACAGACTCTGTCACATATATTGGAAAGTGCATGGATGATACCATCACAAAAACCACTGTCCGCATATATCCAAATCAGAAACTTTGGGTAAATAAAGACGTTCGCGCCAAGCTAAAAGTGCGGACCTCTGCCTTTAACTCCGGGGATGCTGATGCACATAAAGCAGCCAGGTACGACGTCCGAAAGTCCATAAAAAAGGCCAGAAAGGACTACAGGGACAAAATGGAGTCTAGCTACCACAGCTTTGACACCAGGCGCTGCATCACTGACTACAAGAAGGACAACACAGTCAGTGTTCAGCCCGCTGCATCTCTTGCAGATGAGCTCAACAACGTCTATGCTCGTTTTGACGCAGACAACAGAGAGCAGATCCTCTACCCTCAGGAGGACAGTGAGGCTGCAACTTTAACCCTGAAAACAGAAGCTGTGAGATGGACCTTTAAAAAGGTCAATCCTCACAAAGCTCCAGGACCAGACGGCATCCCAGGCCGGCTACTCAGAGTGTGTGCAGACGAGCTGGCAGAGGTGTTCACCAACATCTTCAACCTCTCCCTGATGCAGTCAGTGGTCCCCACCTCCCTCAAAGCATCCACCATCATTCCCGTTCCCAAAAAATCAGTGGTCTCCTGCCTGAATGACCACCGTCCTGTTGCACTGACATCCGTCATCATGAAGTGGCTGGAGCGGCTGGTCAAAGGTCACATCTGCTCCTCCCTCCCTGACACACTGGACCCTCTTCAGTTTGCCTATCGGACAAACAGAGCCACAGAGGATGCCATCGCCCTGGCAACGCACACCACCCTCACTCACCTGGAGAAAGGGAATACATATGCAAGGATGCTCTTCATCGACTACAGCTCGGCATTTAACACCATCATCCCCTCAAAACTTGCCTCAAAGCTCATCCATCTGTAGATGGATTCTAAACTTCCTCACAAACAGGCCCAGGTGGTGAGAGTTGGTAAGCACACCTCCTCATCACTCATCCTAAACACAGGTACGCCACAGGGTTGTGTGCTTAGCCCCCTCCTATATTCCCTGTTCACACACGACTGTTGCTAAACACGAGTCCAACATCATCATCAAGTTTGCGGATGACACAACCATCATAGGCCTCATCACAGACAACGATGAGACGGCCTATAGAGAGGAGGTGATGGCGCTGTACGAGTGGTGGCTGGAAAATAACCTGACATCAGCAAAACTAGAGAGATGATAGTGGACTACCGGAAACGACCAGTCAGAGAACACCAGCCCATCCACATCAACGGTGTCAAGGTCGAAAGGGTCAGCAGCTTCAAGTTCCTTGGAGTCAACATCACCGAGGACTTCTCCTGGACCCTTCACACAGACACTGCTATCAGGAAAGCTCGCCAGCGGCTTTACTTCCTGAGGAGGCTGAAGAAGTTTGGCTTCGTAAAGCTCACAGCATCATCAAGGACCACAGCCACCCCGCACATCAGCTGTTCTCCTTGTTACCATCTGGCAGACGTTACAGGAGTCTGTCTGCTCGGACTACAAGACTCAAGAACAGTTTTTACCACCAAGCCATACGACACCTCGACCACAACACTTAAACACACACAACACAGCACTCAGAAGCTACCCTGCAGCTTCACAAGTACTCTCTATAATCTGCACTGGTCACTCCACTTCATTGATATTCATATTTTAAAAAGTGCAATACTGTAATAACTGCCACTAAAAAAACAAAAAAACTTTTTTGTACTGTTTAGTTTGTACTGCTGCTCATTCCTGTGCAACATCCAATCTGCCCCCCCCCCCCCCCCCACACACACATTCCTATTTAAGATTTTCTTTATTTACTCACTAGTGTGTACAAATATTTATATTTAGTCAGTTAACTGAAAATCTCTTTTTTCCTTTACTACATCTTATTCATATTTTGCTCTTTACTATTTTTCTATTTATTTTTTATTATTTTTATATATATATATATATATATATTTCTACTGTACCATTCTGCTGAGTGACTGTCTTATGCTCGTCAAATACATTTCATTGTGATGTTGACCCTGTGCCAACTTGCATATGACAAATAAAACTGAAAACTGAGAGTCACTGCCTTCACTTACAGTTTCTTCACATCCTGCTTCATCAGCACTTCTTCACAGCTTCTGAATTCAAAATGATGGGTGATGAACAAGTGTTGAAATGATTCTTACTAATGAAATATATTTTTAATAGCAGCAGCAGCTCTTTCACTTCCTTTTACTTCTCTTTTGAGAAACTGATGGCCCAGGATGTGAGTGGGCGTTAAGGCGTCTGGGAAGGGATCTCAAAACTGGATTATAGATGGCAGAGAGTTGGTGTCGTAAACCCCCGCCTCTGTTCAAAGATGGTCGCTCACAGTGGACATAGATGGACATCTGATCTCAGGAATTCGCATGATAAGGTGGGGCCAGGTTTCACAATGAACTCACCCGAAACTCTGGCTGATTGGGGCCCACACCCAGTTTCACACCTTGGCTCAGGCAATTAGAGGATCATCAGGGGGTCCTTTTGTCCCTCTGTGGGGGGTCACTCCCACTAGGTTTATATCTGGGACTCTCCACCATTTGACCTCAGAGCCGAAGAAGCTTCTCGGATGAGAGGTGAAACGTCTTCAAGTAACTTAAAGAAGTTCAGACGCTTTTCTTTGCAAGCTCCTTTGACTACGATGACCTGGATGACTGAGAACCTACACAGTCAGGAGAATAATGCAAACTAAAACTACATAATAATTCACAATCTTTAATTAGGGGCATAACATGGCATAAGGTAATATTATACTCCCACACAGTAAACATGTTTGAATGTTTCCTGTTCCCCTGATGCTTCTTCCTGTTGGATAAAGTTGGTTTGAATAACATGTTCTTATAGGTTTCAATGAACTTCAAACTGGGATCCACTCACAAAACTGTCTCATTTTATTGGAACGATCCACATTTGCATCCATTCACGGTACATTTGACATCTGAACACGTTTGTACACATGATGAAAGGACAGATGGTGTTTGTGTGTCCTTCTTAAACTCAGTGTGGATGTTTCATCATGTAGAACGACTTAGAACAAAGTCTTTGGAACATTTGGAGAACACGTTTAGGAAAGTAACATCCTGGTAGAACATTTTCTTAAAGCAGAGCAGAGCTGCAACATGACTGTGAGGATTCAGAAGAATAAAGTCAGAATACTTTATTATTATGAAGACTAAAGTGCACCTTAATGCTGCCGATGAACACACATGTTCTTTGTGAAAGCATGTGTGAGCACAGCTGACGTGCACCACACTGACCCCACTTGCCCCATTTCTTCATCCACTTCTTGCTCTTGTGCTTGAAATGAGACGCAGCAAAAGTCAGAGGCTCTAAAATCCACACAAAGGGGGCTCGTTAGATCAGGATACTGGATGTGATCCATAGAAAACATGGATAATACACCACTTTATTTGAAGACATCTGTAGCACTGCCTCAGTTCTGGATGTTTCCACAGACTCCTCTGTGCACCTAAAGGAAAGGTCAAAGGTCAGCAGCACATGTAGTTGGGACAATTCTTCAGTTGCACAAACTCTACAATTATTTTCCTCCAATGACGACTTTTCACTTGCAGAAATGGTCCTGTGTGATTTCCAGGCTGTGATATAAAAACTAGTTCCTAATGGCAGCGACTCACTCAGTAAACATGTGTTTCCTTCACCAACCTCACACACAGATCCAATAAGATCAGGAAGTGGGCAGTATAGTACAATATGTGTTATTTTGTGCTGCACTGCCCAAACTAAAGATCTGCTGAAGTGTTGGAAATGATCCAGATGTTTATTTTGGACGATACAGCAGAAGATCAGACATGAAAGTGGAGATAACACAGAAGACCTGCAGCAAAGGTCAGAGGTCAGACTGGGCCCAACAATGAGCCAATGATCATCAAGCAGTGACTAAAGCAGAGCCCTGACGTTCTGACATTCATCACACAGTCAGAACAAATGTCTGCTGATGACTTCATCTCATGAAACCACTGATAGATGTCAGTTCATTGATCAGCTGAGCTGCTGATCTTCATCATCACAGAAACATTCAGCTTGTTTCAATCAGTAAATAACTCCCACTACTCCCAGTTTGAACTGTTCCCACTCAAAATGCTGTGAGAACAATGATCATTGTAGAACTCCACAAACATCACGTGTTGTTTTCCACATGTAAGATCAGCAAACATACAGAAACTTCCTGTTGCCACACACGGCCTCTAAAATCTCTTCCACGCTTTCTGTCTGAAGTCCACTCTCTGTGTCGGATCCACAGGAAACAACAAGATCTTATTAACATGGTTTTCAATGTGTCTCCTTCCAAAAAGTCCAACCAATGAACAAATGTGTGTATTTGTGGAGGCCGAACAAAAGCATGACACATTTCTCTGTTTCTATAAACTGGAGTCAAACACAAACATGAAGAGTTTCACTGACAGACTCCAAAATGCCCCCACAGTGGATCAAAGGGAAATCCCACAGTGTGGCCAGAGACTCTTAATGGCTCCAACATCAACACATCCACAATGTTGGATCCAGTTCTGCCTCACAGAGTTACTAAGACACACCCTCTGCCAGCATCACAACAGCTCCACCTGCTTCACCTGCCTCCTCAGCACAACTGAATAACAGTCCAACACAACAGTCTGTGTGCAGACACACACTGACCTTTCATATAGTCAAAGGAGTCAATCAAACACAGCTAGTTTAGTTATTTCTTGTGTGAGTCTAAAGTGAATGTAAATAAACATAAAATAAAATAATAAAATAAAAACAGTTTTTCAAGTATCTTTATTCCTCTGAAGCAGCTGCATTATAACCAATCTGCTCCCTTTTGGACATTGAAAATAGCCTTAAATAACTGTTGTTATATTTGTTGCAGCTTCTCCTCCTCTTGGACAGACGACTCTTGAAAAGACATTTTTGAATTTCAATGTGACTTTAACTGGATAAATATCAGATATATAAACGTCCCTCTGCAACAAACTGATTCCAGCTTCTACCTCATGATAGGAATGTTTTTGTGGCTCAAGATGACCTGATATCTTTCATGATGGATACATTTGACACATGTTTCACATATTATAGACGAACAAGTTATTCATAGCAGTTTAAATATGGGGAGTCACTTTTGGGCCCAGCAGATGAAACAGAGCCAATATTTCCTTCTTTATTTAAGTGACGTGTGTCACAGATGTGACCTAGTAAAGTGTAACTGAACATTAGTAACGTTATTAACGCTCTCATAGTGTGCTTTGAAGTCAGCGTCAGCTAAAGTAATATACTAGGAAAAAACTATTTCCAAGCTCAACTTCCATCATATAGATGATGCTCGTGGCAAAAGAGTAACGTTCAGAAGCCTTTTCATTATGAAATCTGTTTCTGTTCATGAGGAAATCATATTCAAACTGATTAAATAAACATTTTTCAGTGGTTAGCTGCTATGCGCCAGTCTCAGTGTGAAGTGAACTGGAGTCTGTCTGCACTGGATCTGGATTCATCGTCGTCCCTGCAACAGCGACACAGCGATCCTGCTCACCAATTGGTGATAACGACCTACTGAGCCTGCTAGCAGGTGCAGGAGGGCCAATCTGAGCCACAGTTATGGGGCTGATAACTGCTAGTAATGGCCATTGATGGACTGTGCACACAAAAAGCAACACAAAGACTCAATCAGGACTGGTGATAGTTCAATGTTTGTCTGTGATATCTCTCACACTGAGTCCAAACATGGCTCTGTTTTACCCCGGGCTGCTCAGCGCACACACAAACTTGGGGGTGCCACCCGGCCCATCAGCCATCAAATCTGCCCCTCACTGATGCAACATTTCTCTGTGAGTGTGTGTCTGTCTGCATTCTTATTAAAACAGCACAAAGTTTGACATGTTCATGTCTTAAATTCACACATAATAAATCGTTTCACCACGTGCCTTTATGATTTCTGACTGAAAACAGCTTGGCTCATTATGACCTGTGGCCTGATTGGAAATGATTGGTCAGTGTCAGCAAAACCACTTCATCTGCACCATCTCTATCACTCCCCACTACTCCCCAAATATTGTGTCCAACCCACCCCCACCCTCAGACTCATTGATATCCATGGTTTTAATGTGATGTCAGAACTACTGGCACCACCGTGCTTCACTGTGGGGATGCTGGTCTTTGGGTTGTGGCCTCAAAAACAAAGAGCTATTAGGACACGCCCACCTTAACCCCGAAAGCACAACTGTGGTCCGTTGCCTTCCAGCCATCCTTTGAATGCCTTTGAGTTTAACTGAACCAAAATGCCAGATAGTAGCATCAGATGCACTAATCAGCATTTATTTAGCGCTGTCAGAAGGGCGTAGAGTAAGACAGCCACATGTGAGCACACCTCTCCTAACCCTCCTGTTTATGGCAGGATTTTTATTGCTCTTTGTTCATATATATATATATATATATATATATATATATATATATATATTGGTTGGAAATGCTCTTCATTAAGGACGGCACCTGTCACTGGTTTAATATCATGCAGTTCCTCACTGTGACCACCTGAGGGCAGTAAGCTGTCATCAGTCAGTATCTCTCTGCTGACAGTGTCAGTGTTTCTATCAGTTTAATAATATCTGTGTTCACATATAGAGCATCATTGTCACACTGATGAACATTAGTGCTTAAACGCTGCAGTGAATGTGTCCTAATGTCAGTATTATTGAATGTGGGGAGTTGTAGTTACTGACAGCATGTCGTGCAGGGCGCATCTCCCTTCTAGAGGTAATGTGAAAGAGAAATAAAGTGTTAAATGGTCTACTGAGCAGTGTTTTGTCTTCTATCGGATGCCTCTGAGGAATCAAAAGAACTCGGTGAAGTGGTGATATTAACAATCACAATATTTGAAAATGCTTCAAAACTTGGGCTTGTGAACGATTCCAACAGCTTCATGCATCTGTTAAACTTAGCTGAAAAACAAAACATTGAACAGGTTTTACAGAAATACGATAATAGAAGCTACAGTAGTTAAAGACAAGCATGTTATCTATATAATGGTGCATTATATAGGATTCAGAAGCCACAGGGCAGATGATCCCTGAACTTCCCAAACTGTACGATGGATTTTGTCTCCATCGTGACAGATCTGTTTGTGCCGCACAAGCTCCACCCTCATAGAGGCACACTTGTCTCAGTGTGTGGGCTCATGTTTCATTTGTCAAGCTTTAATAAACTGGAGGAGGAATAAGTGTGCTCCCTTATGTCCATTGTTTGGACAGAAACAGAGTAAATGTAAGGAAACATTTTATCAGCTCGACTTAACCAAAAATCAGCTGTTAAAAGAAATCGATGAAAACAATTCTTGCACAGTCGAGTTGGTGTAACAGATAAAGAAGCAGGAGGTTTAGCAGATATTGGCTTTTAAATATAAATCATTGAATTTAATACTGTGAAATTGAACTGTAGCCCTATCAGAGCTGTAATTAAGATGGAGATTCTCCAAACATTAGGAACTAATGTCTGAACAACAATTATTCATGATTGATTCTTTATTAGTGTTTCTGTATACAAGATCTTAGTGTCCAACATAAACATAGGCTGAAGCTGGACTCTCACACCATGCCAGTGGTGCTGTTACACTGTCAACACACCACCACCATACTTTAGTCACTTCACCACAACACATATCAGGACAGACTGTCAGAGGCTCACTGAGAAGATTACAGTTTAAAAAAAACCAAAACAGCCATATAAAAAATACAATAAAAAATAGTCTGTGCAATATCTGTGTAACATGAACACAACACTGAGAAAGCAACCAAGTTTATTTGACATCAAAAATGACAAACACAAAGAAAAGAAATGATTAATAAAAGTTGATGTTCATTATTTAGCACATCGATTCAGCACAGTGGACAAACTTTTTAACGAAACAATGTGATACAGAACATATGCAATGCTGTATAGGGATGTTTACACATTTCTAAGAACATTCAAACAAAGCTGTTACCAACACACTGCAAAATATTACTGTTGAAAATATCTGAAAAACACAAGACCTTTGCTGTTTATTAGATAAGCCACATGCATTATGATACAATCAGATTCTGCTTAGAACTGCATTCAACACTATTAAGCCAATATTTCCCGCTTATATGGCTTAAACATTTTCAAATGATGAGCTGCCAACAATGAGTGAAACAGTAAGAGCATGTGGAGAGTTTGGAAACATCCCATTAAGAAAGAGAAATCATTATGAAACAATGGATATTAATCGAATTATTAAGCAGTTTTATATACACTTATACTCATCAGAGTGTAGTAATACAGATGGGAAGATGCGGGAATTTCTAGAGAAGGTGCCTGTTGTATCGTTATCAGAAAGTCACAGGAAAGAGTTAAATAACCCTGTGACAGAGGAGGAAGTGCGACTTGCTATTAACTCCCTTAAAGGAGGAAAAGCACCAGGGCCTGATGGTTTCTGCCCAGAGTTTTATAAAAAACTAACTCACCTTCTTGCAGGACCATTGACTGATATTGTTAAAAGAGTTTATTATGTTTATGTATAGAAGTACATTTCATTTGAGGTTCTCTAGATGTGTTTGCTCTTTGTACTAGAGAAGTTACAATGTGCAAGCTCAGCACAAAGTCTCTATCGTTGTATGTTATCTCTTCCTGCATGTGACTGTGACGCAAACATGCTTGCGTATAAATAAAGGGTGGCAACTGCTGTGTGTGAGTCTCCGTTTGAGCTCTCACCCGTGTGCACGTTAAACCTGCAAACCTGTCTGAGTGTCATTTATTTTGACCTGAGTTGCATTACAGGAAAACTCCTGACATTTCTGTTTTTAGACTCTTTTAAGAATGAACAGTTGCCCCCAACACTCAGACAGGCTAATATTTTGTTAATTCTAAAGAAAAATAAATCTACAGATAGGTGTGAATCATACAGACCGATCAGTCTCATTAATGTCGATGCTAAATTACTCTCCAAGTTATTAGTAAGGAGGCTTGAGGGCATTCTCCCACTGCTCATAAACCCTGATCAAACAGGCTTTATCCAAAATCGTTTCTCATCTACTATTAAATATTATACAATACTTGAATCAGACAAATCATAAAGCCTATGTTATATCTTTAGATGCCGAAAAGGCAATTGACAGAATCGAGTGGACATATTTATTTAATGTATTAGAGAGATTTGGCTTAGGCGAGGGTTTTATTGCATGGATTAAAACTATCTACAAACTTCCAAAAGCTTGTGTCATAACTAATGGTATACATTCATCAGCGTTTCCATTGCAAAGAGGTACGAGGCAAGGCTGTCCCCTGTCCCCTCTCCTCTTTGCATTAGCACTTGAACCTCTAGCTGAGGCTATTCGCCAGCACCAAGATGTGCATGGTATAACAGTGGGTGGAACAAATCATAAGATAGCATTGTACGCTGACGATATTCTGCTGTTCTTATCAAAACCAGAACAATCAATACCAGCTATTATGTCTACCATACATGAGTTCAGCTCATTCTCTGGTTACAGAATTAATTTTGGGAAATCAGAAGTTATGCCACTGGGTGATCAGATTAACTCCTTGCCAGATTTCTCTAATCCCTTTCAATGGTCCCCCAGCGGCTTTACATACCTTGGGCTAAACATTCCACCAGTTCTTAAAGATTTATGGAAACTGAACTTATCACCAGTTATAATAAAAATCAAAAAAGATTTAGATAGATGGCAAAAACTGCCGCTTTCTCTTATGGGGCGTGTGAACTTAATTAAAATGAGCATTCTCCCGCGTTTATTATATCCCCCACAAATGCTACCTTTATTGATCACTCAGAAAGTTTCTTGTGATATAGAAAAAGCCTTTTCAAAATTTATCTGGCGTGGCAAGAAACCTAGATTAAGGATTGGAACTCTACAACTGCCTATAGATAGGGGAGGCTTAGGCCGACCAAATTTAATTTTTTTATAATTGGGCATGTCATAGCCGTGTCTTATGGGAGTGGCTACATGCTTATCTAAATTCTAACTCTCAACTAGACTCTTGGTCCACTTTACCTTATTCCCTTTGGAGCTTAGCTGTCTGTGACAAAAAAAACAATATCAAAAAATGGGGATTAAGAACAACCCAATCATTTATAATACAATATGGGTCTGGGGGGAAATGCGTAAAAGGTTGGGTAGAGAAGATTGCACTTCATTCTTGACTCCTCTAGTGAGAAACAACGATTTTGGCGGGAATGTCTAGTAGCATGTTCGATAAGTGGCACAAAAAGGGATTAAGGGTAATTGGCGATTTGTATCAAAACAACATTCTGATGAACTTTGAGCAATTGCAGTCAAATTTTAATATCCCTAGAGACCATTTTTTTGGCTTTCTCCAGGTTCGTAACTTCGTTCATTCTAGAATTCCACAGTCTTCAGAAATAGTTATATATGATGATATTGAGACATTTCTTATTAAGCGAAAAGACAGAACTCATTTTATCCCAGCTTTTTACTCTCTCCTATATACTCTTAGTAGCAACACACTAAGCGCCATTTATAAATGGGAGAGAGATCTTAATAATCAATACACCGAAGAGGAGTGGAAAGGAGCCATTAATATGAGTAGTTCCACTTTTACTTGTAACCACTTGCGAGAAACCCAATACAAAATCATTCATCGCCTTTATATAACTCCTAATGTCTTGCATAAGATTGCACCTCATATTTCCCATTTTTGTAGTAAATGTCAAAAAGAAACTGGCACTTTTTTTCATTACTTTTGGGAATGTAAATTAATCAAAAGATTTTGGAGCTTCATTTCTCAAGAACTAAGTAATATTTTTAACAACCTGATTCAAAGGGACCCTGGGTATTTTCTTCTTGGCCTACCCTCAAAAGAAGTAACATTGAATCACTTGCAGCGCAAATTATGTGACAAACTACTGCTGGTAGCTAGGAAATGTATTCTCATTAATTGGGTTAAGGATAAACCTCCCTCTGTGACGTTGTGGTACAGAGAATTATTTAAAGTTATTCCTCACGAAAGAACTGCTGCTATTTTAGGAGGAAATGAGGGTCTCTTTCTCAATGTTTGGTCCCCTTTGCTTTCTTATTCGCCAAATGATTTGTCCCAACTGTTGAGGGGGGGTGGTTGCGATTAAGATGTTCTCAATTAAATAGGAAGTAAGTGTAAAGGACAACTCATTCTTGGAGTTTATCTTTTTCTCTTTCTATATCTGTGGGTAATTGAGTGAAAATATTTTTTTTGTGTGTGTGTGGATGTGTAAATTTTTTTTTCTCTTTTCTTTCTTTTTCCTTTTTCTTTCTTTTCTTTTCTGTTTGGCTGTTATGTTTTATGCTATTCTTGATAACGAATAAAAATTTTATATCCAAAACCCCAACAGGGAAAAAAAAAAAAAAAAAAAAAGAAGAAGGAAAGAGAAATCAAACATTTGGATTTATTTTAATGAGCTCAGATTTGTTGAAAATGCAGAGGAGCTGGTTGTGAACTGAGCTTCAGAGAAACACAACATACTGAGATTCACTGTGAAGCTTTGGGTGGAAAAAGACAGAAAAACAACAGGTGGATCCTGGAATAACGGGAGCTTCCATCTTTAAAGGACTGAAGAGGAAGCAGTTTACAAGGAATCATTTAGAAGAGTTTCAAACATCAACTGACTGAATCCATGAATCTGAAAACGTGTTTCTGAGTGAAAGAGAGACATGTACAGACTGAACTATCTGTTCAACAGTCAGAGTGTTTCTCTAAAAGGAGACACTCTTTACACTCAACTCAGCACAAAAATACTGAGCAACCAGGAAACAAGGACCAAAATCCAGGATAAAGAGTTTCAGTGAATGTGGTGTTGAAGGTGTGGAGGTGGATCAGAGTGTCAGAGGAGACTCTGTAGAAGGACAGAGTGCCAGCAGGACAGTCCACATACACTGCTACACTGTTAGAGACAGAGGAGGAGGAGGACGAGGAGATGGACGTTTCTCTGTTATTGTGCCAGACAGACTGAGGACCATCATCAGAGCAGTACAGACTCCAGGACTGATCATTCCGTCCAAACCCACAGTCGTAACTGCCTCCTTTCCTTCTGATTCTTCTGTAACTCACTGATATATAAATGCATCCTTTCCACTCGACCTCCCAGTAACAGCGACCAGTCAGACCATTTCTACACAGCAGCTGATAACAAACATCAAATCTGTCTGGATGATCAGGATATGACTGAACCTCCTCCACATGTGTCACCTTCCTGTTGTTGTCAGACAGTTGGAGGTTTGTGTGAACTGTGTTTGTGTCAATTGTGAGTTGACAGGAATCTGATGGAGAGAACAAACACAATCCAGCTGCAGTTATTGATCCATCATCTGTTCATTGATTGACACTTTGATGATGACTCCTGACATCAGAGATGTGAATGATGAAGATGATTGAATGTGTGCTGCTTTGTTTTCATGATTCCCATTAAAAACACACTTACACTTCCTTAGACCTGGTCTCAACCATTGGACTCCAGCAGGCTCCACCCTGAAAGGAGAAGGGGGGTCAGACCAGCACAGTCAGCATACACACATGGACATTACATGGCTCTCATACACAGACTGTTAGACACTGATAAAGGAACAGTGACGACCAGGGGGGGAGAACATGGCAGACCAATCCCTGGCTACTGAGACGAGCTATTGGAATGTCACCTCTCTGGTGGGGAAGGAGCCTGAGTTAGTGCATCGTGCAGCCTGCCATAACTCCACTTCTCAGGTGCTGCCAGGCTGAGGTGGTGTTCTCAGCTGTCACACAAAACTGTAAATCCTGGAAGTAGGTCTTGACCAGTCCTGTGATGTGGTTTGGTACGCTGAAATAGTTGAAGGCCATCCACAAGATCTCATGCGGAACTGACCCAAAGGCGTTGGCAAGGTCTAAAAAGACCACACGAAGGTCTCTTCGTTCTTTCTTAGCAGTTTGAATCTGGTGCCAGATGACGCTGGCATGCTCCAGACATTTATATGCAGGAAAGTAGATAGTCTTTGGGCCAGGACACTGAAGAAGATCTTTCTCTCTACGGTCAGCAGGCTGATCTGGAGAAACTGGCTGATAGATGAGGAGTTCTTCTCCTTAGGGATCAGAATACCTCCTGCTCTTCGCCGAGCCTTTGGAATCACTACTTTCTGCCATGCTACCTTCATCAGCTTCCACAGGTATTTGAGGACTCGTGGGGTGTTTTTATAGAGCCTATATGAAATGCCATTAGGTCCTGGGGCCGATGCTGCTCTTGCCCGCTTCACTACCTTCTCTACTTCACTCCATGTAGGTGGTCTTATATTCATTTGGTGTTCAGGTGCCTGGATAGGCGGCATATCACAGATGAGAGAGTACCAAACTACAGACAGATGCCCCAGTCTGAATGGGAAAGTGGTCCCTGGGAATCTGAACCAAAACCCATATTGACGGGGCCCTGGAGTTTATGCAGGTCTAATTACAACACCTATGACTGTGCCAATGGTGACCTCCAATATCAATGGTGAGAAGATGCGCTTAATGGCTGATAGTAGAGCAGCAATTTCAACAATAAACATTTTAAAGCAATTGTCAACAAGTACTCTCACCATAGTAGGATACTCAGGAGTACCACAGGATCAACAGCATACAAAACCATTGGCTGTGGTCTGTGGACACCAACACAGCCAGCCTTAGCTCAGGTGGCAGAGATTGTGGCTTTCACCAAAGCGCTACAACTCTCTAAAGGAAAAAGAGTGAACATCTATACAGACTCAGCATATGGAAATGGAGCAATTCATGTGAATGGACCACAGTGGGTGAGACAGAGTTTTCTGACTACAACCAATACTCCAGTGAAGAACCACTGGAAGAACAAATACAAGCTGTATTGCTGCCCAGAGATGAGGTAGTGATGAAATGCAAAGGACATCAAAAGGAAGACTGCAGACCTGGCAGCAAACGAGGCAGGATGATATCAAGGACAAATGGTTGGTCTGGCAGAAGATTCACTACCATCATTAACAGAAGATGACATGAAAACAATGCAAAAAGAAGCAGGAGACTATGAGATCAATGAATGGATGAAGAAAGGAGAAACACAGAATAATTGACTCTGGAGAGCTACTGCTTACACTGTGCCAACTAAACGACAATAGTGCGAGGTTAAGTTACCGTCAGTACACATGAACTACTTCCGGTAGTTGTACAAAATCAAGGCTTCCCCATTATAAACCACCGTAATGCTCTAATTGTGAAGTTCAAATGAGAACACGATACTTCCGGTCAAACTACGATCTGCATTTAGCGGTCCTCATAACAAATTGTCTGCTATAAACTCTGTAACATAGATTAAGGAATCACGAGCACCACATATACCATACATGGAAGCTCTGATAATAGAGGCATGAAGTTAGAAACATTAAGGACCATACATGTGGCAAACTAAAGCTAAACCAGGATAAACTATCTGACATCAATTCGTGTGTAAAATTAGGGTGAATTCACGCATCGCATGCATAGCCTATACCATTGCAACTATAAACTACATTAGCTTCTAAATTGTAAATGGTAAATGGCCTGCATTTGTATAGCGCTTTTCTAGTCCCTAAGGACCCCAAAGCGCTTTACACTACATTCAGCCATTCACACACACATTCACACACTGGTGATGGCAAGCTACATTGTAGCCACAGCTGCCCTGGGGCGCACTGACAGAGGCGAGGCTGCCGGACACTGGCGCCACCGGGCCCTCTGACCACCACCAGTAGGCAAACATGGGGTTAGTATCTTGCCCAAGGATATTTGGCATGCAGCCAGGAGGCAGCCTGGGATCGAACCACCGACCTTCTGATTAGTGGCTGACCTGCTCTGCCACCTGAGCTACAGCCAAATATATCATGGTATCGTGTCTGTGAAGGTTCTCAGTCTTCCAGGTCATCGTAGTCAAAGGAGCTTGCAAAGAAAAGCGTCTGAACTTCTTTAACCCTTTAAGACCTACCATAGAACCAAGTCCGCCAGAGCTTATATTATATTTTTACATGCTGTGGAGCCATTTTTGGGAGCATTTCAAGTTGCTATACATCAATACAACCATTATAGCCCAGATTTTAATAATATGTATTCATTAAGTGCATAGTAATTACATAAATTGCAAAAAAGTGCAATAAACTACAAAAAAATTGAAAATCGTTTTTGCTTTTTTAACATATATTTGTAGTTAGAGAAATTTAAGAGGCTTATCCCTCAAAACTGTAAATACAAAAAAGTTGCACAAAATAGTTTCCCACCACAGGAAATTTATTTTGAGTGTCTTCATAGTTTTATTTTTGAAATACACCAATTTTTATTCACTGCAGGAAAAACGAAAATAAATATTATACTGCAAATTTCCAAAAAAGCAGCATATGCATCAAAATAAACTATTTCCAGCAGTGCAATATGAGTCCAAAGCATCCCAGAAACGACACAGAAAGTCATAAAGTCAAAGATAAATTTTAAAAAGACGAGTATAGGCCCTGAGGCCCTGATAGTAAAAAAGACTACATTTCCGCGAAAATGACGTCACTTCCGGTTTCGGGCAGGTAATGGCGAAAATGCAAAAGTTCGCGCTGACGTCTATTCCAACGTAGGAAGTGTTATGACCAGCTGATTGGATCGGTAAAGCGTGTTTCTGGAATATTGTGTTTTTGTTCCTGCAAGCGCTTTTTATGCAGTTTTTGCAAAGCTTTGTGTGGAAGGAAACCGTGACCTAGGACAAGCTGATGGCATAAGATGTAAGTACAACTCCTCCGGTTTCATATGCAAAAAAAACTTTGCACTAGCTTACGTGGTTGCAGTGCTACCGGGATTTAAAAATAGTTACGCAAAACAGAGCGTGCCCGCTCCGATCGGCTGTAAAGGGTTAAGTTACTTGAAGACGTTTCACCTCTCATCCGAGAAGCTTCTTCAGTTCTAAGGTCAAATGGTGGAGAGTCCCAGATATAAACCTAGTGGGAGTAACCCCCCACAGAGGGACAAAAGGACCCCCTGATGATCCTCTAATCGCCTGAGACAAGGTGTGAAACTGGGTGTGGGCCCCAATCAGCCAGAGTTTCGGGTGGGTATGGTAGTGTATGCTGTACAGTGCAGCGAGGAATGCCCAGACCTCTACATTGGTGAGACCAAACAGCCACTTCACAAGCACATGGCACAACATAGAAGAGCCACCTCCACAGGACAAGACTCAGCAATCCATCTGCATCTTAAGGATAAAGGACACTCTTTCGAGGATGCCAATGTTCACATTTTGGACAGAGAGGACAGATGGTTTGAAAGAGGAGTGAAAGAAGCCATCTATGTCCACTGTGAGCGACCATCGTTGAACAGAGGCAGGGGTTTACGACACCAATTCTCTGCCATCTATAATCCAGTTTTGAGATCCCTTCCCAGACGCCTTAACGCCCACTCACATCCTGGGCCATCTGATCTCAGGAATTCGCATGATATGGTGGAGCCAGGTTTCACAATGAACCCACCCGAAACTCTGGCTGATTGGGGCCCACACCCAGTTTCACACCTTGGCTCAGGCGATTAGAGGATCATCAGGGGTCCTTTTGTCCCTCTGTGGGGGGTCACTCCCACTAGGTTTATATCTGGGACTCTCCACCATTTGACCTTAGAACTGAAGAAGCTTCTCGGATGAGAGGTGAAACGTCTTCAAGTAACTTAAAGAAGTCCAGACGCTTTTCTTTGCAAGCTCCTTTGACATATCATGGTATCAACACCAACAAAGAAACATGCAACACAGGTTAATACTTACTCATCATGCACGCACACATCACATCCCACAGGAATCAGTGCACCCCCCACTGGACCTATCCACCGCTCATCTGACACTAACCTTACTAACTGTATGACGTCACCAGACGGTGGGCTAGCTCAGTTAACAGAAGGTGGAATATGAAATGAACAATATACAAACACCTACATAAGATCTAAGAATTATCCTCTGAACTTTGGGGCCTTTTATACACATCACATGTGCTTTTTACGAGTTGGTGCTCTGTGTTTTGAGGGTCAAAAGACTCTTCCCGAACTAGATAAATGGAATCAGTAGTAGGATAACATTAAATAATCAAGGCTAGGCAGGGAGTTGTTTCTGCCTCTGTCAGGAAAAGGAGCAGATAAGAGGTCGGACACTGGTGGAACCATCAGGCTGAGAGCTTGACTAGCCTGTATGACATTGGAGGCAGTGATAGGTAGTGAGAGGCCAAACAGAACGCGGCTTGGGTGTGGGAGGAGTTTGGAGGCATGGAAAAAGACTTTCGGACTGCCTCAGAGCGATTTTGGCAAACCGTCAGGCGACTCAGGAGGGGAATACAGTGGTCCCAGCCTGCCCAGGCAGTTATTTATTTGTAAAAAAATGTTTGGAATCATGTATGATTTTCGTTCCACTTCTCACATGTACACCACTTTGTATTGGTCTTTCACGTGGAATTCCAGTAAAATTGATTCATGTTTGTGGCTGTAATGTGACAAAATGTGGAAAAGTTCAAGGGGGCCGAATACATTTGCAAGCTGTAGTTCTCTCGCAACTCCAGGCCTATCTGGATGCAAACAACATCAGTGATAAATTTCAGTCTGGCTTTAAAACACATCATAGCACTGAGACAGCTCTGCTGAGAGTCCTTAATGATCTTCTCCTAACTGCCGATTCAGGTCGTTCTGCGGTCTTAGTCTTACTGGACTTAGATTAGATTAGATTAGATTAGATAGAACTTTATTAATCCCTCGGGTGGGTTCCTCTGGGAAATTCGATTTCCAAAAAAGCACAGCACCGACAGAAGTTACAGAGTTACAGAATATTATATATATATATATATATATATATACACACACACACACATATATATAAATACAGAGACAATATAAATAAAATATACGAAGGGGATAAATAGAATAAATAGGAATAAAAAATAAAAATACAAGTGAATTGCACATTTCAAGTATTGAGTCTATTGCACTGTTGACTATTTACAAAAAGTATTGCACAAGGTATTGTACAGTGAGGTGAAGAGGCACTACAGCTTAGTTGTTCCCCCCTCCTTTGTCCTCCTGTTTCCCCTCCCTCTCCCCTCCAGAGAGGAGTTAAACAGTTTGATGGCGTGTGGGACAAAGGAGTTTTTAAGTCTGTTAGTTCTTGTCTTTGGGAGAAGCAACCTGTCACTGAACAGACTCTTCTGGTTGTTAATGGCCGTCTGCAGAGGATGCCTGGCATTGTCCATAATGTCCATCAGTTTCTTTAATGTCCTTTTCTCTGCCACTGTCACCAGAGTGTCCAGCTTCATGCCGACCACAGAGCTAGCCTTCCTGATCAGTTTCTCCAGCCTGGATGAGTCCTTCTTTGCTGTGCTGCTCCCCCAGCACACCACAGCATAGAAAAGTACTCCAGCAACCACTGACTGGTAAAACATCCTCAGGAGCTTCCTGCAGATGTTAAAAGACCTCAGCCTCCTGAGGAAGTACAGTCGGCTTTGGGCTTTTTTATACAGGTGCTCTGTGTTGCATGACCAGTCCAGTTTATTGTCCACCCACAGCCCGAGGTACTTGTACTTGTTGAACTTGTTGTACTTGTACTTGTCCTCAGCCCTTGATATGGTGGACTATAATATTCTACTAACGAGGTTAGAACATACAGTTGGCATTAGCGGTGACGTCCTTAACTGGCTTAAATCTTATCTTTCGAACAGGTCCTTCAAAATTATAAATAATACAGCACCTAGCTATCTTGGTGAACTTCTTGGACCATACACCCGTGGGAGAGCCCTCAGCTCATCAGCCCAATTGCTCTTGGTACAGCCTAGATCTCAGCTTAAGACCAGAGGCGACCGTGCATTTGCCCTGGTTGCACCTAACCCTGGAACAACCTTCCATTGCTATTCACGCATCTGACTCCATCCAATCATTTAAATCACGATTAAAAACTCACTTATTTAAACTTTCTTTCCCGGTTAGTTAACGCCTGTATTTTATACAAAATAAAAAAATTTTCTTTCTACATATCTTCTTCTAATTCAAACCTGTGTGTTTTTAGCAAGTTTGATTTGATATTCACTTTTATTCTTGTGTAATTAGTGCCATTGACCTGTTAGCATATTCAGTACTTTGTTAATGATCTTATATTGTTAATGTTTTAACCTGCTGTTTTCTGGTGAAACACTTTGGTATACCGTTGGTTTTTAAATGTGCTATATAAATAAAGTTGTATTGTATTGTTTTGTATTTTTAGGTAAATAGCTTAATATAACTTTGTTGTTTGCAAAACTTGTGTATAGGTTTTTAACATTTACAATTTAGAATTGCATTTCAAATCATGAAAATGAATCATTAAACATGTTTGTGGTTGTTACTGTTAAAAATATAACTTTTTTTCTACTCCGATTTTACGTTTATTGTCTGATTTTAGATCACTTGTGTTAATACAGTATGTCAAAATGAAAGAATGACTGTAAATTCAGACATGTGAGATGGTGCTGAAAAGAATTATACCAAACACAACAAGGTTAACGGTTTTTTTAAGGTGTATATGCAGAGGTAAAATCAAAAGTCAAAAACAGCCAATTAAACCCTGGACCCCAGAGAGTTAAACATTTTTTAAAGTAACATAATAGTTACTTTTCCTAGTAATTAGTTACTTTCAGAATATTAGATGTAGTAACTCTGTTACTACCTCAGTTACTTTTTTGAAGAAGTACTTAGTAACTATACCTAATTACTTTTTCAAAGTAACTTGCTCAACACTGGTTTTGAGGAAAGGAAAACAATGTCATACCTGGATAAAACAAACAGGAGGTGAGATAAGGGCACAGGGAATGTTTCCAGCTCTTCCTCCTCTATCAGACATTCTCTCCATACCTGAGAGTGTCCAGTCTCCAGCCTGGATCCTTCAGTCCAGCCAAGAGCAGCTTCATTCCTAAGTCTCCTGGATGATTGTAACTCAGGTCCAGCTCTCTCAGATGGGAGGGGTTGGAGCTCAGAGCTGAGGCCAGAGAAGTACAGCCTTCCTCTGTAAGCAGACAGCCTGCAAGACTGCAGACACACAAAACAATTCATCTGAAAACACTTCACTGAAGGTCTGTCTTTGTTTTTCCCTTCTCAGATACAATGACTGTCATCTACTGAATGTGCAGAAGGTGTAGAAGAGTGGAGAAGAAAATCCATCCAAACAATCGCACAGATGCCTTTGAGCAGCACTTGGAAGGAAGGACTCCCTTTTACCAGAAGAAAACCTCCAAAACTGGAGGAGGGAGGGTTAACTCATCCCTCACTATACTTTTTAGAAAAAACAAAATTCTGATATCTAAACTTAAAAGTACATGTCTTTGTCCTTAATCCAAAGTAGAACGTGGTTCCACCGGGAGGGGTCTCATAGCTGAAGTAAGACAGCAGTAAAGTGTGCCATTGGGATAATATGGAACTATGAGAAATTAGGACATATGAAGAGAGAAGCTAAATGGGAGAAATATGCTCTCTCTATGTGGCTCCTTTTTAATACTGTCAGTGCAGCATATGTTATTAACTGAGGGCTTCTAACTGAGCTTATCTGACAACCTGAAAATAATGAATTACAATAAACGAGCCTAAAAGGAATAAGTGTATGGTTGAGTTTTTAAACACCATTATGACCCGGGATGTTTTAAAATTTAACAATATTTATCTTTAAAATGCACATTAAAGGCCATAATTTGGTCAAAAAAGAACTCCAAGAGTCTTTTCAGTGTTTTGAAAAGCTTTACAGACTGCAATTGTGAGTCTAATAATCCACCCCCCCAACAGATTTTAGATAATGTCGGGTGAAAAAGACATAACTCTGACCACAGTGATTCCAGTGTACAGTGTGGACTCTGCAGTGCAGCAGAAAGAAGCTTCACTCCTGAATCCTCCAGGTTGTTGTCGCTCAGGTACAGCTGTCTCAGATTAGAGGATTGGAAGCTGAGAACTGAGGACAGAGCTTTGCAGCTTTTCTCTGAGAGATTAGAGGAATTCAGCCTGAAAAATAAAGAACACAAAGACATTATATTGATAGTGATATAAGAAGTTAATAGATTTTGAAATTGTTGAATTTGTCTGAAATTGTTGCCTTATTATTTTAAAAACAGAAATGTGGCAGTTTATTTTGACTAAAAAACATTAGAAATACTAAGATACAATGACAAACGAATGAAATTTACCTTTATTAACTAAAATGCTTAATTGGTTAAATGTGTAATTGGATAAAAAATAAAATATCCTTTGATCTGACCTGAGTGATTCCAGTGTACAATGTGGATTTTGCACTGCTGCACCCAGAAGCTTGACTCCTGAATCCTGTAGATTGTTGTTACTCAGATCAAGCTCTCTCAGATTACAGAATTGGGAACTGAGGACTGAGGACAGAACTTCACAGCTTTTCTCTGAGAGATTACAAATATTCAGCCTGAAAGATAAAGAACACAAATGCAAAAAAAAAAAAAAACACACCAAAAAAACCATTGGCTTTATAGTGTACCGCATTTTTAATGTTTCAGGACTGAATGAAATTCTTGTCTTATTTTATACACAGAAATGTGGCAGTTTACAGTGACTAAGAAATGTTAAAAATACTAAGATACAGCAACAATTGAAATTTACCAACCTGAGAGTTTCCAGTATGCAATGTGGATTCTGCAGTGGAGCACACAGAAGCTTCAATCCCATATCCTGCAGATTGTTGTTACTCAGATCCAGCTCTCTCAGATTAGAGGACTGGGCGCTGAGAACTAAGGACAGAGATTCGCAGCTTCTCTTAGAGAGGAAACAGCCATTCAGTCTGAAAACCAAACAAAAAAAGTATGTGTTTAAATATAAACACTTTTAATGTTCATATGAATTTTACATTCAATGTTCAAATCATAATTATACCTCTAAATGGAAAATAGTGAGCAACTGGTATATACAGGACTGGTGGTCACGATTCTAACCTCTTTCTAAGCTCTTCTCTGAGCCCTTGGCATTTCTCCAGCTTCTCGTGTTCCTTATTCCTGATATTGCTGTCATTCGGAACCGCTACATCAGGGGTGTCAAACTCAAATACACAGTGGGCCAAAATTCAAAACTGGAACAAAGTCGCGGGCTAACGTTAATAGTTAATAGTTAATAGTTATTGAAATATATATTTATTCCTCCAAATATAAGAATGAATCTTTTCTTATGGACTCAAAAACGTTTTGCTGAAAAACTGAATATGGAACAAGCAAAGCTTAATACTAAACAATATATACAGTGGGGCAAAAAAGTATTTAGTCAGCCACCGATTGTGCAAGTTCCCCCACTTAAAATGATGACAGAGGTCAGTAATTTGCACCAGAGGTACACTTCAACTGTGAGAGACAGAATGTGAAAACAAAATCCATGAATTCACATGGTAGGATTTGTAAAGAATTTATTCGTAAATCAGGGTGGAAAATAAGTATTTGGTCACCTCAAACAAGGAAAATCTCTGGCTCTCACAGACCTGTAACGTCTTCTGTAAGAAGCTTTTCTGTCCCCCACTCGTTACCTGTATGAATGGCACCTGTTTGAACTCATCATCTGTATAAAAGACACCTGTCCACAGCCTCAAACAGTCAGACTCCAAACTCCGCCATGGCCAAGACCAAAGAGTTTCGAAGGACACCAGGAAAAGTATTGTAGACCTGCACCAGACTGGGAAGAGTGAATCTACAATAGGCAAGCAGCTTGGTGTGAAAAAATCAACTGTGGGAGCAATCATCAGAAAATGGAAGACATACAAGACCACTGATAATCTCCCTCGATCTGGGGCTCCACGCAAGATCTCATCCCGTGGGGTCAAAATGATCATGAGAACGGTGAGCAAAGATCCCAGAACCACACGGGGGGACCTGGTGAATGACCTGCAGAGAGCTGGGACCAAAGTAACAAAGGTCACCATCAGTAACACACTACGGCAGGGAATCAAATCCCGCAGTGCCAGACGTGTTCCGCTGCTGAAGCCAGTGCATGTCCAGGCCCGTCTGAAGTTTGCCAGAGAGCACATGGATGATACAGCAGAGGATTGGGAGAATGTCATGTGGTCAGATGTTACCAAAGTAGAACTTTTTGGAATAAACTCAACTCGTCGTGTTTGGAGGAAGAAGAATACTGAGTTGCATCCCAAGAACACCATACCTACTGTGAAGCATGGGGGTGGAAACATCATGCTATGGGGCTGTTTTTCTGCCAAGGGGACAGGACGACTGATCCGTGTTAAGGACAGAATGAATGGGGCCATGTATCGTGAGATTTTGAGCCAAAACCTCCTTCCATCAGTGAGAACTGTGAAGATGAAACGAGGCTGGGTCTTCCAACATGACAATGATCCAAAACACACCGCCCGGGCAACAAAGGAGTGGCTCCGTAAGAAGCATTTGAAAGTCCTGGAGTGGCCTAGCCAGTCTCCAGACCTCAACCCCATAAAAAATCTGTGGCCGGAGTTGAAAGTCCGTGTTGCTCGGCGACAGCCCCAAAACATCACTGCTCTCGAGAAGATCTGCATGGAGGACTGGGCCAAAATACCAGCTACTGTGTGTGCAAACCTGGTAAAGACCTATAGTAAACGTTTGACTCTGTTATTGCCAACAAAGGTTATGTTACAAAGTATTGAGTTGTATTTTTGTTATTGACCAAATACTTATTTTCCACCCTGATTTACGAATAAATTCTTTACAAATCCTACCATGTGGATTCATGGATTTTTTTTTCACATTCTGTCTCTCACAGTTGAAGTGTACCTCTGGTGCAAATTACTGACCTCTGTCATCATTTTAGGAGGGGGAACTTGCACAATCGGTGGCTGACTAAATACTTTTTTGCCCCACTGTATATTAGCTGTACAATACCAGTAGGCCAGCTCTAATAGTAATTTGGTATGGTTTCGTGGGCCAAATGTAATTAGGCTGCGGGCCAAATTTGGCCCACGGGCCAGAGTTTGACACCTATGCGCTACATCGATCACTACGGCCGTCTTCTTCTGTTTGTCTACCACCACTATGTCCGGTTGGTTAGCCACCACCATTTTGTCCGTCTGTATCTGGAAGTCCCACAGGATCTTAGCTCGGTCATTCTCCACCACCCTTGGGGGCATCTCCCATTTTGACCTCGGGACTTCCAGGTTATACTCGGCAAAGATGTTCCTGTACACTATGCCGGCCACCTGGTTATGGCGTTCCATGTATGCCTTGCCTGCTAGCATCTTGCACCCTGCTGTTATGTGCTGGATTGTCTCTGGGGCATCTTTACACAGCCTGCACCTGGGGTCTTGCCTGGTGTGATAGACCCCAGCCTCTATGGATCTTGTACTCAGAGCTTGTTCTTGTGCTGCCATGATTAGTGCCTCTGTGCTGTCTTTCAGTCCAGCTTTGTCCAGCCACTGGTAGGATTTCTGGATATCAGCCACCTCCTCTATCTGCCGGTGGTACATACCATGCAGGGGCCTGTCCTTCCATAATGGTTCCTCGTCTCCCTCCTCTTTCTTGGGATTCTGCTGCCTGAGGTATTCACTGAGCACTCGGTCAGTTGGGGCCATCTTCCCAATGTATTCATGGATGTTCGTTGTCTCATCCTGGACTGTGGTGCTGACACTCACCAGTCCCCGGCCCCCTTCCTTCCTTCCACTTAGCGTACAGCCTCAGGGTGCTGGACTTGGGGTGAAACCCTCCATGCATGGTAAGGAGCTTTCTTGTCTTTATGTCAGTGGCTTCTATCTCCTCCTTTGGCCAGCCTATTACCCCAGCAGGGTACCTGATCACGGGCAGGGCGTACGTGTTGATGGCCCGGATCTTGTTCTTACCATTCAGCTGACTCCTCAGGACTTGCCTGACCCTCTGCAGGTACTTGGTGGTTGCAGCCTTTCTAGCGGCCTCTTCATGGTTCCCATTTGCCTGTGGGATCCCCAGGTACTTATAACTGTCCTCTATGTCTGCAATGTTGCCTTCTAGTAGTTCAATCCCCTCAGTTCTGACTACCTTCCCTCTTTTTGTTACCATCCGACTACACTTCTCCAGTCCGAACGACATTCCAATGTCATTGCTGTATAGCCTGGTAGTGTGGATCAGTGAATCGATGTCTCGTTCACTCTTGGCATACAGCTTGATGTCATCCATGTACAGGAGGTGGCTGATAACTGCTCCGTTCTGTAGTCGGTATCCGTAGCCAGTCTTGTTAATGATCTCACTGAGGGGGTTCAGGCCTATGCAGAACAGCAGTGGGGACAGAGCATCTCCTTGGTAGATCCCGCACTTGATGGTGACTTGTGCTATGGGCTTGGAGTTGGCCTCTAGTGTTGTACGCCACATCCCCATTGAGTTCCTGATGAAGGCTCTTAGGGTCCCGTTGATCTTGTACAATTCTAGGCATTCCAGTATCCAGCTGTGGGGCATTGAGTCATAGGCCTTCTTGTAATCAATCCAGGCAGTGCACAGGTTGGTCAGTCTGGTCTTGCAGTCTCGGCTGACTGTTCTGTCTACCAGTAGCTGGTGTTTTGCGCCTCTGGTATTTTTGCCAATTCCTTTCTGTGTCCCGCTCATGTATTGACCCATGTGCCTGTTCATCTTAGCCGATATGATGCCTGACAGGAGCTTCCATGTAGTACTGAGGCAGGTTATTGGTCGGTAGTTGGAGGGGACCGGTCCCTTCTTGGGGTCCTTGGGGATCAGGACCGTCCGACCTTCGGTTAGCCATTCCGGGTGTCTCTCGTTAACTAGCAGCTGGTTCATTTGTGCTGCCAGACGCTCGTGGAGTGCAGTCAGCTTCTTTAGCCAGTAGGCGTGAACCATGTCGGGCCCTGGTGCTGTCCAACTCTTCATACTGGAGACCCTTTCTATCTGCCACTGTGATGGTTACTGGACCCTGTTCAGGGAGGTCGCTGTGGTCTGCCCTCAGATCCACTAGCCACTGAGCATTGCCGTTGTGGGTTGCGTCCTTCTCCCATATGCTCTTCCAGTATTGCTCCGTCTCCAGCCTTGGTGGTGCTGTTCTCTTATTATTATTATTGTTCCCTTGCCACTGAGAGTACACCTTTGCTGGTTCTGTGGAGAACAGCTGGTTTATTCTCCTGCCTTCTGTCTCTCTGGTGTACCTCCTCAAGCGGCTGGCCAAGGCTGTGAGTCTTTGCTTGGCAGTTTCCAAGGCCTCAGGTATGGACAATTGCTGTATTTCTTATGCACCTTCTTTGTCGCACCTTTCTGCAACTCCGTTAGTTGGCTAACCTCCCTCCGTGCTACTTTGATCTCTATATCATCCTGAATAGGATGACGGACCTATGGATATATATATATATATACATACATACATACATACATACATACAAACAACTAAAAGGAAATTCTCAATCTCTCCTTGTTGTATAGCTTAGCTTTTCAAACAGTTTTAACAGTTACTTTAGTCTGACAAAAGCTGAATGACGAATTAGCGCTTCCAGTCAGAGACTGAGGCTACGTCCACACGTACACGGGTATTTTTGAAAACGGAGATTTTCCGTTTTCGTTTTAAAAAATAATCCCGTCCACACATAAAGGGAGCAATGAAGGAAAACGCTGCTATGAACATGCCAAAGCAGCAGGTGGCGCTAGATTCCTAACTGTGCAGAAATGTTGGCCAATCAGAAGTCTAGAAGCCTCGGTGGGAAAAAGTAAACAAAGCTGGGGCATAGAAGCAGAACCGAGTCATATGTGTGGACGGACAGTAACTGTGTGTGTGTGTGTATATGTAAGCATTTAAACACTGCAGAGAGTAGAATTAACAGTATTGTAGAAATTCATTTCACCAAAACAATAACGTTGCGCACAGTGTGACGTCAAAAAATGCGCACACCTTTGACACTGCGTTTTCTCCGTTTTTCTAGTCCACACGTAAATGCAAAAACGGAGTTTTCAAAAATCTCCGTTTTCAGTGACCAAAAACACCGTTTACGTGTGGACGAAAGGTGCAAACGCATAGAAAAATCTGCGTTTTCAAAAATAACGGGTACGTGTGGACGTAGCGCATGCACCAGTTTATTGTATTTCCAGACTTGCTTTCGGCACAATTTACAGTGCACGCTACTCTGTTTTTTGTCAGACTTGAAATAGCCGAAATACCTTCACACTACGGAACTTCTATGGCTCTTCTGTTCGACAATCTCTCCGGCATTGGAACCATCATCTGTTTTCTCTTCGGTCACGCTCGGTTGATTTTTCTAGTCCGCACACTCATTTCCTCCATGGTGGCCGGCTGCTTCCCAAACAAATACACATGTGCGGCTTGGCACTTGTGCTGTACGTAACAAGTCACGTGACGTGACGCTGCGGCTGTGATTGGTTCGGCTCTGCGCTACGTAATTTGGATTGGCAGTTCTTTTTTTTCTTTTTTTTTTTTTAAGAGGACAAGAGCGGCGAGGTCTATCGCGATAGTTACATTTTTCTATCGAGAAAAAGTTATATCGCGATACATATCGTTATCGTTCTATCGCCCAGTTCTCATTCATTCATACATTCATACATTCATACATACATACATACACACACAATGTCATAACCAATTGGCCGGCATAGTATACAGAAACATCTGTGTCGAATATGGCCTCGAAGTCCCAAGGTCAAAGAGGTCAAAATGGGAGACGCCCCCAAGGGTGGTGGAGAATGACATCATGGAAAGCTGATCAGGCATGGACAACATTGGTGTCAAACCAAAACAATGTGGATGTCAATAAAACCAGCAACCTGAAAAATGTATGGGTCCCGGTCTGTTCACAAGCACAATCAAAAAAAATTTGCATAAAACTATGATCACATATTTACTTACAGAGCCTTCTTGGAGGCTTTGACCACTGGCAGCAGCCTCAGAAGAGCCTCCTCTGAAGCAGAGTATTTCTTCAGGTCAAACACATCCACATCTTTTTCTGATGACAGTAAGATGAAGACCAGAGCTGACCACTGAGCAGGAGACAGTTTATCTGTGGAGAGATTTCCTGATCTCAGGGACTGTTGGATATCCTCCACTAGAGAACGATCATTCAGTTCATTCAGACAGTGGAACAGATTGATGCTTTTCTCTGCGGACAGATTCTCATTGAGCTTCTTTTTGATGTACTGGACTGTTTCCTGATTGGTCTGTGAGCTACTTCCTGTCTGTGTCAGCAGACCTCGTAGGAGAGTATGATTGGTCTGCAGTGAAAGACCCAGGAGGAAGCGGAGGAACAAGTCCAGGTGTCCATTTGGACTCTGCAAGGCCTTGTTCACAGCACTCTGGTAGAAGTGTGTCTCTGCAGATTCTCCTTTTTCAGACTTCTGGGAAATCATTTGTTGTTGTTTAAGCAGATTGACTCCAGAGTTGATGAAGGTCAGATGGACATGAAGAGCAGCCAGAAACTCCTGAACACTCAGATGGATGAAGCAGAACACCTTGTCCTGGTACAGTCCTCTCTCCTCTTTAAAGATCTGTGTGAACACTCCTGAGTACACTGAGGCTGCTCTGATATCGATGCCACACTCTGTCAGGTCTGATTCATAGAAGATCAGGTTTCCTTTCTGCAGCTGATCAAAAGCCAGTTTTCCCAGAGATTCAATCATCTTCCTGCTCTCTGGACTCCAGTGTGGATCTGTCTCAGCTCCTCCATCATACTTGACCGTCCTCACTTTGGCCTGAACCACCAGGAAGTGGATGTACATCTCAGTCAGAGTCTTGGGCAGCTCTCCTCTCTCTCTGGTTTTCAGAACATCCTCCAGAACTGTAGCAGTGATCCAGCAGAAGACTGGGATGTGGCACATGATGTGGAGGCTCCGTGATGTCTTGATGTGTGAGATGATCCTGCTGGCCTGATCCTCATCTCTGAACCTCTTCCTGAAGTACTGCTCCTTCTGTGGGTCAGTAAATCCTCTGATCTCTGTCACCATCTCAACACATTCAGATGGGATCTGATTGGCTGCTGCAGGTCGTGTGGTTATCCAGAGGCGAGCAGAGGGAAGCAGTTTCCCCCTGATGAGGTTTATCAGCAGCACATCCACTGAGGTGGACTTTCTAGGGTCAGTTACGATTATAGTTTTGTGGAAGTCCAGAGGAAGTCGACACTCATCCAGACCATCAAAGATGAACACAACCTGGAAGTCTTCAAAGCTGCAGATTCCTGCTTCTTTGGTTTCAGTAAAGAAGCGATGAACAAGTCCCACCAAGCTGAACTTTTCCTCTTTCAGCACATTCAGCTCTCTGAAAGTGAATGGAAATATGAACTGGATGTGCTGGTTGGCTTTGTCTTCAGCCCAGTCCAGGGTGTATTTCTGTGTTAAGACTGTTTTCCCAATGCCAGCCACTCCCTTTGTCAGCACTGTTCTGATTGGTTCATCTCTTCCAGGTGAGGCTTTAAAGATGTCCTCTTGTCTGATTGTTGTTTCTGGTCTGTCTGGTTTCCTGGATGCTGTTTCAATCTGTCTGACCTCATGTTCATCATTGACCTCTGCAGTCCCTCCCTCTGTGATGTAGAGCTCTGTGTAGATCTGATTCAGAAGGGTTGGGTTTCCTGCTTTAGCAATCCCCTCAAACACACACTGGAACTTCTTCTTTAGTGCAGATTTAAGGGTACGATGACAAACGGCAGCAGAAAGTTCTAAATAACAATAATAAAAATAGAACATCAACAAATCAGTTCATGTTTAACAAAAATGTTTGTGACAATTCCAGTTCTGCTAAGCAATTATTGACTACATGTTGGTCCATCTCTTGAGACATTAGCATAATTGTTCCCTTTATCCAGCAGCTCAAATCTTTGCAGAAATGCTCTTACTACTCTGCAGATGGTCAGCCAGCTCCTCCTGCTTCATTCTCCTCAGGAAGTTAAGTGTGATCTTCTCAAATGCCTCTCTGTTGTTCTTCCTCTGCTCATCATCCTCTGTCTGACTCTGTAACCATTCTGGGTAATCTGGACTCAGAACCTTCTGGATCTTCTTCAGCTCGTTCTTCACAAAAGTGATGATGTTGTTCTCCAGCAGCTGGAACAGAATACATTATGAATGAGCCAATCAGACTGAAATCATGGAGCCAAACATCAGATCCATATTGGGCACACTGACAATCCACTGGTCTACAAAGAGCAGCATGGAGATGACTGTGAACAGAATAGATGTAAAAGTAGTTGTTGTACATGTACAGACCATAAATATGGAGTCCATGTGTGTTTGATGCTGCTGGGCAGACTGACCACTGTGAACCTCTGAGCTCCGCTGGTCCACTCTGTGGAGGAATCATGAAGAATTAGTTCAAGCACAGGATAAAGATCCAGGAGTTTTCTGGTAAGGACCAGTGTTCAAAAACCTGCAGAAACTTAGAGTTTAGAGCTTGACAAACTGTATTCAGATGAAGATACGTTTAGTTTCTTTCTTTTCAACTTAAGTCTCTCCTTAAATCCATGTAATCTTTTACAGTTTGCTCACCATTCATGTACACAAAGACAGAGCAACTACCAGGGGAGTGTATTTAATCCAGTTTTCTACTGATAAACATATAGTCCACGCTACGCCCTAGAACAGGGGTCAGCAACCCGCGGCTCTTTAATCTTTATTTTGCGGCTTCGGGTGATTTGGGAAAATAAATTAGAAGTATTTAGCTTAAGTGCATTTTATTTGTGTTTAGTTCTTTTTTTTTTTAAAAACTTGTACTTCTAAATTGGAAGATTATTGTGTTTTTGAAATATAAAAATAAAATTATATCTTATTATTTTTTCATCGCTCAAAATAAGCGTCACACTCGCGGAAGCCGGTGTACCCGCCGAGACGCCGTGCATTTATCGAGACTTTCAACCCCAGGCAGGCCAATTATGGATCTTCAGATCCACATTATGTCGGCAGCTGTTCTCCACCGTGAACTATGTTAAAAACAAACACTGCTCACACCCCACAGATGACAGCTCACGGTCCTGCGTAAAGATGAAAGCCCCGATTTGCAGACAGGACCAGAAGATGAGGTTCGGGACCAGAAGTCTCATTGTAAACATATCACGGCAGACCCGACGATGTTTGCATGGACGCGCTTTTCAGCATCTCTTTATTGACCGCTTTTCACACACGGTTGCTGTACGCACACGGCCGGCTGTAGCTTCTCAGCTCACAGCCCGACAACACAGCAGAGAGAGCACAGACTTTAAGGCGGCGAGGCGTGATTGCGGGTGTCGCTCAGGTGCGTCCGACTCCCAGCGGCACTGCAGACCACGCCCCATCAAACACATTAACCAGGTAAAATATATATTTAGGCAGAATTTTGCAAATATCTATTTTTTTTTAGTGGCATAGTGCATTTTTTCCAATTATTCTTTTTAAAAATTTAGGTCAAGGCTTTTGGAGCCTTGACCTGAAAAGGGTGGCGGATCACAACAGTTCTTGTTTGCTACATGGATCAATTTAGTTCAGCTGGGTGTCTTTCCTTTTGTTATATTTCTTTACGAGTTCAAAATGTGTTAATTATATAAATAAAATGTAATTTTCTCTGTAGCACTTCATGGATTTCATAAGCAGCACACCTTAGTTGCTCTGTGGATTCTTTTAAAAAGCAGTTAAAAACTTTTCTGTTCAAACAAGCCTTTTGTTGATCTACGTATTTTATGTTCTTTACATTATTTACATTTGATCTTTTAGATTGTGTATAATGTCTATTGATTGTATTGTTTATTTTAATATTTAAGTACAGCACTTTGTGACTGCCTGTCTGTGAAAAGCGCTTAATAAATAAACTTTACTTACTTACTTTAGTTGTTCACACAAAGCATAAAGGTAAAAAACAATATATACAGTATTTTCTTCATTTTAGATTTCAAAAAGTATTTGCGGCTCCCAGTGTTTTCTTTTGTGTGGAAACCGGGTCCAAGTGGCTCTTTGGGTGTTAAAGGTTGCTGACCCCTGCCCTAGAAGTTACTAACAAATTTACTAAACCACCAATATATTAAATAAAACATTTGAAAAATATAGAAACCCTAAACTAAACATTTTTCTTCACCCAACATAAGGAAAAAAACTTTTGAATGCATGTTCCTTGTCAGTAATAATAGATTAACTTTATATCTGTGGCAATATTAACAAACTTTATTTTGTAATGGAGTCTTTCAGGAATCGAGGCCTCCCTCTCCCAGCTCTAAACTTGTGTAACTGCTGATCAATCCTACATCATTGAGTGAATCTGAGCTCAGTCCTTCACACAGAGCAGCTTCAGCTCTGGGTGTTGGTGAATTTTCACTTCAGGAACTTCTACAAAATTTCTGCTGTATTAGGATCCAGAGTTAGAGTTTGTTTGGTGCTTCTAAAACATGTTATTATTATGATTCTTCGATGTCCTTTGGGAGAATGACTTGTTTCTTTTGTGTCACTGTTTCACTTTCTCCTGAGAATCAGTCCACATACAGCTGTTTTGAATTGTTGGTGTAACTGTGAATTCATCAGTCCATTAATGATGGTGAGGCTTTCTGACCCAGAAACATCAAAACAGGCCAAAGCTCTATGGTGACCATGTTTCAAAGAAAGAATAAATAATAATAGTGTTTTTCTTTCTTTTCATTTAATTCTAATCTCTTGTCACGTGACTTAGCCACATGACATTTAGCTGTAGGCAGTGTTTTTGGAGTGCAGTACTTTATCCTTGCAGCGCTGCTATGAACACCACTGTTGTTCAGTGTTGTCCTGATGGAGTCTCATTAACAGCAGCCAGTATGATCCAGGCTTTAGCTGCTGGGTCTCTGTGTGACCTCTCAGACTGTTTAACAGATCAGACACAAAGAGAATCAGAGCAGCTCTGTTCTTTAAAGACAAACATGAACCCACTCAGGTCACACTTTCCCCACAGATATGAGCATCACTGTCCTCAAACAGCAAATGACCAAGTCGAACGTTTTGATCTTTTCTCTTTCATCGTTTTCTTTTTAATGAATCTTTGTAAAAATCTGAGGATCTTTCAGGTCATATTTATCCAGGAAAACACAAACATGTAAAGGAGTCATCACAGCTCTCTGACCTCGTTGCTCCAGGTTCACCACTGAAATTTGGATTGCTATCTTTGGACCGGTCACTCCTCACAGACGTACAGCTGGATCCTGCAGACTCTGCTCTGTCCTCCTCTCCCTCCATCATTATCTTCTTGTGGACTTCAGTCAGTCTGAGAGGTAAACCACAAACACTCAGTGAGTTCACATTAACAGAAGTAACTGAATTACAGTCGCTGACCTCTGACCTGTCATATAACCTAGAAACCAGGTCACATGATCCACATCTGCTGACTCTGAAATTTAAGACCTTCCAATAGCAAAAGACATAAACTAAGATATGGACAGAATATTAGGAGCAGCTATTGGTATGATGCAGTCAGCTCACTGTAAACTCCAACCTCAGTGTGAAACGATATCAAAGCTCTTTTGTGGCCACTCAGCCAATTTAGGATCACCGGATGTTTACACATGATGTCTGTGACTTGTTCTCAGACAATTAAATACCATCAGGACTGCAGCTGAAAGGGGAAAAAAAGATCTCATGAAATATTTTATAACCAGATTCTCTTAATGATAAAGTTGTGAGACTGATCTTTCTTGCTGCCTCCAAAAATAATAACACAACAGCTTTCTTTACAGTCTGACTGTGTCAAACATTTATCACACATATTCATACAGAGCTTCTAACACTGAAAACTGCACAGAGCTTTCCTCTCACACCACCATTCACCTTCATTCTGTATTATGTGTTAATCTCTGCATATGCTTATATCTCTTGGCTTCTTCTTTGGGTGGTACTGTCACTTGGTGTTCACTTTTTCTGTGGTAGAGTTCCAACACACGGTGGTGTTTTTGTGTATTTATCTGTATAGCAGTTTAATTTAAAACTTTTAGATAACTTGTTATTTTGTCGTATAATCTTGAATGGTAAATGGCCTGTATTTATATAGCGCTTTACTAGTCCCTAAGGACCCCAAAGCGCTTTACACATCCAGTCATCCACCCATTCACACACACATTCACACACTGGTGATGGCAGCTACATTCTAGCCACAGCCACCCTGGGGCGCACTGACGAGGCTGCCGGACACTGGCACCACCGGGCCCTCTGACCACCACCAGTAGGCAACGGGTGAAGTGTCTTCACGTGCTTCATCTGAAGTGCACTCTTTGAACTCACTAATTCATATCCAAAGTATTCACTCAATGTGCCTAGCTTAGCTTAGCTCATAGCCAACTCGCTAGCATTGCCTCTTCACCTGCACTTTCCTGCTCATTCTATCAGATATTTAGTTACTCCTTGGCCTCCTTTAGAAGTAATGATACTTGTAACAAATGTAGGCTATTTGCTAGTCTGGAGGCCAGGATCACTGAATTGGAGACTCTGCTTCGCATACTTGAAAAACCCATAGCTAGCCAGGCCCCTGTAGCTGGTGCAGCCGAAGGTGGTGTAGGTCCCACTAGCTCTCCCGTAGCAGACTGTCCTGAGCAGCCAGGCAAACAGGATGGCTGGGTGACGGTGAGGAGGACAGTGTCACACAGTGGAAATTTGTGTTTTTATGTTTTATGTTGTTTTGGATCATACTGTGTATTGGTACATAGAGTATTGATTTTATTTGCATGGTTTTATTATGATATTTATATTGTATGTTTTAGTGTTGTCGCACAATATTCTTTTAATCCACTGTGGACAAGGCAAACAATAGTAGGCACCTGTGGAGGTGGGGGCATTCCCAAACTGACGTGTTAAAGGGGATGGTGAGCGCAGAGACAGGGGGATGAGACGCACGAGAAAGTGCTGCTTGATTGTTTGGTGCCACGAGTCATTCGGTGACGGACCGACCAGCGGAATCTGGCGATCCAGTCCCGAGGCCGTGTTCAGGTGTGGAGTGTGGCTGGAATGTGTGGTGACGCGCCGTCAGGAGGAGACAGGTCTGTGGCAGGAGCCTCCTCCTTGGTCTTCTGGCTGGCGTGATTTCCATCCCGGAAGAGGAATTCCTCTCCTGTTTCTTCCAGATAAGGAACATTTGGCTGAGTGTGGCTGCACTCTGGTATTACGGAATATTGTGGGGGGGATTTTAGCATGTGGGAAACATTGTAGTACCGTATTTTCACGACTATAAGGCACACATAAAAGTCTTAGATTTTCTTCAAAATGTACGGCGCGCCCTATAGTGCAGTGTGCCCTGTGTGTGTTGTTGTTGTAAGGCGGACGTAGTAGAGAACACCATGAGAACGCTAAAGGGAGAAGTGTGGGCGTTGATTGTATATAAAAGAACAGGTATGTGCATTATGCAGAACATCGTTGTTTTAACAACCCTGAAAATGGCAAAGAGACACGCTTATGAAGCGCAGTTTAAACTGAAGGCCATCAGCAACACGGAGGAACATGGAAATCGAGCAACCGCGAGAGAATTTAAGATTAATGAATCGATGGTTCGCAAGTGGAGGAAGCTGGAAAACGAGCTCTGACAGGTCAAGAACATGCAGCTGAGTTTCCGCGGACATAAGGCAAGGTGGCCCGAGTTGGAGGAAAGACTCGAGCAGTGGATCATCGAGCAAAGAACGAGTGGGAGAAGCGTTTCGACGGTCACCATTCGACTAAAAACAGTAACGCTAGCAGAAGAAATGAAAATTGAACATTTCAAAGGAGGTCCGTCTTGGTGCTTTCGTTTCATGAAACGGTGCCATTTTTCCATCCGGACCAGGACTACGGTAGCGCAGCAACTTCCAGCGGATTATAATGACAAGCTGGCCATCTTCCGCTCCTACTGCAGCAAACACATTGCCGACAAACACATCCAGCCCAGCCACATCACTAACATGGAAGAGGTCCCGCTCACTTTCGACATCCCGGTGAGTCACACTGTGGAGAAGAAGGGGACCAGCACGGTAGCGATCTGCACAACAGGGCACGAAAAGTTTTCTTTTACTGTTGTGCTTGGCTGCCATGCTAATGGACAGAAACTGCCGCCTATGATGATTTTTAAGAGAAAGACTTTGCCTAAAGAGAAGTTTCCAACAGGAATCATCATTAAGGCAAATGAAAATGGCTGGATGGATGAGGAAATGATGAAAGAGTGGCTGAGGGAGGTGCATGTAAGGAGACCAGGTGTTTTTTTTTTCACGCATCACCATCGCTGTTGGGCACGCATATAGTCACAGATCATCTCACAGTCGATGTGAAAAAACAAGTGAAACAAATTAACTGTGAGCTTGCTGTCATTCCGGGAGGCCTGACAAAGGAACTCCAACCGCTGGACATCGGTGTGAACCGCCCGTTCAAAGTAAGGCTGCGAGCGGCGTGGGAGTGATGGATGACCGATGGGGACCACAGTTTCACTAAGAGTGGAAGGCAGCAAGGGGCGAGTTACGCCACAATTTGCGAATGGATTGTAGATGCTTGGGCTAACATGTCTGCTGCCACTATTGTTCGAGCTTTCGCAAAAGCCGGCATCATTTCCGAGGAGCCGCACAGCAAAGAAAGTGACTCTGACAGAGAAGAAAGTGAACCTGGCATATTTGATGGAGATTTAGCGCAGCTGTTCAATTCAGAAACAGTGGATGAGGACTTCGATGGGTTTGATTGTTGACGATTACCGGTAAAATAAATGTGAATACCAAACTCAGTTTTGCTCCCGCTCTATTTTTTGTGTGTGTTGTTGTTGTAAGGCGGACGTAGTAGAGGACACCATGAGAACGTTAAAGGGGGAAGTGTGGGCGTAGATTGTATATAAAACCCGCGCCCTACAATCAGGTGCGCCTTATGTGTGAGTTAAATACAGTAATGTCACACATAACTGAGACTGCGCCTTTTAGTACGGTGCATCTTATGGTCGTGAAAATACGATATTAGTTTGGAGAGTGTATAATTATTTCTACCGGCAGGTGTTTTAGCGTATTGAGAACGTTCTTTTTATTGTATTGGGGTATTTTAAAATTGTATTTTTAATTCTGGTTTTACCTTTTTCCATGGAAATAAATGGTGTGTTTAAGGCCGATTTAGTCTCTGCGCCCTGAGCACTGACCCACTCACTCCCCTTCTTCCTGTATGTGAACGGACTTTGTGGTGAAGATTTGGATCCACCAGTTTTAGCGGCTAGAGAAGCATAGTCTTAAACAGAAGCCGCAGGTACACCACCAACCTGTTCATGTGTCTCACCGTTTTTCCCTACTCAGCGACACACCTGCCAGGGGTCAAACTCTGGTAATTGCCAATTCTGTTCTTAGACATGTTAAGCTTGAGACACAAGCAACAATAGTCAATTGTCTTCCAGGGGCCAGAGCAGGTGACATTGTGGGAAATGTAAAACTGCTGGCTAAGAGTAAACATAAATTCAGTAAAATCATAATTCACGTCGGCAGTAATGACACCCGGTTAAGTCAATTGGAGCTAACTAAAATCAATATGGGATGGGTGTGTAACTTTGCCAAAACAATGTCGGACTCTGTAGTTTTGCAATGAAACTTAATTAATCAAAGAAACAAAAACCAGCAAAAAATTGAAAAGTTGGGTCGGAGCATCCATCACTGGAGCCATCTTTGAACGCAGTACGTCAGTACTCTTGCTGCAGCATTTTGGATTAACTGAAGGCTTTTCAGTGAGTTTTTAGGACTTCCTGATAATAATGAATTACAGTAGTCCAGCCTCGAAGTAATAAATGCATGAACTAGTTTTTCAGCATCACTCTGAGACAGGATATTTCTAATTTTAGAGATGTTGCGCAAATGGAAGAAAGCAGTCTTACATAGCTGCATTGAAGGACATGTCCTGGTCAAAAATGACTCCAAGGTTCCTCACAGTGTTACTGGAGGCCAAGGTAATGCCATCCAGAGTAAGAATCTGGTTAGATACCATATTTCTAAGATTTTCAGGGCCGAGTACAATCTCCACGCAACATTGCAGAGGCGTGAAAGCCAAGACAGCCCTACAACATCCAGAGCCTTCAGGAACTCGGGGCGGACCTCATCCACTCCAACTCCTTGGTGGCTCTGCACAGTACAGGCTCTGACTATGCACAGTACAGGTAGAGCACTGCTTTCCACTCCTGAGTCGCCTGACTGTTTGCCAGAATCTCTTCGAGGCAGTCCGAAAGTCTTTTTCCATGGCCTCCCACACCTGAGTTTTGGCTTCAGCCACTGCCCGAGCTGCATCCCGTTTGGCCTGTCGGTACCTATCAGCTAGGCGTTCCCAGCACACCCTCACTACACGTTTAGGCGCGCCGGGTCTGTCCAGCGTCCTCCCCGGCCACCTGATCCAACTCACCACCAGGTGGTGATCAGTTGACAGCTCAGCCCCTCTCTTTACCTGAGTGTCCAGAACATATGGTCGCATGTCTGGTGATACGATTACAAAATCGATCTGTGATTTGCACAGAAGTCCAATAACAAAACACCACTCGGATTCAGATCAAGGAGGCCGTTCCTCCCAATCACGCCCCGCCAGGTCTCGCTGTCATTACCCACGTGAGCATTGAAGTCTCCCAGTAGGACAACAGAGTCTCTAGGCGGAGCACCTTCCAGCACCCCACCCAGGGACTCGAAAAAGGCTGGATACTCAGAGCTGCCGCTGGGCGCATAAGCGCAGATGGCAGTCAGGACCCGTTCCCCAACCCAAAGGCGCAGCGAACAAACCCTCTCATCCACCGGGAACAACCCCAACGTATAGGCAGCGAGCTGAGGGAATATTAGAATACCCACCCCAGCCCGCCGCCTCTCACCAGAGGCAACTCCAGACTGAGACAGAGTCCAGCCCCTCTCCAGGAGACTGGTTCCAGAGCCCAAGCCATGCGTTGAGGTAAGCCCGACTATATCTAGCTGGTACCTCTCAGCCTAACGCACCAACTCAGGCTCCTTCCCCACCAGAGATGTGACATTCCATGTTATTTATTTATCTGAATGAAGAAGCAGAAAGTTAGCGGCCATCCAGGTCTTTATGTCTTTAAGACATTCCTCCAGTTTAACTAATTGGTGTGTGTTATCTGGCTTCATGGATAGATAGAGCTGGGTGTCATCTAAATAGCAGTGAAAATGTATACTATGTCTTCTAATGATACTGCCTAGGGGAAGCATGTATAATGTAAACAGAATTGGTCCTAGCACTGAACCCTGTGGAACACCATAACTGACCTTAGTGTGTGAAGAGGACTCTCCATTTACATGCACAAATTGGAGTCTATTAGATAGATATGATACAAACCACTGCAGCACAGTACCTGTAATAGCTAAAGCATGCTCTAATTGCGCTAATAGAATATTATGGTCAACAGTATCAAACGCTGCACTAGGGCTGCACGATTTTTCATAAAATGAGAATCACGATTTTTTTGGCTTAGAATTGAGATCACGATTCTCTCACGATTTTCTTTTCCAGTATAAATATTTATTGCACTTATTAACTGCAGATCAACTTCGTAACAGTTGAAACTGAACATAAAAACAATAAATAAACATAAAAACAACAAATGTCTCACGTTTTGTGGTTGCCGCAAAATGTTGTACTGCTTGAAATTCTGTCTCCACTGTTGCTCGACACTGCGTGTATAGAGCAGGTAGTGCAACAATAGAAAAATAGTTGCGGGACGGCACTGTGTAGCGTTTGTCTAGGGTGTTGATCATTTTCCTAAATCCCTCGTTTTGCACAGTGTTGATGGGAGCCATATCTTTGGTCAGGTGATAAGTGATAGCCTCTGTAATTTCTTTGTGCCTGCCTTAGAGGACACATTTTCTGCTATGCATGATGAACAACACTTCTCAGTGCTCACTGCAGTTTATTTCCAACAACATCAAGCAGTTAAATCAAAGAGTTCATGTTATTAACAGCTCACCTCTAGACTGGCTTCCGGCTTGAGTGAACGCTGGTGCGCCTGGCTGCCGCGCCTGGCTGCCGCTACTCACTGGTACATTTTTCAATTATTTAGATTACTTGGATTCAGATTTGAATGAACAGGGACATTCACACTCAGGACCAGATCGATCTCTGCCAGGGATTGATTTGCAACGCTTGTCCTCAACATCTGTTATTTTCCGGCTCGGCTCATTTTCCTCCACATAATCGAAGATGTGGGTCAAGATGTTCCTGAGCTGGTCGGCACTATTCTGGATTCTCCTGACGCTCGTCTACCATCCTACAGCTGGACTGCTCCGCTATACAGCCGCTGAGCTCCTGCGCCTTCGCGGGCAGCTGTTGCTCCCGCCGCCGGCGGAGCTCCACTACCACCCGGGCATCACTTTCCAGCCTCGCCGGAGATACATCCATCGCGGGTCCCGCAGGATTTTCCATAACTCCAATGGAATTAAATCGTTCTGGTCTGCTACTCGCCGCCCTCGCAGGAACCCTGATCGGGCTGTCAACCATCGATCTCTAGCCCACCTGCCCAGGGCGCCCACGCGATTAGCAAAAAAGAAGATACTCCACTCAACTTCGGTCTTCTAAACATTCGTTCATTGACAAGTAAGGGACCTCTCATCCAAGACCTCCTATCTGACCGTAAGTTTGACTTTTTCTGCTTAACTGAAACCTGGCAAACACCTGATGATTTTTCTCAGCTAAACGAATCTGCTCCTCTGGGGTTTGTTTACTTTTCTAAACCCCACTGCTCAGGTCGTCCATTCACATGGACAATAATGACCTTCTGATCACCAGAGACTTTTCCTCCTGTCTTGAAGGCTCTGAATTTAAACAATTTATCGACTTTCCCACTCACTCTAAAGGACACACCCTGGACTTGGTTGATTCAGAAATCTATAAATACCACGTACTTCAGTATAAAGACTCCATCAGCAAGGCCAAACAAAGCTTCTACTCTGGTATTATCAGTTCTTATGAGGGTAATGCGAGGACTCTGTTTTCAGTTCTCAACGAACTAATTCAACCCCCCAACACTTTACCACCACACTTCTATTCCTCTGAAACCTGCAACTCCTTGATTCTGTTCTGGACAACGAAAATCAATAACATCCACCAGCAACTCAGATCAAATGTTGTGTCTAAGGCTACGTTCACACTGCAGGCGAAAGCGCATCAAATCCGATTTTTTTGACCCTATGCGACTCATATCCGATCATGGTGTGACAGTGTGAACGGCACAAATCCGATATTTTCAAATCCGATCTGGGTCACTTTCGTATGTGGTCCTGAATCCGATACATATCCGATGTTTTAGAAAGCGACTGCTGTGTGAACGGTCATGTCGCATTAAATCCGTCTTTTAATTCATTGACACAAGACAGACGCCAATTATCAGTGCCGGAGAAGACATCGTGAACGCTTCCTGGCCATCCGGTGAAACTGTTAGGAAGACAACGTTGGAGAAACGTGAACATTTTATTTGTACTGTATAATCTCCAGATTCTGACAGAAATCTGCAGCTATCCTTTGAAGCACCGCTCCTCTAAAACAGCAATAAGGATCAATATTAGGTTATCTGCATTATTATGTAAATAACAAAATAACTTAAAGCAAAAATTGGGAAACGTGAAGTCCGAAGTCTTTATATTAAGGGCCATCAGTCAAACATATTGTTTGCTCTGGGTCTAAACAGAGCCCGTTGCGCATGAGGGCCGCTTTGAGCGTTCACACTAGAGCGCGTTTGCTGTCGCATTTTATTTGTAGTGTGAACGAGCAGACAAAAACATCGGATTTGATCAAAAATTCGGAATTGAGCATCAAGACCTGCAGTGTGAACGCAGCCTAAGCCCTCTCCAGAACCTCTTCTCTTTTTTGAGCCGTTTTCCACTTTGTATCTTCCTGATTTATCCGATATTTCCGAGTTCATATGTAAATCAAAGCCTGCCACATGTCATCTTGACTCCATGCCCACGGGGCTTGTGAAATCCTGCCTCTCTTCTTTACTCCCACTCATCTCTGCTATCATTCACTCTTCTCTCACCACCGGTATCGTTCCCTCAGTCAAGACTGCTCTAGTCACTCCTATACTGAAAAAACCTTCTTTAGATCCTAACAACTTTAACAACCTCCGTCCGATTTCCAATCTACCCTTCATTTCTAAGATACTCAAAAAAGTGGTTGCAGCTCAACTTCATTTACACATGGTTAATAATAATATCTATGAGAGATTTCAATCTGGTTTTTGCTCATGTCACAGTACAGAAACTGCTTTACTTAAAGTCACTAACAATCTTTAATCGGAGCTGACTCTGGTCTTCTCACCATTCTTGTCTTTTTAGATCTGAGCTCAGCCTTCGACACCATTTCTCACTCTGTACTTCTAAGCAGACTTTCCTCTCTCGGCATCTCTGACACACCCCTCGCCTGGTTTCAATCATATCTCCTCGACCGTTCCCAGTTTATTCAACTAAGATCATTCCGCTCTCGTCTATTCCCCGTCACCTCTGGTGTACCTCAAGGCTCAGTTTTAGGCCCTCTTCTCTTTATAATATACATCCTCCCTCTAGGTACCATTTTCTACAAATTTGATCTTCAGTTTCACTGTTTTACTGATGACACCCAGTTATATCTCTCTTGCAAACCTGATTCCTCCCTCCCACCTTCCTCCCTTTCAGAATGTCTATCCGAGTTAAAATCCTGCTCTACTTCTAATTTTCTAAAGCTCAATGAGGATAAAACTGAGATTCTCCTTATTGGCACCAAATCCAACCTTTTGAAGGCAAACCATTTCTCACTCACCATCGATAACTCCACAGTTTTCCCTTCTCCTCAGGTTAAGAGCCTTGGTGTCATCCTAGACACTTCACTTTCCTATAAATCTCACATCAATAATCTCACCCGTTCTGCCTACTTCCATCTACGTAACATTAACAGATTGCTTACTTCTCTTTCCACCCAGTCTACGTCCATTCTTGTCCACAGTCTTGTTACCTCCCGTATTGACTACTGCAATTCTCTTTTGCATGGTCTCCCCCAAAAATCCCACCATAAGCTTCAACTGGTTCAGACCTTCGCTGCTCGCATTATCACCAGAACCCCCTTCTACCAGCACATCACCCCTGTTCTTCAGGAACTTCACTGGCTCCCTGTGAAATTCCGGATAATATTCAAACTTCTTCTGCTCAACTTCAAGGCCATTCATAACATTTCTGACCTGTTAACCACTACCTGTTCTGCCCGTTCACTTCGATCTTCTTCTTCTATCCAGCTTACTGTACCTTCCTTCCGCCTCCCCACCATGGGAAGCAGAGCTTTCAGCTGCTCTGCTCCCAGGCTGTGGAACTCTCTGCCCCCAGAAATAAGAAACATTGGTTCTCTCCCCCAGTTTAAATCCCAACTCAAAACTCATCTGTTCAAATCTGCATATTCACTGTGAATCCACTGTTTGTTAATTTTATCTTGTGCTTTTGTTTTATTGTTCTTATTTTGCCATTGTTTTACTATGTGTTTTATCCTATTGTAAAGTGTCCTTGGGTGACTTGAAAGGCGCTCATAAATAAAATTTATTATTATTATTATTATTATTATTATTATTATTATTATTACCTCTCTGCAGCAGATGCCAGATGGACTTTAAAATCAATGGGACGATCTGCAGACCAGTCACTCTTAAAGGACACACAGCTGGGTTCAGGTTCATGTTTCCGTTTAGTTCCTTGTTTCTTCCTGTGAATAATGATGCAGCAGTGATATGAGTGCTGAGCTGTGACATGGAGAAGAGTCATGGACAGTTAGAGATGGTCATCTCACCTCTGAGCTTTGGTCTGGCTCTCATGTTCCCCACACAGAGTGCTTTTAGAGGGAGGGGCTCCCTCCTCTCTGTCCTCACACTGATCCATGCTGCTCAGCTCACACACACTTTCTACCTGCAGAGGAAACACAAATCATTCATGTGCACATCAACTGAAATCCTCCTTTCCATCATGTGTGCTGTCCAAATATCAGCTGCTTCTTTCCTGCTTCATGTCAGTGTCAGCTGAATGCAGTCAGACAGCAGTGTGACATATTCAGTTTAGTTTATAACAGCCCTAATAGAACAGGAGTGGGCAACTCCAGGTCTCAAGGGCTGGTGTCCTGCAGGTTTTAGACATCACCCTGAGTCAACACAACTGAATCAAATGATTGGTTCATTACCAGGACTGTGGAGATCTTCAAGACATGTTGAGGAGGTAATGTAGCCATTAAAATCAGCTCTGTTGGATCAAGCAAACATCTAAAACCGGTAGGACACTGGCCCTTGAGGTCTGGAGTTACCCACTCCTGTAATAGAATCAACTCCTTTTGAAGGCCGTCATTCAAATCCTCAAAATGATCTAAAATGTGTAGCAGCTATTCAATTATTACAGATGCAGTTTCCCCGATACTCCTGAATGCAGCATCTGGAGGGACTTACTGTAATTGAGTATTTGTAAAACTATAAAGTTTTTTTTAACCAAACTGACTACCCCAAAAACAAACAAAAACAAAACGCAAAGAAGAAGCACCGCCCAAACAGCTTTCACTTCAACTTTCAAAACAGTAGAAATCAAAATTAACCCCACAGGCTTTAGCACAACTAACATTATCACAAATAAATAAAACAGTTGAGAAAGGCTTCCAGAAACAAGGCTCACAGACCAAAGCAATAAGGGCCAAGCTGCACACTCAGTCGAAAGCTTCCCCTTGAATAGTAGTTAGATCCCGCCCACTTTACTAGAAAAGTAGCTTGGCATTAATAACAATAATGGATTGCATTTATATAGCACTTTTCGAGACCCTCAAAGCGCTTTACAATTCCACTATTCATTCACTCTCACATTCACACACTGGTGGAGGCAAACCACAGTTGTAGCCACAGCTGCACTGGGGCAGACTGACAGAGGCGAGGCTGCCATATTGCTGCCATCAATAAGTCAAATACGTATTTTTCCGACCATAAGGTGCACCGGATTATAAGGCACATTAAGCGAAACAAAACGGACAAGTCAAACTTAACTCATTCTTCTTCCTTCATCCACTTCTGTACCATTGATTCATTAATGCTGAATTCTCTCACAGCAGCTCTATTGCCATGTTCTACTGCATGACTGACAGCCTTGAATTTAAAATCCGCTTCATAAGCATGTCTCTTAACAGGTGCCATTTTGGGCTCCTTAGACACACACGATACGGTAATATTATGTTGAAGCACAGTACGTATCACTCCGCGAGGCTCCTGACTACGGTAGTTGTAATGCTCCGACAATCCATCAAGCGGTGCGGCTTCGTAGCTTACCAAAGTTGTACTAAAACATTTTGACAGATGTTTTGAGCGCCGTGTACCACATAAAATTGTTCTGAGGTCACAACCAGAATTCATACATAAATTGCACCGGATTATAAGGTGCACTGTTTATTTTTGAGAAAATTAAAGGCTTTTAAGAGCGCCTTATAATCCGAAAAAATACAGTAATGTTAACGGCTTGCATGTTCTACAAAATGTGCTTTGGTGGGTATCTGACACACAAAAACTAAACCAATTCCACTTCACTGTAGTTGCACCATTTTTACAAACCAATTCTGGTTCATCTGTTTCATTCAACGATCCGCTTTCCTCCTCCTCATTCTCCATCGCCGCCATGTTTTTTCCACCATGTGCGTATTAAAACAAATGTATTGCACAAATGCGTTTTACTCATATTCTATTGCGATATTTCATTTTCTTGTCATTGCCTAACATTATACCTGTGTTACTGTGAACGGTATAATATGGCCCAGCCCCATTTCCGATCCTGTGTTGTTTCAGCTGTTCAACAAAAACATTCAAGTTACAGTTAGTTTATAAGGGATTTACAGTGAGATTCATCTTTAATTTGCCTGATTGTTTTTTGTTTTAACTCTAATTAAACCTGCACTGTCTTAAAGTGAAACAGAAAGTCCTCAGACTGTAACAGCAAATCATATTCATCAGAGAAAGCAGAAAGAGGACACATCAACAGTTTGGTCCATTCAGATAAGAAAAGACCAGAGGAAGGCCTGGACGTCCACAGAAGACAGGTGTGGATCATCCCAGGATCCTTTCATGGTAGAGCTGGGCGATATGAGATTTTTTCATATCACGATATGTTTTTTTTCATTTCAGGTGATAACGATATATATCACGATATAAGCCAAATAACTATATTTGTAAGATTTAAATGTGCCGTTGCTCACAAGTAAAATGTGAAATAATCAACAGCTTGTTTTTATTTAAATATTTATTTCCCATAGTAAGTTCAACAGGGTAGATGTACTTAAGGAACATGAGACTTTTTCAGATAAATAAAGGCAAATATTGCAAACTACACAAAAGGCAGTTTAAAGCGTTTAAGTTTCAAAATAGAACAAACGAAACAGACTAAATTGTCAATTCCACTTAGAAACAAAATATTAATTCTAAAAATAAATCTTAGTTTGTTTTACAGAAGAACAGACAAAACTGACTAACTTTTGTCAATATCAAATAAACTGAGAACTAAAAGGAAATTCTCAATCTCTCCTTGTTGTATAGCTGAGCTTTTCAAACAGTTTTAACAGTTACTTTAGTCTGACAAAAGCCGAATGACGAATTAGCGCTTCCAGTCAGAGACTGAGGCTACGTCCACACGTACACGGGTATTTTTGAAAAAAATAATCCCGTCCACACATAAAGGCAGAAATGAAGGAAAACGCTGCTATGAACATGCCAAAGCAGCAGGTGGCGCTAGATTCCTAACCGTGCAGAAATGTTGGCCAATCAGAAGTCTAGAAGCCTCGGTGGGAAAAAGTAAACAAAGCTGGGGCATAGAAGCAGAACCGAGTCGTATGTGTGGACGGACAGTAACTGTGTGTATATGTAAGCATTTAAACACTGCAGAGAGTAGAATTAACAGTAACAATATTGTAGAAATTCATTTCACCGAAACAATAACGTGGCGCACAGTGTGACGCATGCACCAGTTTATTGTATTTCCAGACTTGCTTTCGGCACAATTTACAGTGCACGCTACTCTGTTTTTTGTCAGACTTGAAATAGCCGAAATACCTTCACACTACGGAACTTCTATGGCTCTTCCGTTCGACAATCTCTCCGGCATTGGAACCATCATCTGTTTTCTCTTCGGTCACGCTCGGTTGATTTTTCTAGTCGGCACACTCATTTCCTCCATTACTCGCTGGCTCCATTACCCGCTGGCTGCTTCCCAAACAAATACACATGTGCGGCTTGGCACTTGTGCTGTACGTAACAAGTCACGCGACGTGACGCTGCGGCTGTGATTGGTTCGGCTCTGCGCTACTTAATTTGGATTGGCTGACCTTTTTTTTTTTTCTTTCTTTAAGAGGACAAGAGCGGCGAGGTCTATCGCGATAGCTTAATTCCTCTATCGAGTAAAAGTTAAATCGCGATACATATCGTTATCGTTCTATCACCCAGCTGTATTTCATGGTAAAGAAAAAGCCGTCAACACAACATCAGCCAAGTGAGGAAGACTCTCCAGGAGGAAGATGATCATTACCCAAGTCTTATTTTTCAACTAAGACTGATATTATTGGTGATTAGCTCAGAACCTGAGAATAGATATATATTGTTATATTCTATATAAATTATCCACAGTAAACCCATATGAAGGCCCAGTTGAGCCGAAATAACATTAAATCATAATATTACTGTTGCATTCAGAAATGGACTTTTGATTTCTTTTTTTTTCATACTGCCCACCAGAATGTTCAACACAGTTTGTTCCAACCACCTCTAAACTGAGCAGCCATAAAGCATGCTAAACATGTTTAACATTTATAGTTTACATCAGACACAATGGATCTATTCTGGTGTTTATATAAAGAACAGGAAAATATGTTATAACACCACGAGGACAAAAATTAAGACATTGTGTTTTCTCAATATTAAGATCAACAAAAAAATAAATGATTATTAAAAAGTCCGCATGTGACTTCAACTGAAAAATAGTCTGTGATCATCTTTAACTGAGTAATTTACAGACAGATGTTAGCTCAATAAGTTTAGTCTAATTCAGTGTTACAGGAACTCTGATGGTAATGTGAGTGATGTTACACTTAAGGAGTTTCCATCCTGTGTGGGAGCAGAGCAGCTATACCAAACATCGTCCAAGAGGTCCAGTCAGAGCTAAACTATCCTCATAAACACAAAAAAAAGTCCTGCTGCTGTGACGTCATAAATGTCACTGCAATTCTACTCTGGTTAGCAGCTCCGGATAAACACAGATGTGTTCTTACTGCAGTCACATAGCCACAAGTCTGCTGGAAGAATCAACTAAATCCGCCGTGACAAACTGTGAGTTTGTCTCACTCTGCGATTCCACCTGAAGAGGCATAGACAAATATAAATAATAAATATAAAGACCCCAGAATCTTTCCAGCGGCTCTCCGGCTGAGCTCAGACCATATTCAGCGTTTTAGAGAGAAGAAAAGCATCTTTATTTCAGTAACAATGCCCAGTACCCAGGACCAAGCTGTCAGCTTACAAAGTGTTCATACACTAGCTAAGATAACTAAGCAACAGATAATCTGACAGCAGTTACTGTGGAACAGCGGCCGAGTTTAGGACACATTCAGTGTGTTTAGTCTGATTCCCGGATCACACACACTAACAGTAAATGGCGGGCACACTGGGCCTTGGTCCAGCTGTGAGTCCGTTACCGTGAACTATGGATTTGTGCTGTTTGTGCTGGAACTAAGCTGCACACAGCTGATGTTAGCCAGGAAACATTACACACTGACTTTAATGGAGAGACTGAAAATACAAACACACACAGTTTGTTGTGTGAAGAAATCAAACATGAACTGAACAAACAGTAAAGTTCCTAAAGACAAACTGTTAAAGGAGGAAACAAAGCAAACTTACAGTTTCTTCGCACACCAACAACAAGCTCCACTCCACACTGAGCTACTTCCTGGAAGAAGGCGGGATTCCACCTCAAGCGGCATAGGCATCCGGGACAGGAGTTAGATTTTCACAATAAGAGCACTGCTTCTTCTAACTCGGAGGTTCCCAAAGTGTGGGGCCCGCCCCTTAGGGGGGGCGCAGGGAGGGCGCGGTATGAAAAGAACAGGTTTTTAGACGGGGCTCCCAGACAAACGCAAAGCAGGAGATGAAGCATCGACAAATGTTTCCAAACCAACCTCCTTCCAAGCCAAAGACTAGAAAATATGGTGAAGCATATCTTCCCTTTGGCTTCACCTGCACAGGTGCTGAGGTAGGTCTCCCTTGCAAAATTGGTTTTCCCTGCGTCGGGAGTACACGCTGGGCTCTCCAAATCACGGACAAACAGTATCCTACAATCCTGATTTTTAGTTCACAAACACTTATTGTAATGACTAACTACTCTGACGTTTTGGAGATGTTAGCTCTGTATACAGTAAATTTACAGTGGGATACAAATAATATCAGACTGATCCTGCCACGATTTGTTCCACCAGTTTAAATCACGGACAAACAGTATCTCACAGTTTTTTATGTTTTTAAACCCGTTTTGCACAGAGAGACATTTTTTGAAAAATGTATTAAGTATGTTGATTATTATTACACAGGAAAAAAAACAACTACACGTAAAATAATGACACCGTGACGCCTCTGTCTTTTTAAATGGAGGGACAGTAACTCCGTGTGTGTGTGTAAGCGTGTAAAAACTGAAGTAACAGTATTTTGTCTCTTTCCGCCATTGTAGAAATTCATCTCATGTAAACAATAACGTGGCGGACAGTGTGATGTGAAAAAAGGCACACTTAAAAGCAAAAAAGGAGTTTTAAACAATCTCCATTTTCGGTGATTCGAAACGCCGTTTACGTGTGGACGAAAGGCCCAAATGCAGAGAAACAGCTGTGTTTTCAAAAAACACCCATGTAGGTGTGGACTGTTGGATTATAATATTATTTTATGCCATGTTAGACCCCTAATTAAAGATTGTGAATTATTATGTAGTTTTAGTTTGCATTATTCTCCTGAATTAGAAGAAGTTGATAACTATTGCATTAGTTAAACTGGTTTGCATTACATTAGACTGCTGATTTATTGTGGATGAATGATATTGTTTTATGATGCATTATACTGCTGAGTTATAAGAAATACTGTTCGCAGAAAGTCATCGCCTTATTTGTCTGATTAGAAGACAACGGAACATGCTGGAGTTTTCTGCCCCATCTCAGCAGGAGCAGATAAACAGGGAGCCAAGGTCGTAGCTTAGGCGCCCTGTGAGAGAGAGCATGTGAATGTTTAGGCTTTTATGATAAGGTGGGGGCACCAGAGGCTATAAGAGTTTGATCAATGCTCCACCATTTTGAGATCTGATGCTGTCTGCGTACGGTGTCCATCTCCCACGCGTGTGATCATTAAAATCATCGTTTGACTCAACCCGGCCGGACCAGTGTTGTTATTGTGGTTTTTCCTCTTGTCTCCATCCCCAATATTTGAATCCGTAACAGGACGTAGCATAAAAGAGTTAGTAATGTATTTTGTTACTACTTATAATTATTACTTGTATTTGCTTAATTGTTTACTAAATGTTTGAGGTGTGAAATAAACCGCAATGGAATTTGGAAACAAAATATGGGTGTGTGTGGTTGGAGGATGTGTTTGTGGGTCTCCATGTATCCTGCAGGTTGAACACATAGGCCAGCAGAGCTGTAGTGTAGCTGCTGCTCAGTGTAGAATAAGGAGGGGATGTTTTTCTCATTATCATTCATTATTTTAATATGGCATTATTAGTTCATCAGAAGTATATAACCAGCTTTGCATTAAACATAAATTGAAGTTTTTGACCTTATATTATCCTTTGCATTATAGTGATGGCTTTAACTTTAGTTTGATCTTTTCCTTACAGGTACCAGAATAATAACATGATTTTTCATTGCCGATGTAACCATGATCATTTATACACATTGCAGTTTGTTGCTTATTCTAGAATTGTGCTCAAGTTAATTAAAGATTAAAAGCTACAGCCAGCGTGATGTCTGGCTGATCTATGGAGGGCAAAGGCTTTGAGCTTGGAAGGCCACACGCGCTTACACAGCACTTATACGATGTTATTCTTGGTGATTTTGTGCTTAGTCATGTTTTAATATGTTTTAAGTAGAAGTAGCTGATCCAGCAATATTCATTTAATGTTATATACTTGATTTAGAGCAATACACACTGATGGTCTTAATAAATGAAAGAGTCCTTGTAGCTGCCATGTTGTGTCTTAGCAGGGGTACAGACGGTTCCAGGAGACGGGGGCAGTCAGCGTCTGCCCTCGGGAAGGAGATAATGTTATTTTTTGTGTTAAATAAAATCGTCAACATTGATTGTATTACACCTGTCACTACGCATGAAGGGGCGTTCTAATACCCTGATTTCATAAAACTATGGAGATGTGTTTTTTGAGCTGAGATCTGAGACTGTCTGCATACAGTGTCCATCTCCCACGTGTGACCATTAAAATCATCGTTTGACTCAACCCGACCGGACCAGTGTTGTTATTGTGGGTTTTTCCTCTGGTGTCCATCCCCAATATTTTGAACTCGTAACATCAGGTCACTGAGAGACTCCTTGAGACAAGCCAGGCTCTTGATCATCACAGGATCCTTTAAAAGATCAAAACAAAGAACTTTAATGGACAAACAGTAATCTTCTTTCATTAAACCCAGTGTGAGAACAAAAGGAGGCAGAGTTCCTGATTCAGTGACTCAAACATCAGCGTGATAATAGAAAGCTGTAGGAATGATCCTAATATAAAAACATATGACGTTGTCTCAGCCTTCAAAGAGGAATCATATTTCATGTGAATACTTCGCCTTTTCATTTATGAATGGAGCATCATCAGTTTCTTCATTTTTAGCTGACAGAATAAAAAGCTTTAGCATTTTCCACTACGACCTCTACAAACACCACACAGGCTCACCTTCTTCCTGTTTATCATTTATGTATTTATTTATTCATTTCTATTACTGTCATTATTCCTATTAATATAATTCACATTACATGTGTAATATAGCAATGCTAACAAGCATCAGAAAACAGGAAGCAGGACAAAATAAGAACAAATAGAATAAGAGCACAAGTTGGAAACACCACGGGTGAAAAACTAAAGTTACACAAACCAACTAAGTGTTGTGTCAGGGGCCCAGCATTGAGTTCATGTGTGAAAGTGAACAATATCAATGCTCAAAGTAAAGCTGTCAAATGTGGAGTCACACAGGAGGTAATATTGAGACCACTTCTCTTTCTACTACAGCTTGATGACTTTGTTCAATCCTGCAAATTATCGTTTGCCAGTTATACAAATGTCTTATTGACTCAACAAACGACCATCTGCAGCGACAGGTTGGGGTGAGAGAAGGAAGACAGGATAAAGAAATGCTGTGGAAGAAAGAGAGAGATTGATAACAAGGATGACTCAGTGCAGAGAGGTCTGTTAACACATAGTGGGTGAAGAAGAAACAACCAGTGCATCATGGGAGTCCCTGGCAGGCTACGTCTATTGCAGCATAACTAAGGGAGGATTCAGGGTCACCTGGTCCAGCCCTAACTATATGCTTTAGCAAAAAGGAAAGTTTTAAGCCTAATCTTAAAAGTAGAGATAGTGTCTGTCCCCCGAATCCAAACTGGAAGCTGGTTCCACAGAAGAGGGGCCTGAAAACTGAAGGCTCTCCCTCCCATTCAACTTTTAAATACTCTAGGAACAACAAGTAGGCCTGCAGAGCGAGAGCGAAGTGCTCTAATAGGGTGATATGGTACTACAAGGTCATTAAGATAAGATGGGGCCTGATTATTTAAGACCTTGTATGTGAGGAGCAGGATTTTGAATTCTGGATTTAACAGGAAGCCAATGAAGGGAAGCCAAAACAGGAGAAATCTGCTCTCTCCTTCTAGTCCCTGTCAGGACTCTTGCTGCAGCGTTTTGGATTAACTGAAGGCTTTTCAGCGAGTTTTTAGGACATCCTGATAATAATGAATTACAGCCGTCCAGCCTCGAAGTAATAAATGCATGAACTAGTTTTTCAGCGTCACTCTGAGACAGGATATTTCTAATTTTAGAGATGTTGCGCATATGGAAGAAAGCAGTCTTACATATTTGTTTAATATGTGCGTTGAAGGACATGTCCTGGTCAAAAATGACTCCAAGGTTCCTCACAGCGTTACTGGAGGCCAAGGTAATGCCATCCAGAGTAAGAATCTGGTTAGATACCATATTTCTAAGATTTTCAGGGCCGAGTACAATAACCTCAGTTTTATCTGAATTAAGAAGCAAAAAGTTAGCGGCCATCCAGGTCTTTATGTCTTTAAGACATTCCTGCAGTTTAACTAATTGGTGTGTGTTATCTGGCTTCATGGACAGATAGAGCTGGGTGTCATCAGCATAGCAGTGAAAATTTATGCTATGTCTTCTAATGATGCTGCCTAAGGGAAGCATGTATAATGTAAACAGAATTGGTCCTAGCACTGAACCCTGTGGAACTCCATAATTAACCTCAGTGTGTGAAGAGGACTCTCCATTTACATGTACAAAGTGGAGTCTATTAGATAGATATGATACAAACCACTGCAGCGCAGTACCTGTAATAGCTACAGCATGTTCTAATCGCTCTAATAGGATATTATGGTCGACAGTATCGAACGCTGCACTGAGGTGTAGCAGGACAAGCACAGAGATGAGTTCACTGTCAGAGGCCATATGAAGATCATTTGTAACCTTCACTAAAGCTGTTTCTGTGCTGTGATGAGCTCTGAAACCTGACTGAAACTCTTCAAATAAGCCATTCCTCTGCAGATGATCTGTTAGCTGTTTGACAACTACAAACCCTAGTCCTGATGCATAAGTGCATTAGGTCCTCATTGTCTCAGTAAACAAGTAACAACAGTTGTGATTTATTTTGACATGTGTACTCAACTTTGACACATTGTTTGACACCCTGAAGTAGGATTTTGGGTTCATCACATTTCATTGAGGCATGATAGGCCACAAACATGCTGGAAGCACCTAAAGAATGAGGTTGTTCTTCTAGAGTTAAATGTGGTTGTTTTGGTTTCCCCAATCACTGATGTGGGGACAGTAAAGATAATTGTAAATGCCTTTGAGAAGGTTTACACTGTTTAAATGGGTCAGTTGCCCTACAATACTAAAGAGTACAGTACACTGCATAGATAGGGAGGAAAGATCTATCTATCTGTTGTAAATTTAGCTCAGAAGTGTTTGATATATGTTGGCTGTGTGGAAATTCATGGCTACTTCTGGGTTTTACCCCAGACTTTGGGAAGCACTAACATTGAAGTTAGTTTATGTTTGTGGTATTCACTTACCTATAGGTACAAATATAGTCACTGTCCTTTATGGCAAACATCTGGACAGGGCAAAGCAAATGGTACAAAGGAGTGTGTGTGATGTTTGGTGAGGCATGTGTCCCTCAATCCCTAATAACACTGGGGATGAAGGTCTTTTGCAGAAAAAGTTAATAAATTGGGAAACATGGGTTGATGAATTTATTGATAAAGTGGAATATATATCACACACTGAAAGATTTCCTTATCTAAACAACGGGTTCTTATGAAAGAGCAGCTTGATGTAACTAAGGTTGAAGTTTTCTTTTGCAGATGAACAACAGAGGCTGTTTCATTTCTGTATATGGTCTCATATTGTGTTTTCTTTTATGATATAACTGCCTCTATCTTTGAAGAAAGGGTTATATATAAACTTATAAACTTATGAAGCGCCCGCCCAGTCATAAGTTGTACCAAATGAGCAATTTTAGCCGAATCAGAGGCAAAGGCACAAGAGAGCATTGCGTCAAAAAACCCTGGCTCTTCCCCAACTCGGCGTCAAATTTTTCAGGCGCGGGGAGTGAGTACTCTCGCTGCCGCGGTGGAGGTGAAGGAGGAAGCGGACAGGCTGCCGCAGCTTCCAGCGAAGTGGGCGGGCTGCCGTATTAGGTGAGGAAATCAACATACCTTTAAGCTCTGTTATGGCTTGCAGAAGCACGGTTTGTTCCTTTGAAATGTACTTCAGCATTTCCTTGTGTCGCTCCAAAACCTCCGCTTGGAAAGACAGCTGGCGTGAAGCAGAATCCGCTGGGTCCATGGTGGTGGGATTATTCTGTCACGGAAAAGAGGGACCCAGGCGCGGTTCTTCTTCACAGAAACACAGTGCGTTTATTTACAGTGAAACAGACAGGCAAGTCCAACAATTCACTCAAAAGTGCAATTTTCCAATCTTGCTTGTCCCTTGCTCCCAGTGCATTCCGTGTTGTAACTCCCTTAGTGTGTGTGCTCCCCAACTCGCTTCTCCGCTCGCCCCTCCTGGAGGAAGAAGGAAAATCCACCGTTAGCCACACGTTAGCCAAATAACAAGCTCACACGGACTATACCAGTTCGGAGTAATAATCCCACGTCGACTGTCGCCGCAAGTCCAGGTTAAATACCTCTTTCTAGCCGGGAGGAATGATTACCAACAGCTGGTCAGGTAATCAGCTGCAGGTGGGCCGGCAACAGCGAAGAGGGACTCCCAATAATCCACCCCTGGATTACCAGTCCGACAAGAGGGTTAAACGGCGGAGGAAGAAGGATTACGTGACGCCGGACGTTAGACTCACTCCACTGCAGTCCTTTGTTGGGAGTGCAGCGTTCTGAGCTTCATAAACTCTCTGATTCCTCATCGCAGCTCGGGCCCAGCATTCCCCTGCACCTGTTTCAATGCTTCAGGTGAGGGAGGCTGAGGTCCAGCTGGTCCCTGCTCTGGTGTCTACGCTGGCTGAGCCTCTGCCTGTCGCTGCACCCGTACCAGCTCATCGGGTGGGAGTGGCTGGTGTCCGGCAGGTACCTGCACCTGTTTCTGACCTCGCTGGAGGCTCAGGTGAGCCCGTCCAGCAGTTTTCTTTAGGCTCCGTAGGCTCAGACAACCTAGCCCAGCCATATGCTAATCCACCACCTCACGCACCATTACTGCCATTCTTACAAGAGTCAATACATCTTAAACTTCTATCCATAGCTCAAACATTAGCTCACCTATCGGCTCAGTCACCTGCTCAGTTCTCACCTCAGTCGTTTACTCAGCCTTCTGCCTCTGTTGGAGGGTCCGAGGGGCCCGTCCAGCCTTCTGTTCCCGCTGGGGGTTCTGGAGAACAGCACCAGCCTTTGTTCGCCTCCGCTGGAGGGTCCGAGGGGCCCGTCCAGCCTTCTGCCTCCACTGGAGGGTCCGAGGGGCCCGTCCAGCAACCCAGGCCGTCGCCTGCAGCTCCACCCTCGTCTGGCCCAGCCTCCGAGTCTTCACCCTCGCCTGGTCCAGCCTCCGATTCTTCGGCTCCGCCTTGTCCAGCCGCCGAGTCTTTGGTGTTGCCTGGTGCAGCCTCCGAGTCTTCGGCGTCACCTGGTCCAGCCTCCGAGTCTGCGCCTTCGGCGTCGCCTGGTCCAGCCTCCATGTCTGCGCCTTCGGCGTCGCCTGGTCCTGCCTCCATGTCTTCGCCTTCGGCGTCGCCTGGTCCTGCCTTACTCCGACTAGCTTTGTCTGCACCTGAGGTCTCCATGCCGTCTTGTCCTGCACATCCTGTCTGGCCTGCTCGTCCTGCACGTCCTGTCCGGCCGCTTTCCAGGCCGATGACTGGACGTCATTGCCGTCAGGGACGGCCCCCTGAACTACGTTGCCGCTGGTGCCTCCCGCCCAGTGGCATGTCTAGAAAATTTTTGTAGGGGGGGCCAGGTAGGGGCACAGATTTGGAGAAGGGTGGCAGATGTAATTGGCAGATAATGTTTAAAAAAAATTCTACCAACCGTTAACCATAATTCAATAATCCTATAAACCTAATAACCGAATGCGCTTTTAACTCTTATTAGAATGAGATTTTAACCACTACGGTGCAAAGTTTTTAGATACTGCGTTGATAAAGTACAAGAGATACAATCAGTGCTTTGTCAGTGTTTACTCAGTATTCAAGGACAGCAATATTTGCATAGTATTTTTACTGACATATAGTGCACATATGTTTTGGGCAAAAACATTTTTTAATATTAAAATACGATCCCACAACAATTTTATCCCACAACTTAGACATTCACATTACTCACACCCTCATTACACATACATATAGGATATTGGGGGTGGGCACGATAAACGTAGTCCAAGTTACCATCAGGGTGTACGCCTCACCCCTGGCGTCGTTGCCCACCTCTCAATTTTAAATACACGTAGACATTGAGGGCTAGCAGGAGGGACTATGCGCTTACCTGCTGCTCTCTGGCAGGTAGCTCCATGCCCTCCTGGGTTTTAATTGCACCTTAGAACACACATGCATCAACACTACAATGAGCGGGTGGAGGGAGGTTTGGAGTCTTCTCTCACCCCCGTTCTCTGCGGCCTGCTGGAGCGGGGGGGGGCTAGGAGGAGTTGGCCGTCCGACTGCGGTCTGGGGTGTGGGGCCTCCCTGCTGCTGCGGAGTCGGGGCGGTCTGCCTCTCCCCACCGCAGGGAAAAGGGTAACACCACCTGGGTCTGGGTGCAGTTCCCCCCCTCCAGGGGCAAGGGTACCTAGACCCGGTTTGTAGAGTACGCTTGGGGAGTGTGATCGTGTGTACAGTGTCTCTTTATGTCTGTCTCCACGTCGGTTGAGTGTGGAGTAAGTGCATATGAGAGCATGAGGGTGGGAATGGATGTTTGTGTCTGTGTGTGCCTGTATGTCTGTGTCTATATGTCAGGTTGGGTATCAGACACCACCTCTCTGGGGACATCTCAGGCTCTCCAAGGTTTGGAGGCCTATCTCCACCCACCACCACTTCCCCTGCCAGTGGCGGACTCCCTCAGGTGTCGATGCGTTGGTGGTTCTTTGTATCTGGGGGTGGGCGTCTGGGTACACACCGGCTCACTCCTTGGCGGCTGCTTATTGGGGCTCTCTCCGGCCACTTTGGAGGTGGGGTGCCCCCGGCCTCTCGGCCTGGGGCTCGGTCACTCAGGCACAGCTGGCTGCCGGCGGAGCTCACGGGCGCGTCACTGCAACTCCCCCTGGCTTCTGCTCCGCGGCTGCTGAATGAGCCCTCATCTGGGACTCTCCTCAGCTCTTTCTGGGACAGTGGCGCGGCTTCCCCTCTGTGGGTCTTCCTTGGTCTCTTGTGTTCTGGGGGCCTCTGGATGTCTGGAGTTTTGATCTCCTCCATACCTGCTTCATGCCCTGGAGGACGGGGCTGTGGCCCCCCCACACCCTCTAGCAGATCATTACATGAAGGAACCTTTTAAAAAAAAAACAAGCGCGTCCATACTCACAGGTGTACACACGGGTGATCACACAACCAAACTACACCCTTTTTGGCTCCTACCTCAAAGCACACTGTGTTCTGTTGATCTTATGTGCTGCACAATAATGTTTAATATTTAGTATTTACTGTCATATTCCCATATATCACTGTGATGTTGTTTATTCTATTACTCTTGTTCTCTTCTGCTTGTTTTCTTTTTTCTTTCTCAACAGGTGATCCAGGTGATCGATAGATGCATTTTTTTCTTTATTTTTTCTACCCATTGTTACGAGTTCAAAATTGGGGATGGAGACAAGAGAAAAAACCACAATAACAACACTGGTCCGGCCGGGTTAAGTCAAACGGTGATTTTAATGATCACACGCGTGGGAGATGGACACTGTATGCAGACAGCATCAGATCTCAAAATGGTGGAGCATTGCTCAAACTCTTATAGCCTCTGGTTCTCCCACCTTATCATAAAAGCCTAAACATTTACATGCTTTTCTCTCACACGGCGCCTAAGCTACGACCTTGGCTCCCCGTTTATCTGCTCCTGCTGAGATGGGGCAGAAAACTCCAGCATGTTCCGTTCTCTTCTAATCAGACAAATAAGGCGATGACTTTCTGCAAACAGTATTTCTTATAACATCATAAAACAATATCATTCATCCACAATAAATCAGCAGTCTAATGTAATGCAAATCAGTTTAACTAATGCAATAGTTATCAGCTTCTTCTAATTCAGGAGAATAATGCAAACTAAAACTACATAATAATTCACAATCTTTAATTAGGGGTATAACATGGGATAAAATAATATTATAATCTAACACCATTCTGTTGGTTTTTGTTTTTTGCCCTTCTCCCCCGTCCCTCTTCTCAGCTGTTTCTCTTTCCCTCTTTCTTTCTCCCCTTCTTTCCCCCAGTCAAGTCTGTCCCGTATTCAGCAAGTGAAAATAAAATAAACAATAAAAGGTGAATCAAATGGACCATTATGGCAAGGCTGGGATGGTCAATTTGGTAAAGTAAATCCTTTCTTTGCCTTTAGACAATAATTCTGATGGCAAGAGAGCCAAACGGGACAGGCAAAAAAAAAAAAAAACAATAATAAGTCCAACATAAAGACTGTAATCCCAAAGTTCTATCAGCATGTCAAATGTCCCACCAGAGGAGAAAACACTCTAGATCATGTTTACTCCAACATCAAGCATGCATATAGAGCCATACGCCTCCACTACCTCGGTCAGTCCGACCACATCTCCCTCCTGCTCTCCCCAGCCTACACCCCCCTCAGGCGCAGTGCCAGGCCCACCACAAAGACGGTTACGACCTGGCCGGAAAAAGCTCTCTCCAAACTACAGGACTGCTTCACAGAGAAAGACTGGGACATATTTGAACACCAGGACCTAGAAACTTTCACAGGATCAGTACTGGACTACATCAAGTTCTGTACTGCAAATGTGACTGTGGACAAAAGCATTCAGGTTTTCCCAAACCAAAAACCCTGGATGACCAGCGAGGACTGCACACTCCTCAAAGCCCGCAATGCCGCCTTCAGGTCAGGTGACAGAGCTCTGTACAGTGCTGCTTGAGCTGACCTGAAAAGGGAGATTAAAAAAGCCAAGTCAGACCACAAAAGAAACATGGAGTCCCAGCTGTCCAGCACCAACACACGGGAGGTGTGGCAGGGAATGCAAGACATCATCAACCACAGAGGCTGTGAAAACAGAAAACCTGAGTGTGCAGCTGGCAGAGGAAGTAAACAGCTTCTTTGCCCACTTTGAAACACCACAACAGCAGCACTCATCTGCTTCAACCCTGCTCCCATCCTCATCCTCACCTGGTTCCTGCACCGCTCCATTCACTGTAACGGGGCACGATGTCAGACGTGTGCTCCTAGCAATGAACCCCAGGAAGGCGGCCGGTCCAGACGGAGTACCTGGCAAGGTACTAAGAGCATGTGCACACCAACTCACCCTCATCTTCACCAGACTCTTCAACCTCTCACTGGATCAGGCAGCCATACCATCCTGTCTAAAATCAGCCACAATCATCCCAGTGCCAAAGAAGTCTCCCATCTCCAGCCTGATTGATTACCGCCCTGTGGCCCTCACACCGGTAATCATGAAATGCTTTGAGAGACTAGTCCTTCAGCACATCAAGGATTACCTCCCCCCAGAATTTGACCCCCACCAGTTTGCATACCGTGCAAACAGATCCACAGAAGACGCCATCGCCACAGCGCTCCACTCTGTGCTGAGTCACCTAGAGCAGCGGCAGAGCTACGTCCGAATGCTCTTTGTGGACTACAGCTCAGCCTTTAATACAATCAAACTGGTCTCTCTTGGCCTCCCTCCTCTCACATGTGCCTGGATAAAGGACTTTCTTACAAACCGGCCCCAGACTGTAAGACTCGGCCCTCATCTCTCCTCCACTCGCACACTGAGCACCGCCTCCCCACAGGGCTGTGTGCTGAGCCCCTCCTGTATTCTCTCTACACCATAGGTGTCAAACTCTGGCCCGCGGGCCAAATTTGGCCCGCAGCCTAATTACATTTGGCCCGCGAAGCCATACCAAATTACTATTAGAGCTGGCCTACTGGTATTATACAGCTAATATATATATTGTTTAGTATTAAGCTTTGCTTGTTCCATATTCAGTTTTTCAGCAAAACGTGTTTGAGTCCATAAGAAAAGATTCATTCTTATATCTGGAGGAATAAATATATTTCAATAAATATTAACGTTAGCCCGCGACTTTGTTCTAGTTTTGAATTTTGGCCCACTGTGTATTTGAGTTTGACACCCCTGCTCTACACCCACGACTACAGTCCGACCCACAACAACAATCTCATCATCAAGTTTGCTGATGACACCACAGTAGTCGCACTCATCTCAAAGGGAGAGGAAGTTCTGAAGCTGGCAGCATGGTGTTCAGAAAACAACCTGGCACTGAACACTAAGAAAACCAAAGAGCTCATTGTTGACTTCAGGAGACACAGCACCGACTTGCCCCCCCTCTACATCAACGGGGAGTGTGTGGAGAAGGTCCACCCCTTCCGGTTCCTTGGTGTCCTCATCTCTGCTGACATCTCCTGGACAGACAAAATCTCAGCAGTCGTCAAGAAGGCCCAACCGCGGCTGCACTTCCTGAGAGTCTTCAAGAAGTATAAGCTGAACTCCAACCTGCTGCTGACCTTCTACCGCTCGTCCATTGAGAGCCTGCTAACCTACTGGATCACGGTATGGTATGGCAGCTGCACCAAGGCGGATAGAGTGAGGCTTCAGAGTGTGGTCAAAACAGCACAGAAGATCATCGGCTGCCCTCTCCCCTCCCTGATGTACATTTATTCCTCCCGCTGCCTCAGCAGAGCAGCAAAAATTATCAAGGACAGCTCCCACCCTGGTTTCAACATGTTCAGCCTGCTTCCCTCAGGGAAGCGCTACAGGTGCATCAACACAAAAACCCACAGACTCAAAAACAGTTTCTTCCCCAAAGCCATAACCACCCTGAACTCACACATGCACCGATAACACAGCCCCCCCCCCCCCCCCCCTGCCCAGCATGTTTGCACTGAGTAGGAGATGCTCTGTATCTTATTGTACAACTGTATAGTGACAAGAAAGGCATTCTATTCTATTCTATTCTGTACTGACACCAGTAACAAACATTTTGATTCATTTTAATGAGCTCAGACTTGAGCTGGTTGTGAACTGAGCTTCAGGGAAACACAACATACTGAGATTCACTGTGAAGCTTTGAGTGGAAAAAGAAAAATAACATGTGGATCCTGGAATAATGGGATCTCCCATCTTTAAAGGACTGAAGAGGAAGCAGTTTACAAGGAATCATTTAGAAGAGTTTCAAACATCAACTGATTGAATCCATGAATCTGAAAACGTGTTTGTGAGTGAAAGAGACAGACATGTACAGACTGAACTATCTGTTCAACAGTCAGAGTGTTTCTCTAACAGGAGACACTCTTTACACTCCACTCAGCACAGGGACACTGAGGCACCAGACCAGAGCCAAAACCCAGGATAAAGAGTTTGAGTGAATGTGGTGTTGAAGGTGTGGAGGTGGATCAGAGTATCAGAGGAGACTCTGTAGAAGGACAGAGTGCCAGCAGGACAGTCCACATACACTGCTACTCTGTTAGAGACAGAGGAGGAGGAGGAGGAGGAGGAGGAGGAGATGGATGTGTGTCTGTTATTGTGCCAAACAGAACGAGGACCATCATCAGAGCACTCCAGACTCCAGGACTGATCATTGTGTCCAAACAAACAGTCATCACTGTTTCCTTTCCTTCTGATTCTTCTGTAACTCACTGAAATATAAACGTCTCCTCTCCACTCGACCTCCCAGTAACAGCGACCAGTCAGACCATTTCTACACAGCAGCTGACGATAAACATCAAATCTGTCTGGATGATCAGGATATGACTGAAACTCCGTCACATGTGTCACCTTCCTGTTGTTGTCAGACAGTTGGAGGTTTGTGTTCACTGTGTTTGTGTCGATTGTGAGTTGACAGGAATCTGATGAGAGAACAAACACAATCCAGCTGCAGTTATTGATCCATCATCTGTTCATTGATTGACACTTTGATAATGACTCCTGACATCAGAGATGTGAATGATGAAGATGGTTGAATGTGTGCTGCTTTGTTTTCATGAATCACATTAAAAACACACTTACACTTCCTCAGACCTGGTCTCAACCATCGGACTCCAGCAGGCTCCACCCTGAAAGGAGGAGGGGGGTCAGACCAGCACAGTCAGCATGCACACATGGACATTACATGGCTCTCATACACATACTGTTAAAAATTGATAAAGGAACAGTCCAACATTTTCACAAATACTCTTCGATCCAAACGTGGATCAAACTGCTGATGATTTGCACTGATCCTGATCTGTCAGTACTCCACTGTATTAAATGAAATATGACTGATTCAAACTGTGACCTTCATTATCTTTATATTCCTCTTCTGTTTAGCTGGAAAGAACACCTCGCTGCCTTTGCTGCCAGCTGGTTTTCTCCTGTTTGTGGCAGTGTGGTTACTGTACATGACCTCTGACCTCTGAATGAGTTTTCATGCCACCTTAAACCTATTCCTGTTCTGATTTAACAGCATATTTCTCCACATAGAAAAGCAGCAGAGCATTCAGTCCTTCACTCTCTAACTACTCCATCATGATGTAACACACCTGATCCTTCTCAGAGAAAGTAAGTTCTGCTTTTAATTCACACGTTGCAAAGTAAACATTAGAACTAGGGCTGGGTATCGTCACTGATTTCTAGAATCGATTCGTTTCCGATTCACAAGGTCCCGAATTGATTCAATCCACGATTCGATTCAATTCAATTCGATTCAATTCGATTAGATTTGAATCTGGGAAATTTTGACAGTCAGAAATATTATAATTCAGATCAGTGCATTTACATATTTTTGTATGTATAAAAAGGAAGCTGACACTCGCAAGACTTTATCAAAGGTGTGAGCATCACAGCAGATGCCTTTTTGTCAAAGTAGCTGAAGATAAAACACAGAACAAAACATGAAGGTGGTTTTCCTGGCCTGGGATTTTATAAAAATATTCTGCAGTACATCAAAAATGAAAGAAAACCATTAATCAACATATGAACGTTACCTCTGACGTTACAGCGGTTTTATTAGAGACACGGCTAAGCGTTTTGCATTTTGCATAATTTTAAAAAGTTTAAATTTGTTTAGTATTGAACGGCAGAAATGAGGATTTCTTTTCGAAAGTATGTAAAACGAACAAAAACAGCGATCGAGAGTGCTGTAAACAACGGTAGACCTGTGAGTAACAAGCAAGCGAATAATGCAGAAAACAGACAGACAGAGAGAGAGAGAGCTGTGCATGAAGTGTGATTTTATTGTGGTGGAAGCAAAACAGCAAAAGTCAGAGGGAATTCATGACGATGTTTATGTGAAGCGTAATTTGGATCTTCTTTTGCTGCTGGTTCGGTCAATATTGTTTGGAAAGAGATAAAACTAACAGCTTTATGATCAGCGCAAAAAGGGCATAAACACAAAGCGCGGACCTGCCGTCACATCAGAACCAGCGAGCTGTCGGCTTTCAGACCGTCAGCTGAGAAAGGCGACATCTCACTGATTCTGATCCGCGGGTCCGCGCTGTGTGTTTACATCTTTGTGCAGAATCAGTGTACCTGCTCTTTGTTGTTTGCTGTCTCCTCTGTTTTTTTTTCTCCATACAGGTGACCCAGGAGTTTTGTTTTTTTTTGTTTTTTTTTTGTTTGTTTGTTTTTTTCTCTCTTCCCCCCCTTCTCACTGTCTCTTCTCCCCTTTGGTTTTCTTTCTTTCTCTCCCCCTCTTTCTTTCATTCTTTCCCCCTGTCCTATCCCACAGTCATATCTGTCCCGTTTGCAACTGAAAATAAAATAAATTCACAATTATAAAAAAGGTCAATCAAATGGACCAATATGGCAAGGCCATGATGATCCACTTGGTAAAATAAATCCGCTTGGCATCTTTCTTGGCCTCAAGACAACAATTCTGATGGCTATAGATCCAAACGGGACAAAAAAAAAAAAAAAAGAATCAGTGTACCTGCTCTCATTTACTGTCTTAGCTGTTTGGTGGTTGCTGAAATTTTGTGATCTTTCACCTGAGATTCTGGCATTTCGGGCAAAATAAATTTATATTAAAAAAATCGATTCAGGATTTTAATGAATCGATTTCACGTTATCCAAGCCAGAATCTATTTTAATCGATAAATCGATTATAAAAACCCACCCCTAATTAGAACTTTCCTCATCTACAGGATTTTTAACAATTTAACATTTGAATATGATTCCTTTTTGTTTACCACCTGTTCTTGATCACATTGATCACTTCAATTATTGCATTACTATATTATCTGAATTTCATCAAGTTCTTTTTATATTGTGTATCTTTTAAGATGCCTAAATGCTGTTTCTGTCCTTTAATGTTTTGTTACATTGTTGATCACACCATGGCACCATCATCCTGTGTACTCTTCCTCTACTCACTGGGACAGCTTCCTCTGCTGCATCTCTGTCCTCCTCCATCCTAACATCATTTAACCTTAACTTTCCATTTTCTTTCTTTCTTTTCTTATTGAGCTCTCCACACAGGATTGTTTTCTTACTGTTGAGCCCCTTCATGTTCCCGAACATAAAATGTAGTTTTTTTTTACAACTATTTAAAAAGTGTATTACAGTAAGAGCCTCCATACCTAACCATAGTTCTAATGCCAGGTGCTCCAGATCATTTCTTTTACACAATTCGCTATATGTGATGTTTGGTTTAATGAATGTTGCACACCCTCCACTAGCTGCATCAAGCCTAACATATCTTACTTCAGTGTACCCATGGAAAAGTAAACCTTGGCTTAAGGGCCTCTGCTAGTTTCTTATGCTCCATCTTGATATTTTCTTCACTTTCTCCATGACACAGGAAATGTTTCCAGCTCTTTCTCCTCTATCGGACATTTTTTCTATACCTGAGAGTGTCCAGTCTCCAGCGTGGATCCTTCAGTCCAGCCGAGAGCAGCTTAATTCCTGAGTCTCCTGGATGATTGTAGCTCAGGTCCAGCTCTCTCAGATGGGAGGGGTTGGAGCTCAGAGCTGAGACCAGAAATGTGCAGCCTTCCTCTGTGATCAGACAGTGTGACAAACTGCAGACACACAAAACATTTGTGAACTTTTACATAAGGTTTGTCTTTGTTTTGCCTGTTTTCCCTAAATACAATGAGCCCCACTCATTGCATCCATTCAATTCAAGTTAGCTTTATGAAGCGACAACCAATATCAAAAGTTGGCTCAAGCTGTATAGCAGTGAGTTTGATGATGATGTTGTAGCATAAAGTGACCAATGCGGAGGGTTTATCGGCACCTTAAACCTTAAGTCTTTGAGTATATAAAGATCCCATAGAATAATATGCTTTTACAAGGTCTTGATGCATTCTCAATCATCCAGGAAAGTAAATCTCCAAAAGTTGATTCTGTTCATCTAGACATAGCGTTTTGTGGGAGAAACGTTTCGTCACTCATCCAAGTGACTTCTTCAGTCTAGGTTAACTGCAGGTTTAAATCTTATAAACAGTACATTTGCATAATGACTTAAACCAGCCCACTGAAGGAAAAAGAACAAGCCCACAACACAGACATCACATGGGGAGGCAGGTCAGAGACCGTTAGTATTATGGAAAAACACTGAAATGTACAATACAATGGTCAAGTCGAGGAGGGGGAAAAGAAAGATACCTCTACTCACGCTGGCCCCCTATGGGAGGACAGCATGAGAATAAGAAACAAAAAACTCCTCTGCACAAAGACCACATAAATGTCCACATCACAACATCATGAAGCACGTGACAAGCAACAGGGGTGGGTAAGGGGTGAGAAGTAAGCCGATGCAGACACAGCCATCCTGCCTTGCAGCTATTCATCCAGTGCTGGGCCCAGATCTGCCGTCCGACTCGGCCTTGGAGGGCACTTGGAACGAAGAGTCTAAACACAGTTTGTTATCAGGGGAGAAATTGTTTGTTATGTTCAGCTCCAGCCTTGAGACCGCAGCTGGCACCGATATGGTAACCGCATGAAATAATGGTGGTGTTCTTGCTTTAGTGTTAACCACTGCATGTCAATTTTACATTTGATCTAATGTCCATCACTGTTTTGTCACCATTCCTGTTGGAGAGCCATGAGCCTCTCCATGATGTTATCCAGTTTGCTCAAAGAGCACGAGTGTTCATGACAGCCGTGAGCCTCTCCAAAAATTTGTCAGATGTTGTCAGAGTTTTAGTACTCACAAACTTTTCCTAGATGTCATCCGTGCTGCGTCTAATGAGCCCATTCTGAGAAGCCACGGCTCACTCCATCGTTCCAATCAAAATAGCGGGCAGCCTTGTGGGGATGTGAACAGCCATTTCCAATTTCCATCCATCCATCCATTCGCTTCTGCTTATCCTTTTCAGGGTCGCGGGGGGCGCTGGAGCCCATCCCAGCTGTCATAGGGCGAGAGGCAGGGTACACCCTGGACAGGTCGCCAGTCTGTCGCAGGGCCAACACACAGGGACAGACAACCATTCACACTCACATTCATTCACATCTAGTGACAATTTAGATTATCCAATTAACCTATCCCCACAAGCTGCATGTCTTTGGACGGTGGGAGGAAGCCGGAGTACCCGGAGGGAACCCACGCAAACACGGGGAGAACATGCAAACTCCACACAGAAAGACCCCGGCCTGATGGTGGAATTGAACTCAGGACCTTCTTGCTGTGCGGCAACAGTGCTAACCACCGTGCCACCGTGGTCACCATTTCCAGTCTCTTTATTCTTCAATAAGCCAGGTCCAATCAGCAAGAACCCTGTTATCATGGTTCCAAAAAGGTAGATGCGCTCGATCGACAGTCCCGCCAGGCACATGACCCTCTAGTCCTTCCACCCGTCCATCGTGTATCCGGCAGGGAACGTCCCTCCAGAACACACGGGCTCTCACAAACCCAGGTTTCTCATCGAGAAGAGGGTGTCAATTGCATTCAGGGACAAGTTGACCTAATCCATAATTCTTCTTTTAAGTTTTAGAGAACAGTCTGTGAGACTTTTCCAGGGTAGAGGGAGAGAAGTAGACAAGACTAGACAGAGACATGAGAAAGCCAAGCAGGAGCGATAAGGAAAGGGATAGGGAGAAAGTGTGACCGCCTTCATCAAGAGCCAAAGAAGAAGCCTTTAACAGAGAACTAAAAAAGAGAAGCCCCTGTCAGAATTCTCACTGCAGCGTTATAGTATCAACTAAAAGCTTTTTTACTGTAAATTTTATCAATATAGATCAAGAAAGGAAGAACCTAACTTGACCAAAAATAACTTTAAGATTTCGTGTAGTCTTATGAGAATCCTTTTATAAAAATTTGTGAAGTATATGAAAATTACAAACAATAATTCAGAATCTAATAATCCAACCAAAAAGTATATAAAATAAACTTTTTTACTTTTTTAAATCAGTAATATAATGCAGATTCTAAATAATACAGAGTGGAAAACACTAAATCATGACCTGAGACTTTCTAGTTTACAATGTGGACTCTCCAGTGCATCAGACAGAAGCCTCACTCCTGAATCCTCCAGGTCATTGTCACTCAGGTCCAGCTCTCCCAGACTAGAGGATGTGAAGCTGAGAACTGAGGACAGAACTTCACAGCTTCTCCCTGACAGGTTACAGACACTAAGTCTGAAAAATAAAGAACACAAAGACAAGTGCTGCAGTGAGGATCTACAAGACTTCCAATATGCAATGTTGATTCATTGGCTAGAACTGCTATCACCTTATTTTAAAAACATCAGAAGCATGAAACCTCAAGTCTGAGGAGGTGTCTTCCTGTTAAAAGGGAGTTTTTCATTCCCACTGTCACCAAAGTTCTTGCTCATAGGGGGTCATATGATTGTTTGGTTTTTCTCTGTATCTATTATTGTACGATCTACTGTACAATATAAAGCGCCTTGAGGCGACTGCTGTTGTGATTTAGCGCTATATAAATAAAATTGAATTGAAATTGAATGAAACCTAACTGTGACTAGGAAATCATGGCAAATAGTGAGCTACAACAACAAATGGATGAATGTACTCTTTTGAAACTACATTTTTAACAGGTTAATTATGTCATGAAAATATTGTCGATGTAATGAATGTAATGAAAAATAAAATATTCTTTGATCTGACCTCAGAGTTTTGAGTATACAATGTCGACTCTGCAGCGCAGCAGACAGAAGCTTTATTCCTGAATCCTGTAAGTTATTGTTACTCAAGTCCAGCTCTCGCAGACTAGAGGACTGGGAGCTGAGAACTGAGGTCAGTGCTTCATAACTTTTCATTGAAAGAAAACATCCACTTAATCTGGAAATAAAGAACAAGAGAAAAAAGTGTTTTGGTTCTGCATTGAGGAGTTAGCAGATTTAGCAATATTTAATGTTTCACAAGTGGCTGGAATTGCTATTGTCTTATTTTAAACACATGAAGAGCATCTGTCTCCCAAACCAAAACTCAGTGCTGTTTCCACCCAAGAAGTGTCTGAAAGCTGAAAATCCAATACCTGACAATTCTATCAGTTTTTGCCAGTGATTCAGTAATGCAACACAGATTTTTGAAGTGGAAAAGACTGAATCCTGACCTTAGACTTTCTAAGGTACAGTGTGGATGCTCCAGTGCAGTAGACAAAAGCATCATGCCTGAATGGCAGAGGTTGTTGTTACCCAGCTCCAGCTCTCTCAGACTTGAGGACTGAGAGCTGAGAACTGAGGACAACGCTTCACAGCTTCTCTCTGAGAGGAAACAATCACTCACTCTAAAAATAAAGAACAGAAAAAAACAAAATCACTACAATTAAATGTCTTAATGCTGTTAGGTTGGAAAGAAATACAGATTTTATTTTATTTAAATCATTAGATAAAGCTGTTTCATTATTTTATTTATAGACAATGCAAGTGTGCTCATGAACGAGTTGGCACTGCATGTTTTGAGGGCCATTCAAGAGTTAATTCAAGAGTTCTATTTGATACCATCAACAGTATTATGTCTCCTCCAACTCAGCATGCCCAGTTACTTTCTGATGAAGATTGTAATACTTTCCTCAGTCAATTCGTAAGGACTTGAGATCCAAACTTTCCTCAAGTGCCTCCCCTTATGAAGACACCCCTTGTTGTCTTGGGTCATTTACTCCCTTTTCTCCAATCACACATAATGACTTAATTACAGTTTTAGGTAAAATGAAACCTCATCATGCTCTATAGATATATTACCTCCCTCTGTTCTGTCCGGGTCTATCACCAGCATTGGTCCCACATTACTATCCATTATTAATAGCTCACTGAGGGAAGGCTGTGTTCCATCCTATTTTAAACATGCAGAAGCAACTCCTCTATTAAAAAAAACAGAAATCGTGATCCTAGCTCCACTAGTAATTATCGGCCTATTTTGAAATTGCCATTTTTAAGTAACTTACTAGACAAAATTGTTGAAAATCTGTACAGGTCCCTATTATGTAAATTACACATTCTTGACCATTTTCAGTCTGGCTTTCAAAAGCAGCACTCTACAGAGACCGCTCTCTTTAAAGTCTATAATGATCTATTAATGGCATCTGATGCAGGGAATTGTTCTGTGATCATTTTTCTTGATCTTAGTGCAACCTTCGATACCATCGACCACAAAATCCTACTTAACAGGCTCAAGGTTTTGGCTGGTATATCTGGCTCTGCCCTAGACTGGTTTTCTTCCTATTTATCAGATAGGACCTTTTCTCTTAGGATTGACAGGTTCGCCTCTGACATTGCTGCTCTGACCTGTGGGGTCCCACAGGGTTCAGTTTTAGGTCCATTATTATTTTCTTTTTATATGCTTCCTTTGGCTGGTATCATTCAATCTTTTAGCGACCTGTCTTATCATTTTTATGCTGATGACATTCAGCTGCATATGTCCTTTAAGCCTCATCAACTGGATAGGCTTTCCACCCTAGTCCAGTGTTTAACTCAGGTTTCTGATTCGCTTTCAGGCAACTACCTCATTCTAAATACTAACAAGACCAAGACCATGATCATAGCTCCTCCTGAGCTACATTCTAAAATCAGTCAGGTTCTTGCCTCTTTCTGTCCTTCCGTCAAGTAAAACATTTGAAATCTTGGAGTAATATTTGACACTTCTCTGGCCTTGACTCTCATGTAAAATCGTTGTCTCGTTCCTGTTTCTATCATTTAAGAAACATCTCCAAATTGCAACATATCATCTCTTCAGCTGAGCCAAGGTGTGAAAACGGGTGTGGGTCACAATCAGCCAGGGTTTCAGGTGAGCTCATTGTATGAAAGTTTGGCCCCTAACACCCATAGAAAATATTGCACGGGAGTCAGGGACACACAAACTCACCTGGAGCACACACACAGAGGACAGTCTGCACTTTGTTGTCTTTTTACACTGTAAATAAACGCACTCGCTTCATTTAAAGAGTCTTGCATTTGAGGCCCGTATCCACAGATTTTTATTTTTATCATGTTTTTTCTCATAGTTCTTGCTATCAAGGGTGGGGAAACTAGTTATTGGGTTTAAGGAGAATTACTTTTTACATGAATTCAGTTTGGATAGCTTTTGTAGCTCACCTAAATCAGGATATAAAAACTGCATTTTGTACTTTGCTTTCATTGATGATCCAAAACATTTAAGTGTGACAAATACAATGAACAAACAAATCAAAATAACAAACAAAAACACAAAGTCCAAAAGACACCAATGACTTTCACCAAATAGCATTTGACTGTAAATGCTGGCAATTATTAAATTCAGTGAGAACAAACATATTTACTTACACAGCCTTGTTGGAGGCTTTGATCACTGGCAGCAGCCTCAGAAGAGCCTCCTCTGAAGCAGAGTATTTCTTCAGGTCAAACACATCCAGATCTTTTTCTGATGACAGTAAGATGAATACCAGAGCTGACCACTGAGCAGGAGACAGTTGATCTGTGGAGAGACTTCCTGATCTGAGGGACTGTTGGATCTCCTCCACTAGAGAACAATCATTCAGTTCATTCAGACAGTGGAACAGATTGATACTTTTCTCTGAAGACAGATTCTCACTGAGCTTCTTCTTGATGTACTGGACTGTCTCCTGATTGGTCTGTGAGCTACTTCGTGTCTGTGTCAGCAGACCTCGTAGGAGAGTCTGATTGGTCTGCAGGGAAAGACCCAGGAGGAAACGGAGGAACAAGTCCAGGTGTCCATTTGGACTCTGCAAGGTCTTGTCCACAGCACTCTGGTGGAGAGATTTTAGTCTTGGTGTATTAAATAATTTAGACCACATGGAGGTTGTTTCTTGTTCTTGCAGCAGATCTATTCCAGAGTTGACGAAGGTCAGATGGGCATGAAGAGCAGCCAGAAACTCCTGAACACTCAGATGGATGAAGCAGAACACCTTGTCCTGGTACAATCCGCTCTCCTCTTTAAAAATCTGTGTGAACACTCCTGAGTACACTGAGGCTGCTCTGATATCGATGCCACACTCTGTCAGGTCTGATTCATAGAAGATCAGGTTTCCTTTCTGCAGCTGATCAAAAGCCAGTTTTCCCAGAGACTCAATCATCTTCCTGCTCTCTGGACTCCAGTGTGGATCTGTCTCAGCTCCTCCATCATACTTGACCTTCTTCACTTTGGCCTGAACCACCAGGAAGTGGATGAACATGTCGGTCAAGGTCTTGGGCAGCTGTCCTCCCTCTCTGGTTTCCAGCACATCCTCCAGAACTGTAGCAGTGATCCAGCAGAAGACTGGGATGTGGCACATGATGTGGAGGCTTCGTGATGTCTTGATGTGGGAGATAATCCTGCTGGCCTTTTCCTCATCTCTGAATCTCTTCATGAAGTACTCCTCCTTCTGTGGGTCAGTGAACCCTCTGACCTCTGTCACCATGCCAACACAGTCAGGAGGGATCTGATTGGCTGCTGCAGGCCGTGTGGTTATCCAGAAGTGAGCATATGGAAGAAGATTTCCCCTGATGAAGTTAATCAGCAGGACATCCACCGAGGTGGACTCTGTAATATCAGTCACACTCTCTGTGTTGCTGAAGTCCAAAGGAGGTCGACACTCATCCAGACCATCAAAGATGAACACAACCTGGAAGCCTTCAAAGCTGCAGATTCCTGCTTCTTTGGTTTCAGTAAAGAAGTGATGAACAAGTCCCACCAAGCTGAACTTTTTTTCTTCCAGCACATTCAGCTCTCTGAAAGTGAATGGAAATATGAACTGGATGTCCTGGTTGGCTTTGTCTTCAGCCCAGTCCAGGGTGTATTTCTGTGTTAAGACTGTTTTCCCAATGCCAGCCACTCCCTTTGTCAGCACTGTTCTGATTGGTTCATCTCTTCCATGTGAGGCCTTAAATATGTCTTCTTGTCTGACTGTTGTTTCTGGTCTGTCTGGTTTCCTGGATGCTGTTTCAATCTGTCTGACTTCATGTTCATCATTGACCTCTGCAGTCCCTCCCTCTGTGATGTAGAGCTCTGTGTAGATGTGATTCAGAAGGGTTGGGTTTCCTGCTTTAGCGATCCCCTCAAACACACACTGGAACTTCTTCTTCAGCTTAGATTTAAGTTTACCCCGACACTTTTGAAGAACCTCTGAATTAAACACAGCAGATAAGATGATTTGTCAGTTTAAACAGTTTCAAGAACTGTTTTTTAATTGTTTATTTTTTTGCATCTTTATGATAACCGAAACCTTAAATCTCATCAGATATTTCAGTCAAATAATCTCACATCAAATTAGGCCTTCTACTCAACCATGTCTTATTTTCATTTTTAAAAAATGGTACAAAGTGTGGATGGGCTTCCATTTTTAGGTATATATGTGTAACCCAAGTAAAAACAGATGCATAAATAGCAAGAGACAAGTGAAGTCTAATAATATGAATAGCAAAGAGATAAATTGATTTATTGAATCTTGTTATTTAGTTAAAGGTCAAAGTTCATGTAAAATGGTTTGAAACATGTTGACGTTGTTTAAAATAAGTAATCATTCTTTTGTTGTGAATTCCTTGGTGGGGGGAGGAGGGTGGCAACATGGCGCCTGTGTTCGGCTTGGCCGCTGTTGCTGCTCCGTGTGTTTGTCGACTGCTTCAATATATTGTTTTTTATCTTGTCATCTCAGCTGTGATATATCATGGTCTATTTGCTACTCGGATCTACAGTTCACAAAGTTTGTTGACTATCAAAGTATGTTTGGAAAAACACTTTTGACAGCTGGCAGAGCTACCACCAGGCTTTCCCTCCACCGTTTGTCCGCCCTCCTCCCTCTCCCGACTACCTGTACCTGTTCTTAGCTGCAAGCAAAAACCTAGGAGCAAGAACAAGGTTAAGAAGATCGTCTAGAAGGGGCTGTAGGGCTGGTGTGTAGGCTAAAAGGAAACACACCCGACAGAGGGGAATTCTTCTGCTCCATGGTAGAGAACGTCTCCAGTATTTGGTACCAGTCCAATCAAGAAAGTGGAACCGGCTGTTCAAACCCCCACAAGGCTGCCCTCTGGGATTGAAATGATGGGACGAGGCGTGAGTTTCTCAAAATGGGCTCATTGAGTGCAGCACGGATAAGATCTTGGAGAAGCTTATGGCTGCCGTGAATACTCAGAACAAGACCTCTGAGTGCAAACTGGATTACATCTGGAGGGGCTCACTCGGAATAACACCTCTGAGCGCAAACTGGATCACACCTTGGAGAAGCTCACTGCGGTCGTGAGTTCTCAGAATCGGCTCTTTGAGCACAAGAATGACAACATCACAGAGCGTAAGTTTGATACCATCATGGAGAAGCTCACGGCTCTCCAACGGGAGATTGAGAGACCAGTGTACTGTTAGGACAGCTTTGAAATTCATATGAGTTGTTCGCAAAGTAAAAACCACCATCACTTCATGCAGAGACCCCTTCGGCGCCAGCTGCAGTCTCAAGGCTGGAGCTGAACAACAACACCCTGATAATAGACTGTGCTTAGACTGTTCTTCCCATTCTATGCAAGGCCACCTGGGTTGGCTGGAAGACTGTTTACTTAGCCTGGCAGGGCGAAGGACACTGTCTCAGCTGAACTTTGGACACATACACACACACACACACACAGACATATATACACATGCAGATGTACACTCATCCCCCCTCCCCCTCCAAACGCCTTCGACGCTTATTCCCTTCCGATGCTGACGGTGGATCAAGGAGACCAGCGCACAGGCTGCAGGCCCGGATGCACTGTCTACATTGGCTGTCTCTCACCCTTTACCCACCCCTGTTGCTTGTCATGTGTTTCTTTGGTGTATTAAGAGTTTTTTCATGTGGTATGTGCAGAGGTGGGGTTTTTTTCTGTTCTTAAACTGATCTCCCTGTTGGAGGTTAGTCTGGGGGAAAGTTGTTTTTTTCTCCTTATCTTTCCTCATGTGGTGCTTTTTCCATGTTATACCTCTCTGACCTGCCTTCCCCATGTGATGTTTGTGTAATGTATTTATGGTCGGAAGGGTAAGACGGCGCTGGCATGGCTGGCAGCCTTAACCCAATTTCCCTCGGGATGAATAAAGTATGATCAATCAATCAATCAATCAATCATTCAATCACGGGCAAACAGAACAATTACCGGGATCGGTGTCATGTCTGGAGATGTGGGAGTTTTCACCTTGGCCTGTCATTCTACAAGACCACAATTCCACAGCTAGAGGTACAGGGAGACTAAGTCCTCATTCCAGGTGTCTGCTGTCAATTCCCCGTCAATCAGCTATTGATGACGTCAGCCTGTCACCTCTGCTTCAGATTGCTCTCCTGAATGCTTGCTCCATAGCCTACAAATCATTTGTACTGAATTCACTGTTTCTTACTAAATCTTGGCAGCGGGAGAATGAATCTATCCACCTTAATGAGCTCTGCCCACTCGACTGTCACTTCATTGGGACTCTGTGTTTGGACCGCCCTGGTGGTGGTCTAGTAACCATTCACCAGATCAGTTTCACTTGCAGAGCTATGGACTCTGAGTCTTTCCCTTCCTTTGAGTCAGCTTCTTTAGGTTGGTTCATCAGATATATCTCATTGTACAGGGTGGGCCATTATATGGATACACCATAATAACATGGGAATGGTTGGTGGTATTAAAGTCCTATTTGTGGCACATTAGTATATGTGAGGGGGCAAACTCCTCAAGATGGGTGGTGACCATGGTCGCCATTAAGAAGTCCCCCATCTTGAATACAACTTTTGTTTTTTCAATAGGAAGACGGCCATGTGACACATCAAACTTTTTGGTAATGTCACAAGAAAAACAAACTGGTGTTTGTATTCAAGATTTTACGGACTTTTTATGTTCGATTATTAAACTTGAGAAGGTCTTAATGATTGGGGATTTCAACCTTCACATGGATGATCTTAGCTGTAGCATGGCCTCTGACTTTCTATCCATTACAGACTCTTTTAATTTTATTCAGCATGTCTCTGGACCCACCCATGTTAAAGGCCACACCTTGGACCTCGTGTTTTCTCTTGACTTAGACATAATTAATGTCTGTGTTAAGGACCTACAAGTGAGTGACCATTCCGGTGTTATTTTTATTCTTAGCTTCCCTCTGTACACACCATCTTCTAATCTCATGTTCCATAAGCGGTTCATAAATCAGGATGTTGCTTTGAAGGCTGCACTGATGCTAATGTTGCTACACAGTGCTTCAACAATCACTGCTTGGAGATTTTAAATTCGGTGGTACCTATGAAATCTGTCATTGCTGCCCCAAAAAGAGCTCGTCCACAGATAAATGATGACGTAAGGAAGGTCAAAAGAATCTGTAGAAAAGTAGAACACCTTAGGAAATCAACTAAACCTAAAGTTCACAGACTCCACCTTAGGGAACTTTGGGTTTCCCTGCATGAAACCATAAAAACAGCCAGATCAGGATATATTTCTCAGTTAATCTTATCAAGCAAGAGAAATTCCAAGGTACTGTTTGACTCCATAAACTCTATTGTTTCCCCCATGGTCCACCCAAGTATCCGTGTCCTCTATATCTGAGACTGATGACTTTCTAAGCTTCTCTGTGGATAAAGTTAATAATGTCTGTATGAGCACTGGTTCTTCAATACCGTCTGTTTGTGTCTCTGGGCCACCTCCCCCTCATTTACTGTCAGTGTTTAACCCAATGATCATGCATTACTTTTCACTCCTGCTGAATAAACGTCACATTCTAAGGACCTATTCATGAGATTGCTCCCTAATTAGACTCCACGTCCCAAGGACCTCAACAGCTCAACAGTCAGGCCGGTGGCTCTGACATCCCAACTGATCAAGACCCTGGAGTGGATGGTCCTGGCACTGCTTCAGCTCCTGGCGAGCTCATGATGATGCCATCGTTCACATCCTATATCATTCCCTCTCTCACCTGGAGACCGCTGGGAACACTGTGAGAATCATATTCTTTGATTTCTCCACTGCCTTTAACACCATTCTTCCCACAGTTCTGAAGGACAAGCTGTAAAACCCAGGAGCGGACCATCACTTCGCTGCATGGATACCACAGTATGTCAGAACTTAGGGCTGTGTATCGGACTGGGTCGTCTGCAGTACCGGGGCCCCACAGGGAACGGTTCTGGCTCCGTTCCTCTTCACCATCTACACTGCAGACTTCTCCCACAACGCCACCCAGTGCTTCCTGCAGAAATTCTCTGATCACTGTACAATAGTCGGCCTCAGGACTGATGGGGACGACAGGGAGTATAGAGAAGTGACCCAAGACTTTGTGGACTGGTGCCAGTAGAACCATCTCAAGATCAACAGTGGAAAAAACCAAGGAGCTGGTGCTAGACTTCCGCAGGCACAAACATCCTCCACTGCAACCACTGAACACCCAAGGTATGGACATTGAGCCTGTAGACAGCTGTGGAGGCTCAGGTCTTTTGGAGTGAAGACCTTGTATGACTCTGTAATGCCCTCAGCTAACTTTTACGGTGTGGTCTGCTGGGGTGGCAGCAATTCTGCATCTCTGCGGGGGACAGAAAGAGACTGAACAGGCTGATCTGGAGGGCCAGCTCTGTTCTAGGATGTTGGACAACATCTGCAACCCAATGCAGAATATTCTGACAGCAATAAGCAGCTCCTTCAGTGGGACATAGAGATTTTGCAGGTCTTACCTTCCAACTGCTGTCGGACTACAACATGGTCTCTGCAGATGACCATGAATGTGCAGACAGACACAAACATCCAATACACCATGATAGCCTTTGCCCAGTCTCCCTTATATGCAATATTATGTGCAATACCAACTGCATTTTTTTTCTTCCTACTATAACAGAGAATTTTATTCTATTTTGTTGGTACTTCATTCTATTGTATTTAGTATGTTATTGTTGTTATATAGTCTGTTATTCTATTTTATCTTATCCTATTGTATTGTGATTACTGCTCTTAAACTTGTTCTTTCTGTTGTGACCCATAAAATTTCCCACGTGTGGGACAAATAAAGATTTATCTTATCTTATCTTACGATTATCTTATCTTAGTCTCTACAGACTAACTAATGAATTCTTACCTTCTGATGAAAGTGATGAAGCTTTCTGTGCTGAGGGACTTCCTGTTGGAGGAAAGTGCACTTTGAATCATGAGCTGGTCTTTTCAAAAATGAAAACCATCATGGCTTCAAAATGATGTAAATATAACATTTCTACATCGTTTCAGGAGAAAAGAAGTCAAAGTCAAAGTCAAATTAAAAAGGTATAAGTTTAAAACATTTCATAAAATACAATTTGTTGTTGTTTCTGCATGCTGCACTGAACTTTTAATGTGTCTTTTTTCTTTTACTAACCTTCTTTCATCTTCTCTAAAATCTGCATCGCTACCTCCATCACATGGTCTGAATACGCCTGCACCATCACGTCTACAGTTTTCAGCCTGTCTGCATTCTCCAGCTGGCACTTATAGATTTTGGGGAATTCACCTCCAGGTTCATACTGCAGGTAAAAGTGAAAAAGCTTCAGCTCCTCCTCTCCCAAATTCTTCAACGTTTCAAGCAGCTGAACTGGTAAGGCCTTCTCCATCTCTGATCTGTAAAACATGCCGACATGTAAATGGTGAGTCTTAACACATCTTTTTACTTATTTAGTATATTTCAGAGTAGATTACAAATTTAATCTGGTTTTTTAGGATTTACTTAGAAGTGACTTTCATGGATGGATTCCTCTGTGATGGGAATGACATATATTTAATGATAAAGAATCAATAATGAATTCTTGTCATGGGATGTGACAAGAACTGACCTAAAAATGTCAAAAGATCATTAAACCTGAGTTGTATTAGAATTAAGTGTGTCATTTAGTTAACAATAACCTATAGTGGTCATAGATATATTTTATTTAATGTACTTTCACCTGTAACACTGCTGTTAATATATAAATTAAAGAGAAACTCCTGGAATCAAACAAACTGTCAAAAAAACAAAAAAACAAAAAACAAAGAGGGCTTGCAATCTTTAGACAAGTCTATTATAAAAACAAAGACAAAACAAATAAAGAAAATAAAAGGACAAGGTGCCAGACAAAGATAAACACTCAAATTAGTTCTATCAGGAGTTTCATATATACTTGCACAGTTTAACATGAGGTTTCTAAAACTGAACTAGAGTCAGAAATTTGGCACCAAGAAGAAATGTATAGTAATCAAAGTTACAGTATAATTATCTGATGATGGGATAACTAGGTTAGAGCAGACAAACACATGAGGATCAACTTCAACCTAAAGCCACTCAGGGCTGAAAACACATGCTGGAAATGACGCACTCACTCTACAACATCACACTAGTTTCATACAAATCAAAGTCAAACCTACTTTATGCTGTTTTCATATGGCCATTTCAAATGCTCATTGTAATAGAGTGAATTGTTGCCCCCCAGTGGTAAAATGTTACAGGGCTAGTTCTTGGTTGACCAACATATAACAAGGTTCAAGGTTCAAGGTTCTTTATTTGTCACATGCATAGTTATACAAGTATAACACACAGTGAAATGTAGCCTGACACGCTCCTCGACATGTGCAAAAATTGGGGGGGGGGTGTAGAGGAAGAACATTATAAATGTATATATATAGTATATACACTGGGTGAATGTGCAGTAGTAGCAGCAAGCAGGTGAATTCTGTACATTAATATGAATAGACATCTGACTATTTTACAGGATAGACAATATAAACATATTTAAAATTAAAGGAATTTGAAATGTACATTGTGCCTTGGTGCCTCGTTGCCCTAACAAAAAAGGTAGTTTGCTAAGAAAACAACAAGTTAGTGTGTGATGTCCTGCTGTTCAATAAAGCACGTATCCACGTCCTTCTGTCCTGATCTTTTCAAAGACCCTAATCCAGAATATCACACTCACTAAACAATTTGTGCTCCTCCATCCAGCAACACCTGAAACAACTGAGTGGAAGTTCCTACCTACACTGTGTTTGAAGCAAAGCACAAAGGAGACATCTGCTGAAGCAGCTGGAGTCCTACAGACACTCAGCCTCTTCATTTCAGAAACACCTCCTACAACATCCATTCTTTACACTCTGGATGTATCCCAATTCAGGGGCTGCCCTTCAAGGATGCATTTTGTGACTCGGATTAAAAAGATGCATAAATAGTAAAAGATAAGTGAAGTCTAAGAACATAAATATCAAAGAGTAAAATTCATCTATTTAAATTTGTTGTTTGTTAAAAAGATCAAAGTTCAGGTAAAATGATTAAAACACGTTTGCATTGTTTAAAATGAGTTATCTTTCTTTTATTGTGAATTGCTTGTGAGAACTGTAATTTCCTACGGGGATATGGTGTGTGAAGGTAACACAGGGTGGAGAAGGAAAAAGGGAAAAAGGGAGAGAGCGCAAGGAGAGAGGGCGGTGGTGCGCAGTGTTGCCAACTCCCCAGTAAGGAAAATCGCTATTGGCTGTCCTTAAAGTTGCCAAATGACATCATCGCATAATTTCCATAATTGGTCATGCTAATGTAATTGTAACCTACGTTGTTGGAGAGATAAATAACATCGTGGAAGAGACATAAAGTGAGTAAAAAATACCCTAAATGCATTTAGAAATTATTTAGAACTACAAATTAAATTTATTTTAGCAATTATTGTTTTTTTTAACGTCACAAATCCAACCCTGCACCTTTATCTGGGCTTGGACCGGCAAAAGTGACCCGAAATAGGTGCTCTTTTGGAGTTACTTTCTGTGTGTGTGTTTATGTTTAAACCTTGTGATCCAAAAACAGCATAACAGTAAAAGAAGAACTGACTGCATTACAGTAAGTGTGGAAGCAGCGGCTTCGCTCATGCGCGATTCATTTGCTGTTTGGACTAGTGATGGGATTTCCGGCTCTTTTTAGAGAACCGGCTCAGCTCGGCTCACTAAAAAGAGCCGGCTCTTTCGGCTCCCAACCGGCTCTTCAGGTTGTTTTGTTGCTTTAATTAATTTATTATTAACAATAATATAAAATTATGCACAAAAGGAATTACTAATGTGAAAAAGGTGGTTTTATTTATATATGTTTATATCTAAATATATATAAACATATATATATTTATACCAAAACACATTTCTAGCATGAACTGAACTTCCAAAACAGAGCTACCGTGATCACTTAAATTACACAATTGAAAGCATATGTGTATGGTTTGTGTATTTATACACAAACACTCATGTATATTTAAATAATTAAAAAAAAAATGAATTTACCTGTTACTACCACACACCAAATCTGGTGGTTGGTACTTCCTTGCTTGTTTAGCCTGTAGGTTTGTATGTGCTTTGTCTGTAGGGGCCACCGTAAATATACTTTTATTTATTCAATTCACATAAAATGTAATAAATAAATCATAAAATACAAAAAACAACTATTTACATTTCAACTTTTAACTATTTAAATTTTCAGCTTTTTCCTTTTAAACAAATTCAAAGTGAAAACAACACAAAACACTGCAAACCACAACACAATTAAATATAAATTATAATAGGAAAACAAAATATTCTCTGTCATATGGACCTGCATGAATAAACTTTCTGAATCCTTTATCATCCGCAACTGAAAATAGTTGTGGATGATTACTATACCTTTCTAATGTGATGTTGTTGGCCCTGCTCTCTCTCTCTCTCCTGCTCTGTTCCTTTGTGAGAGTGTAACTACCGCCCCTCCCCCCTCTGCCCAGCATAAAGCACAAGGCTCACATGCAGAGTGAAGCGTAAAAAAAGTGCGAGAGAGTGAGAGGGTGAGAGAAAGAAAAAAAAACACGGCTCCTTATGTCTCGCGTTGTTCACGTCAATGATCCGGCATTAAGAGCCGTTTCGTTCGCGACCGACACATCACTTGTGCTTTCAGTTACAGAAGCAGGTGAAACTTTTAACTGCCTCTAATGTCTGAGATTAAAAATGAATTCAAACCTGCTCTCATTCCACTCGGCGTTGTTGGTCCAGCTCTGAGTCAGTTGCCATGAAATATGGAGCGGCAGATTTGTGCTGTTTGTGCTGGAGATGATCATGTGACAATGAGTTCAGGAAAGTGAAGTAAAACTTTAAAAAAGGAACCAAACACACAGGTATTCATGAGGAAGTTTGGATGAAACAAAAGCAGAAATGCAGTCTGGACTTTAGAAACATGTAGAAATGTTTGTTGTCCTGTTACTGAGAGCAGCATTAAAATTATGTTTCTATTGTAGTGACACTTTAAACTGGTTCCACTGCAGATCACAGAAACACTGTTAGTGGAAGCTGTTTTTAGCTGAGCTGTGTCCTTAATCCAAACTGAAGTGAACAGTTTGCTGCAGAGCAGGAAGCATCTTCATGACAAACTCGTGTTACACTTTAACAGCTCCATGTTTCTTCTTCTACTTGTTTTAACTGAAAACGTTGACTTCCTGTCTCACTAACAGTGAATAACTGCTCTTCTTTAATCATTTGTTTGATGCTGATTTTATACATTCATTTAGATTTAATCAGTTCAAAAATGTTTCCATGACATTCATCATTATTTTCCAAATGTCCCACTGACTGCAGCAATAAATAATAAATCAAAGGCTTCACAGTCTGTGGGCCCACTGTGGGTCCTGAATTATTTCCATGAAAAAACCTTTAAAGTCTCTGATAGAAGTTCTACAAGTGAGTCCTCTTGTTCTCACATGTCTGAGCTCCTCACTGAACTTCAGCTTCAGACCAACAAGTCCAAACCTGCTACACTGACAGACAGGAAGGAGTCAGGGCTCCACCTCTGACGGAGAGGGAAGCAGATTTTCACAATAAGAGCACATGTTCCAAGATGACTTTGATGTATTGTGAGCTGTTGAAGGATGGGATGGACTAATGTTACAACCATTTTAAATTCAAACACTTTCATTTGCCTGAATATCAAGCATCATCACTTACACACTGAGTCACAGTCAGCTGTAAGGATGGGTATTGATAAGATTTTCACGATTCCGATTCCATTTTCGATTCTGTTTAACGATTCGATTCTTTATCTATTCTCTTATCGATTCTTTTTTAAAAAGGAGAACACTAAGGTCGATTAGCTTAGAACTTTGTTTTATATCTTCTCTTTGAACAAGGTAGAAATTTAGGAGTAACATGACCTTACAAACCCAGCAGTGAGATCTTAAGAGATCCAGCCTACGGCTCTTCAATGGGGTGTCACAGGGTCCCCAGGAAAAAAATTGTAAATGTAAAATAATAAAATAAATATTCTTCTGTAGCAATAACAAAGTAAAACATAAATTATTCTGTAGCAATTACACAAGAATATCCAGTAATGTCCCTGCCTACAATTAAACACATTCACTTACCATCTGCTGTGGCAAATGGGTGCAAGCCTTTGACCACAAACTTAGACACTGCTCGGTGACATTAGTCTATCCTGGCCTGAAAGGAGACGCTACCGGTAGACTGCAGCGAGAACTGCCAGCATCTGAGCCAGACTCTGTCTCTCTCATCATGATCACATGATCACATCATGAGCACAGTAATGGCAGGTTTGTAATAAGACAGATCGCGCTAACATAATATGCACTGTTAGTTGATTATTTACCTGCCGCATTAACGGGAGAGGACGTGCAAACGTTAGCGCTGCTGCTGGGTTGAGAGTCACGAGTCCGGAGCGGAATTAAAAACACGACATTCATTTAAGGTCATCGTGTGTTTTGTGAGCAAATGCTTTTGCATATTCGTAGTGTTCTCTCCCTTAAATGAAATATCTACTTTGCAAGTTGCCCTGTTGTCATCGGTTCTCATAAAGTATAATCAAACTTTTGAGCGTTTGAGCCGCCATGTTTCCTGCCAGGTAAATGACGCTCCGCAACGTGGTGACGTCATTTGGGGCGACTGGAATCGATAAGGGAATCGTTTGCAAAAATGGCAAACGATTCCAAGGAATTGAAACAGTGGGAACCGGTTCTCAACAAGAACCGGTTTTCGATACCCATCCCTAGTCAGCTGACTGCTCCTGTAGATGGAGGACAGACGTTTATTATCAGTGAAGACAGCAAAGTTCATAAAGACACAGATGAGGGAGTTTGGTGTGGAAGAACACCTTTGGGATGAAGCAGAGTGAAGGAAAAATAAACATAATAACAGGCTCATAATGATGATGTTATATTTGGAATAAGTGCACATCTAAAGGGCACAAACAGTGCAGCTGTGAACTCTCTCTGCTGTGACTCCATCATCTAAAGACACTGTGGATGTGACACAGAGAGGAAACTGAGCTTTTCTTCCTGCTCTTTCTCTCGCTTCACTTTCCTGTTAAACTTTGGAAGCACAAATCAAAGACAGTCAGAGGAACTCAGCAGACCAGCTGCTGCTCCATCTACAGGTGGAGACACCACCCACGTGTCTGTAGGAGAACCAGAGTCACAAAGTAACAGAGTGAAGAGCAGCAGGTGAAGCACAGAGGACACAAAAAGGAAGGAAAGAAGGAAACAAGGTCCATATGTGTCCTTTCAAACAAGCATCAAGGTTTCATATCCAATGAACATAAAGCTGTGACCTGGAACCAGCTGGAAACACACAGTTCATACAGAAGTGATTTGATCACCATACATATCAGGAAATCACTCATTCAGTCTTCATGGATCCACACTGATGACATGCACAGTTACTTCCTGGTGTCACTGGTGTGTCGGGTTCCTGGTGTTCGCCCAGTGTTTGCACTTGTTTCATGTTTATTCACCTGTTCACATTTCCTGCTGTCATGTTTGCTTCCTGTGTGTTATTAGTTCAGTTCAGCTGTGCGTCCCTGATCATCATCATCAGCCAGAGTGTTTAAACCCTCAGTGTCTCTCTGCTCAGCGTCATTGTTGATGTTAATGTGCTCGACTCTGTACGTGTGTTCGCTTCAGTCCTTTCAGCTCAGCCAGTCATCCTGTGTTTGTGATGATAAACAGCAGCCTTCACCTCCCTGTGAGTCCTTTCCTCACCCACACAGCAACCACTGACATGATGGGACCACCTGCTTTGGGAACTGTTCCCAGTCGGGCTTGCTCTGCTTGGAAGTGTTTCCAGAAGCTGGAGGCCAACAGGAGCTGATTCAAAGCTGCACAGAGCCCATTTACATGCAGCCTAAGTTATGTTTGTTTTGTTATAACTGCCACATGTCCCCACATCACATGCAGCCAATCATAAAGTTACTCAAAATACAAGGATTTTACATTTGCACCATTTCATTATTGTGATAGTTAAACTGAGTTATTAGGATAAAATCCTTTTCAACATAGCCAAATAAACCTGCCATAGAAACAGGCTGTCTGACTGTGTCAGCTGAGTTATTAGTTACAACTCACCCAGCTGTTTCATTGGCTGTGCCCTTACATGTGACCTTGGCTAGATTTTTGCTGAGTCTGAGTTTCCTATCAGATTTCTCCACCCTGAGGTCAGAGGTCAGCTCTGTCTCACACTCAGTACAAACCACCAGCATCACTCAGTCTGCAAGTGTCACATTAGTCGACTGGTAGTGACGGTTGTGCCGATGCAGTGGATTTACCACATGTGAGCTTACTGCAGTATGTTGACACAGATGTGCCTTCAGATCCAGCTGAGCCTGTCTGTGATCAGCACAAGCACCACGAGCAGCCCTCTAACATCACACCTCAGCCCGTGGAATATTCACCTGTTAGTGCTGAGCTGGATCACTAAACTGTTGTCCTACAGACAACTCTGCAAACACATCTGTACATCCTGTCACACATCATTTGCACCTTTGGGTGAACTTTAGCAAAGGTCACGTATTAAAAAACACAAACAGCCAATTGAAAAGCCTGGCTGAGTGATAACACAGAGAGGTTTCAATATGTACACAAGGATCTCCACACAATAACAGCTCCATTCCCTGCAACACACCCACTGTGTTTAAGGTGGACTGGGTAAAGAGTAAGAACAGACAAACAGATGAAGGTGAACGAATGCTCAAACATGTGAGATAAAGGCTCTGTACTTGTGCTGGTAGATGTCTCGGTCTGGGCTGATGTGGTTCTGATGTACAGGTCGTCCCATAGACAGCCGTGCAGCACCGCGTGCCTCATCACTCCAATCCTGTTTGTAATCTACAAGGAAACCAAGAAGGCTCACTGCTCTGTGGAAGCAAATATGTTTTTGAAAGGTGTTGTGATTTCCTCAAACTACCAGTCTTTACATCTTGTACAAGCTCATCACACATTATCAGGAAATGATGCTTTTTTCTTCTTTGAAAGCTGTGATGCTGCTTGGAGACATAAGTACAAAAGTAACGTGTTCAGCAGCTGCAGCTCAGAGCTGGAAGTACAAGTGTGGCAACATGTGGCCAGAGTGGTGACAGAGCTGAACACTAACCTCTGTTATGGTGGATAAATAATGCAGCTGCATTATTAAGGCTCCTCATGGCTGCACAATACAGGCATCAGCAAAGGACAAGAATCCCAACTAGGAGTAGAGCCCAACCCGAATACGGTATTCAGAAAAGCAGGAATAACCTGTTTTTTATGAATACTTATTTCGAGCAAATACCTATTAAATATTTGTATTCGGGAACAAGAAAAACTTTATATCAAAAAGCTGAGTTTCCTTATGAGACCGCAGTGCATGATGGGATGAGTGAGTGACACAGGCTGCTGCACACAGCTGAGCGATAACTGGGGTCCAGAGGCATTTTAACTTTAGTAACAAAAACTTTAGTGAAACTTTGAGCAGGAAGGAAACACCCAGAGAGGCGTTAAAGACACTCAGAAGCATCAAAAAGTCCGTGTTGCATTCAGGTGGAACTTTCACAAATTCACAAATCTTCAACCAGCTCCTTAGTTGATTTATTTCTGCTGGTTTTCCTGTTTGAAACACAAACGTCTTTTATCACTTTGTTGTTGTTCTTCCTGCAGCATTTTAATATTTCAGCACTAAACAGATGTTTCTTCAAAGCTAATTTCAACCTGTTGAAGTCATGAATGAAAGTGGAGACTGAGAGTGGATCACATCATGTCTAAGGTGTGTCATGTGACATGTTCAGTATTGTCACACACGTCTAGATTGTCCCTGATATCATAACTGCTCAAACACTGATGATTATATTTGAAGAATTATTCCTGATGGCAGCAAAGTTTGATTGGAGCTCTCTGTCTGTGCTGATTTGTCGCCCTCTGGAGGTCAAAGCACAAACTGCATGATGTCACTGTAACCACCACAGTGACAGGAAGTGTTTTTAAATGACTGAAACACTGAAATGATGCTCAGACGTGTTAAACGCTGCTGCTGTGCTACATTTGTCATTTCCTGCTTTCACTACCATCCATGTCAAAGCGCTGAAGTCATCTGATCACTTTAATGCAGTAAAACAGGAGCTGACGTCACTGATCACATGACTCTGAGGGATGTTTTGAGCTCCTTGCTGAATCTGAGCCATGAAGATTTAAGGCTCAGCTCTGAAGGCAAAGCAGGTCTGAGCCTGTGTTAGCAAGCTGTACCTAACAAAGTGGCAGCAAGGACTCAGTCAGTAATGATCAGGGCCAGCAGGGGGCAGCACACAGAGGTGAGGCGCTGTCAGAGAAGCAGGCTGACATCAGGCTGGTCATATTCCATCATCTATACCTGAAATAATAAACAAGCACACAGCCAGAGGTTCTGTTTCGCTGCAGGGTCTCTTTGTTCTTCACATACGTGTTGAGCCGAGTGTAAATCCTGAGGCTGAGCGGCCTTTGTACACACACACTTCTAAGCAGGGCAAAGCTGTCAGCACAAACAAGAAGTGAAGAAAAATCCAGGCAGCCGGCCTGTGTCTGTCCAACCGGTCAGAGAGCTCTTTACATGCCAAGTTAATGTCAAGGCTAGTTTGCATTGCAGCAGGATTTTTAACATAAAGTTGCAAATCCAGCTGCTAATCCAAATGTTAATCCCTGAGCTAACCTGTGAGCCAACAGGAAAGGGATTGAAATGAGGAGTGGATTCGCCACTTTAAAAAACTTTTTAAAAATTATTTTTTAACATGGAATTCAAAAATGAATGTACAAATTTATTCTACAATTCATGATTTAATCACAGAATTCTTTATTTCGATGCGCGTGGTTCTTGTGGTCCCCCATAAATTTCATATATACAACATTGTTTTTAATGAGCAGCTTCAGGTTTTCATCCTGTTCTTCTTCACTTAGACAACATCATCTTCACATTTTGATGTTTTACAATGACAAAAGATCAGAAACAATTACCGAGTCTGCATGAAAACATAGATGTACAACTTGTAGACTTGTGTCACTTCTATGTTTGGAACGTGACAGAGTCTGAGTTAGAAATCTGTGGCTCATGACTGATTGTTCTAGTACGGATCTAAAAGCCCAACATAAAGCAATAACAGATCAAAATATTACATAATACATAACATACATAAATAATCTATATACTTCATGTCAATGATCTGTGTGTGTGCTGGTTGAAGGCCTGACATCAGTATCACGTCACCTGTGAGCAGCGAGCAGAGAACAGGTGAGTGTTTATATTAATAACCTCCACAGATGTTGGCAGATTATGATCAGATTATGAGCTGGAACATTTCTAAATGATGATTCAAGTCCCTTCATCATGAATCTGAGCCTCAAATATAGAAAAAATTACTTTTATCATTTCATCTTCATCTTTACCCTAAAATATCTACAAACATGTCTAACACAGGCAGCATTTATCATCATCTGAAAGCTTCAGGTGAACATTTCATCCAGCTGTTGTCGATGGCGCAGGCGTACTGCTCCTGAAGATACTTCCTGTCAAATTTTGGTCCAGTAGAGCGATCTCTGAGACAACCAGAGAAGTGAAGAGTGGCTTTAAACCTGGAGGAGAGGAGCACCAGGGACAGAGCCAAGGTAACCACAGAGAACGGGACGCTTTCATATTCCCGTCCTGGAAGGATGAACGGGATGACGATGCGGTTCCTTCCTGGTGGGCCGTGTTTAGCTGAGAGAGACTCAAAGCTTTTCCACACTCGATCATCATCATCATCTGGTGAAAGGGGGCTAACCGTGATGTTTGGGACCATCTGTGCTCCAGCTTTCTTCAGTTCCAGTGATCTGGCAGGTTCACAGGTCGATGTTTGTCATCAGGAATGGTACAGCTTTCTTTATCTTCACAGGAAAAAACTCTGTGCTGAGGCCTCAGTTTTCCTGTAGCGACACCGTACGCTAAACCAACACTGACGCAGTTCCAGGGAGAATACAGGAGCACGTCAGTGATGGTGGGCAGAGGCAGGTAACAGCTGGCTGGGATCATGAAGTCTCCGATTGAACTATGAGCCACAAAGGTGATGTGAACATCATCGCTGTGGTTCTTCTTCTCCTCCTCATCAATGTGTTTCTTCAGGAAGTCAAACATGCCTGTGAGTTTGCTGAAGGCGTCAGACTCTGAGTTTTTTCTCAGCCACTGCAGGACGACTTCATCTGTGCAGCTTCTCATTGCCAGCTTTGTCAGTCTTTGCCTTTCATCACAGCTGCTCAGTCTGTCTGCTCTGCAGTGTGTAAATAACCTCTGAAACAATTTGCTGAAACAGGAATTATAGAAAAAACATTTTAAGTACAGCAAATATTTAATCTGTCCACAGATCCTGAAACAAAACACAGAGAAAATCTTCTCGTTTCATTTCACTCCTTGCTTCCAGACTTACTCCAGTTCCTCGTTTCTGTCCATCTCCTCAGAGGAAGTTTGACTGTCTTTAACGTTGTCCTTCAGGTGCTTCCTGTGGTCAATAATCGACAGCATGTGGGTCAGATCTCAGGTACATGAATACACACTCTTATCTTCGGTATTTTGAAAAGCTTGCAGTAAAAACTGATCAGAGTTCAGTTAAAGATTATTTTGTTGCTGGGAAACAAACACTCTTTGCACACCTGTGTCCTCAAACTGAAGGAAGAAGAACGTTTATGCATCATAGACGTCGTTTATTTGTCTGATTTAAACCTGAATAAAATCCTAACAACAACCAGCTGCTGTTTGTATCCATGCTTCGTGCTTGGTTGGTTAAAAACTGTTGATGACATTTACACCATAGTGTTCAGTTATGGAGCAGCCTGCTCATCAGGTGGACAAACTAACAAAAGAACATTTCAGAAAGACAAAAGCGTCCACTTACCTGCTCCAAAACGTCCACTCTGACCCCGTGCAGCCTGTGGAACAGAACAGAATAGACCTTTAGTCGTGGCACGCCACCATGCTGCAGGTCTCTGATTGGCTGACTAAACGAGCTGTATGGTATGAAAGTACCTGGACAGACACCAAATGAAAGTAAAACCTGAGCGGGGATTCCCCAAATGTGAAAACAAAAGTAACAACATGACTCAGAGTTTCAGGACAAAGAGCTCAGCAGGAGCTGCGGTCACATTCATGAACACGAAGTCGGGCCTCTACACCAACGTGACCGTACGGATTACATCTGCCCATCACGGGCGGATTTAATAGCCCTTCCCACAGCCACAGGTGTCAGTGGCTCCACCTTTGTGATGAACCCACACCTGTTTGCTGCATCTTACTTCTGTTTCATGTGGTTCTTTGTTTTCTGCTTTGGCTGTGAGAAACAGATTTTTGTTATAAAAACTTTACATACAGATGCTGCTATAAGTGTGTTTACAACCTCTCTCTCCCACAGCGTGTCGGTGTCCTGTCTTCCTCACCCAACCGCCAGCCGGTTGCGGCAGATGGCCCCGCCCCTCCCTGAGTCTTCCTGTTAAAGGGAGTTTTTCCTTCCCACTGTCTCCAAAGGTCTTGCTCATAGGGGGTTATATGATTGTTGGGTTTTCTCTGCATGTATTATTATTATTGTAGGGTCTACCTTACAGTATAAATCACCTCTTGTGATTTGATGCTGTAGAAATAAAATAAAATTACATCTTTATTCTTTCTCTTCTTTTATCATTTAAAAATAATTAAAACAAAGATGACGCAGTCAGCCATGTTCCCCACGTCCTGTTTTATTAGGAGCAATTAAAAAGCTGAGGCGTCGCCCTGAAGCCTGACCTTTGTTCATTTGTTAGTGAGCTCACTAAAAGCTGACAGAGACAAACTCTGATTGTGTTTGTGCTGCTAACACTTTACTGGAACACACTCAGCTGTGAGCTGTGCTCAGATTTAGTGTTAGCAACAGAAAATATTGGAGAAAATCAGTGAGTGAAACAACACGACTGACATGACAGCAGGAAGAAGTGAGGCCTTAAAGACGGAGCTAACAGATCATCACTGGGATGAAGTGTATGCTGACGTTCCTGATCAGGCACACAGTGTCTCTGAAATCCCTCCTTAGAATCACATCATAAACTCTGTCCTGTTAGGAAATGTTGCTTAAAGACGAGGAGAAAGAAAAGCTGTGGATGACTAAAGGTCTGCAGACGACACGCAGGAAGAAAAATCCACTTTAGAAGCAGTTTTTACTGCAGAGAAGCAGAGACAGTGAAGGCAGCAGGATCCCTCCTTCATCAATGTTCACAAATATCAGAGAAATGATCTGTGAAACTATGTGATTCCTGTGTGAGTCCTTCTCCACAAAGAGTGGCCTCAACATGGCGCCTGTGTTCAGCTTGGCCTCTGTTGCTCCTCCATGTGTTTGTCGACTGTTTCCTTTTATTGTTTCTTATCTTATCATCTCAGCTCTGATATAGCCTGATGGTGTATTTGCTACTCGTATTTACAGTTCACATACTTTGTTGAATATCAAAGTATGTATGGAAAAAACTTTTGACAGCTGGCAGAGCTACTACCAAGGTTTCCCTCCGCCGTTTGTTTGCCCTCCGCCTTCTCCAGACTACCTGTACCTGTTCTTGGCTCCAAGCAAAAGCCCAGGAGCAAGACAAGCTGAAGAAGATCGTCTAGAAGGGGCTGTAGGTCTGGTGTTCAGGCCAAAAGCAAATGCGCCCGACAGAGGGGATTTCTTCGGCTCCATGGTGGAGAACGTCTCCGGTATTTGGTACCGGTCCCCCTACAGGACACGGATAATGCTGATCTGCTACCACCTACCCAACTGTGCATTAGGGCCTAACAGAAAATTTACCTGGACCGGCAACATATCTCGAGATACCGGAGAATGAATGTATTCACCTTAATGAGCTCTGTCTGGTCGGCTGTCACTTCATCGGGACTCCGCGTTTGGACTGTCATGGTGGTGGATTTGCCACTGTTTTCCGGGACAATTTCTCCTGCAGAGCTTTGGACTCTGAGACTTTCCTTCCTTTGAATCACAACTTCTTAAGGTCCGTTCATCAAATATACTGTGTTTTACCGCCCTCCCGGACCTGCTGGTGTTTTTTATCCAGGATTTCACAAACTTTTTATGCTCTATTATTAAACTGGAGAAAGTGATTCTCTTGGCTCTGAGATTCTCTTGGCTCTCGGTGAAGGCGGTCGCACTTTTTCTCCTCTCCTCCTCACCCTTATCTTCCCTGCTTAGCCTCTTGTGTCCTTGTCTTGTCTCGTGTGCATTACTTTTCCCTCGAACACTCTCTCACTGTCGTTCTCTAAAACCTAAAAGAGAATTATGGATTTGATCAACTGGTCTCTGAATGCTATTGACACCCTTTAACGAGAAGTCTGGGCTTGGGAGAGCCCAAGTGCCCTGGAGGGACTTTCCCTGCCGGATACACGATGGACGGGTGGCAGACCTTGAGGATCTTGTGCCTGGCGGGACTGTCAATCGAGGACGCTGAAGATATCTACCTATTCGGAACCATGATAACAGGGTTCTTGCTGATCGGAGTTGGCTTGGCCCTGACTTATCGGAGAAATAAGAGAGCGCAACCGGCTTTTCAAACCCCCCCAAGGCTGCCCGCTGGAATTGAAGCGATGGGACGAGGCGCGACCTCTCACAACGAATGCAGCATGGTTAACACCTTGGAGACGCTTACAGCTGCCGTGAAGACTCAAACTAACACCATTGAGCGTATGATGGGATACATCAGAGAGGGGCCTGCTCAAAATGACACCCTTGAGCGAAAGTTGGATCACATCGCAGAACGGCTCACTGCAGCTGTGGGGTCTCAGAATCAAAAGAATGACAACACCACGGAACAGAAGTTTGATACCATCATGAGGAGGCTCGCAGCGCTCCAACGGGAGATCGAGAGACCAGCGTCAGAGTGCTAAATTCGGAGCTGCTTGCATAAAGGAGAAATCAACAATATTCAACATATGGACACCACGGCGCCAGCTGCTCAGGCCCAAGGCTGGAGCCGACCAAAACAATTCCCTGATAACGACTGTGTGATGACTATTCTTCCCATCCCATGCAAGGCCACCTGGGTTGGCTGGCAGACTGTTTACTTTGCCTGATAGGGCGAAGGACACTGGCTCAGCTGGACTCTGGACACGCACACACATACACTTACACTGATAAGCACGCACTCATCCCCCTCCCTTCCAAACGCCTTCGATGCTTGTTTCCTGCGGGGGAGGACGGCGGGTCTGCGTGCCGCGCTGAAATGGTAGCGCTGTGCAGGACGACTGCTGTGTTCCTTCGGATTACCCCCCACCCCCCTATCCAACCCCTGTGGCTTGTCATGTGCTCTGATGTTGCGATGTGGACATTAATGTGCTCTCTGTGCAGAGGAGTTTTTTTTGTTTCCTGTTCTCATGCTGTCCTCCCATAGGTGCCCAGCGTGAGAAGAGGTCTCCTTTTTTCCTCTTGTTCTTTCCCATTGTTGTGTAATTTTTCAGTGTTTTCTCTGCAACGCTGCCGATCTCCGACTGTATTCCCATGTGATGTTTTCGTTGTGTGTGTAAGTCGGGGGGGGGGGTCCTATTCCTCTGCGGGGCAACCTTCAATTCAATTCAATTCTTGATGATCGGCAATTTCAACCTGCATTTGGATGACCTTGGCTTTAGCATGGCCTCTGACTTTTCCATTTCAGACTCTTTTAATTTTAACCAGCATGTCTCTGGTCCCACTCACGTTCAAGGCCACACCTTGGACCTCGTGTTTTCTCTTGGCTTAGACATAACTGATCTCTGTGTTAAGGATGTACAGGTGAGTGACCATTCTTGTGTTATTTTTAACCTCAGCTTCCCTCAGGATACACCACCATCCAATCTCTTGTTCAATAAGCGGTTCATAAATCAGGATGTTTCCCTGAAGTTTTCTGATTTATTAGATCCTCATGTGATCAGAGGCTGCACTGATGCTGAAGTTGCTACACAGTGTTTAATAATCATTGTTTGGAGATATTAAATTCAGTGGCACCTTTAAAAACTTTCATGGCTTCCCCAAAAAGAGCTCATCCGTGGATAAATGATGACATAACGTAAGTCAAAAGACTCTGTAGGAAAGCAGAACTTGAAGTTCACAGGGTCAGCCTTAGAGAACTTTGGGTTTCTCTGCACGAAAACCTTTGACCTCTGTCCTCTATATCTGAGAGTGATGACTTTCTAAACTTCTTTGTGGATAAAGTTAATAATGTCCGTATGAGCATTGGTGCTCATGCGACCAGTCCGACAGTCTCGGTCGTTGTGTCCTTGGGCAAGACACTTCACCCGTTGCCTTCTGGTGGTGGTCAGAGGGCCTGGTGGCGCCAGCGTCCGGCAGCCTCGCCTCTGTCAGTGCGCCCCAGGGTGGCTGTGGCTACAATGTAGCTGCCATCACCAGTGTGTGAATGTGTGTGTGAATGGGTGGATGACTTAATGTGTGTAAAGCACTTTGGGGTCCTTAGGGACTAAGTAAAGCGTTATACAAATACAGGCCATTTACAACCAGCAGATGATGGAGGATCTTTGTCCCTCCATTCAAGTTCAGAGATGCTGAAGAACTCTGAAGCATTTTTGGAGCAGTGTGGAGGCCCAGCACTTTATTAAGACATGATCATTGTCTGAAATTTCATGTCTCATTAATCTGGAGATTTCCCTTTTATCTCTGCTCCTGACTGTAATTAAGAAGACATGTCACTTTGTTTCAAAAGCAGCTGCAGACAGCAGAGGGCAGTGCTGCTCTGTAAATCCAACCGAAAACGACCTTAAAGAGTGCGTCTCAATTCAGGGGATGCATCTTTCGGACGTCGCATTTGAAGGCCGATTGTCGCTACCCGATCCGTACCGGAAACCTGATCCGTATCACGCATTCACAAATCTTACTCTTTGCCAGCATCGCAACATTTAATATATTGAATGACACGGTTAGTGCCCAGTTAGCTCCTAGCATTTCAGAATCAGAATCAGAATCAGAATACTTTATTGATCCCTGGGGGAAATTATTTTTTGTTACAGTGCTCCATTATAAACCAACATAAACCAACATTAAGACAAGACAGACAATACGCTAACTAAGAATAGTACAACATATATATATATATATATATATATATATATATATATATATATATATATATATATATACATATGTCACTCATTAATAAATAGCTGGAAAAGGCAGAGTTTCTTGACAACTCTGCCTTCTTTTTGACTCCCCGGGACATTTAAACAATAGGTACCTCCGTATACAAACCAATTCATGCTTCTTCTCAACGGAGAGTTTCCCCTGATTGAACAACAGCGCCGTAAAATAGGAAGAAAAGTTAAACATGCATACACAAACACAAATTGTAATGATGCAAGTTCAGTTTACAATAGGGCTCATTTGCTCCGTCAGCAAGTGGCGGTGTCCTCGTACACCGGGGAGTAAACCGCCATTAAACGAAAAAGGAGAAGAAGAGAACATCTGCACATAATAATAATAACAATAATAATGTCTGTGAAGGTTCTCAGTAATAATAATGAAATGCATTTATATAGTTCTTTTTGAGACCTTCAAAACACTGTACAATTCCACTATTCATTCACTCAATGCAAGCTAGAGTTGTAGCCACAGCTGCCCTAAGAGCAGACTGACAAAAGCTAGGCTGTCGTATCGCACCATCAGCCATCACCAGTAGGTGAAGTGTCTTGCCCAAGGACACAACGACCGAGACTGTCAGAGCCAGGGCTCGAACGGGCAACCTTCCGATTACAAGAAAAACTGCCAACTCTTGAGCCACAATCACCCCGCAGGTACGAATCTAGACCTGATCCATAACAATCTTTTTTATTTTTGTTTTTGTATACATTATGTTAAAATTATTTATTATTGCAAACATTTTAACACATACCTAATATTGGTAACATCTTAATTTTAGCCAAAAATCCGTCCGTCATTTGCCCGAATTTGAAGGATGGGTGAGTGTATTCTTCGTAGCCCAACCTATTCCAGAATTCAGAGCGTGGCGGTGGTTGTAGATAATTTGTTTTGAAAAAAACAGTGAAAAACGGCTGAAGCTAAAGAGCTAAAGAGTAAACTTTTAAAAGTAAGTACTGAATATTATGTTACTTATTTATGTGCAAATGTACCTAAATATCATACCTTTCCGAGTTACTTCAGCTTTATATTCCATCATGGACCCTCGGATCAGCTGACCAGCTGTTGGTTGTCCCAAAATCTAGGCTAAAACATAGAGGCGAATGAGCCTTTTCAATTATGGCCCCCAAATGCTGCCTTTAAATATTAGACAGGCATCTTCGTTTCCTGTTTTTAAGTTGCTTTTGAAAACAAACCTTTTTTCGATAGCGTTCAGACTGGTGTGAGTTGATACGTTTATTATGTGTATTATTAGTGAGTGTCAGTGGTTTTATTAGTTTTACCTTTTTGTTTCTGCACAGCACTTTGGGCAAACCTTCTGTTTTTAAATGTGCTATATAAATACATTGGATTTGAAATGTTTAACCTCGTAGGACCTGGCATCCACGTATGTGGACATCACATTTTGGGTTGTCTAGACCAAAATACAAAATTTTGCTCTACTAGAACCTGATATTCACTTACAAGGACACCGCCACTGTAAAATTTTATATTTTTGTAAAATTAAAAATTCATGTCCTCATATGTGGATCTCATTATTCTCAGAAACACAAATCATGTAAAATAAATCAGGTAATTCTTTCTTTTTACATTTATCAGGTCCCAGTCAGCCCAAATAGCAAAGAGAAATTAAAATACCTGCCATAAAAGAGTTTGGGTCATAGTGCATTAATAATGAAGAACAAACAAAACAGGAACCAAAACCTTGCTCAGACAATACAAAATTCAGAGGCACATACAAAACGACACGGTTCCTCCAAGGCTGCAGCCCCTGAATTGGGATACAGCCCATGTTTAGTTCCTTGGCAGGTCAGATGACTCAGTCCAACATATAAAGACACACAAAAATGTCCAGAGAAGCAAAGACAAATCCAAACAATCCATCATCCTGAGTCAAAGTGATCACAGGTCTGCTTTGTTGGAGATGAGCCGTCAAAGTGGAACATGTGGACTGTTCCTTAATACTACCACTGTAGGCCACGCCCCTCTGGTCATGTGATCATGTGGTTTGTAGGACGCTCCTCTTCCTCAGAGGATCCACCTGTGCTTCCTCTCCTCTCTCCTCCACCTGTTACAGTGAGGGAACGTCCTCCATGATGGAGGAGCTGCTGGAAAGTGCTGAGAGTTTCCTCCAGAATGAGACCTCTGTCACAGTTCAGAGGATCTACGGCAGCAGAGACCTTCATGGACACTAAAAGTCTCAAACACACAACAACACACTGACTCCACTCTGACATCACTGATCAATAATCAAAGAACACACAGATCAAACTGATTGATCAGCCATCAGAGGAGTCAGATCAATGGAGCTGCTTCTGTTCCTGATGTCCCCTGTTTGATCCTGGACCTGAACTCTCCCTGCAGAGGAGACACAAGACAGTCAGAGACACACACACACACACACACACACACACACACACACACACACACACACACACACACACACACACAAACCTTTGACTTTAAGCTGCACAGTTTTCCCTCTGATCCAGATGTTCTTCCTGTAGACGCCACATCTGTATTCTCCACTGTCTCTCTCTGTGGGCTGTTTCAGGGTCAGACTGAGGTCTCCAGTTTTCAGCAGGTCTTCATTTATTGCCGTTCGGTCTCTGTAATCCTGGTGCTGTTCTTCAGGCTGGTCAGAGCCGTTCTCATACACGAGAAGCTTGTGGTATGAACTCACCTCCCACCACTCCACTTTAGCATCTCCAGGCAGGTTTTGTGTGGTTTTGAAGGGCAGCTGGACAGACTCCACCCCCTCCTCCACCTCCACCTGACACACTGAGAGGACAACAAACACAACATGAGCTGTACAAAGTGTGATTGGTGTTCGGAGCAGCATCATGTGACTCTTGTTCTGCACTAAATGAAGCGATGGAGTGGCGCCTCCTTCAGGCAGAGAAACAGCTCATGGAGAGAAATAATTATTAGAGCAAAAACAAGAGTGGAGCTGCAAATAAGGCCGAGAGGAACGCTGCAGAAAACTGTTCATGTGTGAATTCATCACTTCATAGATTTCTTTGAGCACTAAAATCAGAGCTGCTTCTATTTCTAATATGACAGCTGTACATTAGAGCTGCAACACTTTAAATGTGAGCCATAAAAACATGATACTCTACAAGTGCATTCAGCTCTGACACTGTCACATCATGAAGGAGACGTGGAAATCACTTTGTTACACAAATCAAAGTCAAATCAATTCTATTGATGGAATATTGTGTGATCAATAGACTGATCAGTTTCTGATCTGTCATCGATCAGCTGGAAATCCAGCATGTCAAACAGACAGGCAGCAGATTAGGACCAAACACAAACACATGGAGACTTTTTCTTCACAGCAGTTGCAGGTAAACTGCAGCAACAATGCGACTCAGATGTTTTAGCGAGCAAAGCGGCTGATGTGGAGTGAAGCCACGTTAATGACAACGTGTACAACCATTGGAGATGTGAGCAGGACAGACGGAACAACTGACAGAAAAAGTGTCTTTAAATTGTGTTGATAGGCCACGTAAAAGCAGAGTTATGATAAAAATATATGCAATGTTTGTTTGTTTTTCCTGAATAATATTGTTGTTTATTCACTGTGGGAAGAAACGTTAAAAACTGTGTTTTATATGGAAAGCACTCTAAAGCACTCCGCCTGTGAGCAAAAACAAAACCAAAAAAACCCCCACCCTTTCTATCGGTGGAAAAATGTACCACGTCGACCAATCAAACAATGATATGGCAACGTGGCGTTTAGCTGATTAGGAAGGGGGAAGTTTTAGGAGTGACAGCGGTGTTTTGAGGTGTGAGAGATTTGTGGCGTTTAGTGTAAATCTTGTGTAGTTAAAGTGTAGTGTAGTCAATAGTCTTGTTGTGTGAGGCAGAGGTTTATATAAAGAAGAAAAAGAAATTTGTGCTTTCAAAATTGGAGTTCAAGTTATTTTTACTTCCAATAGTGTTAACATGCTACACAGGTCATGTAAAAGTTGGGCTAAAGCACTTAATTAAAAGTTATCTAACATAAATGTAAATGCTGTAATTTGATTATTTTAATAAACCATGTAACTTGGATGGATTCAATGCTGGCGTGACCACAGTGCACACGTCTAAATGGTAAATGGCCTGTATTTGTATAGCGCTTTACTAGTCCTTAAGGACCCCAAAGTGCTTTACACACATTAAGTCATCCACCCATTCACACACACATTCACACACTGGTGATGGCAGCTACATTGTAGCCACAGCCACCCTGGGGCGCACTGACAGAGGCGAGGCTGCCGGACACTGGCCCTCTGACCACCACCAGTAGGCATCGGGTGAAGTGTCTTGCCCAAGGACACAACGACCGGGACTGTCCAAGCCGGGGCTCGAACCGGCAACCTTCCGATTACAAGGCGAACTCTTCATCCAGCCACAAAGACCCCATGGGCTCCTCTGGATCATCACACTCAGCATTTTCACAATAAAAGCCTGATATTTATGGCTGCTCCACCCTGACATGTGACAACATCCAAATGACAGGATCAAAGTGTTTGAATGATCTCAGCAGCTTTAAAACTATTGATATTTATACATTTACATTGATTTGGACTAAACTAACAAAACGTTTGATCATTTCAACTCCATTTTAACAGTTTTCTAAGTCTATTCATTTAAACCCACAGTTTTATGAATAGACTGACATTTTTGGATTTTAGATAAAAAGGAAATCAGAGAATTAATTTTATTTGAATGAACTGAAAATAGGCTGAAACTAAAAGCTTTTAGAGAATAAACGCCCACATGACCTCGGATCTTTGCCCTGTATCTATAGCACTGACCTCTGACTTTCAGCTCCACCTTTCTCTTCAGCAGGACGTTTCCCTCCCTGCTGTAGACGGTGCAGGTATATATATATATATATACATATATACATATATATATATATATATATATTGGTTGGAAATGCTCTTCATTAAGGACGGCACCTGTCACTGGTTTAATATCATGCAGTTCCTCACTGTGACCACCTGAGGGCAGTAAGCTGTCATCAGTCAGTATCTCTCTGCTGACAGTGTCAGTGTTTCTATCAGTTTAATAATATCTGTGTTCACATATAGAGCATCATTGTCACACTGATGAACATTAGTGCTTAAACGCTGCAGTGAATGTGTCCTAATGTCAGTATTATTGAATGTGGGGAGTTGTAGTTACTGACAGCATGTCGTGCAGGGCGCATCTCCCTTTTAGAGGTAATGTGAAAGAGAAATAAAGTGTTAAATGGTCTACTGAGCAGTGTTTTGTCTTCTATCGGATGCCTCTGAGGAATCAAAAGAACTCGGTGAAGTAGTGATATTAACAATCACAATATTTGAAAATGCTTCAAAACTTGGGCTTGTGAACGATTTCCAACAGCTTCATGCATCTGTTAAACTTAGCTGAATAACAAAACATTGAACAGGTTTTACAGAAATACGATAATAGAAGCAACAGTAGTTAAAGACAAGCATGTTAGCTATATAATGGTGCATTATATAGGAACCAGAAGCCACAGGGCAGATGATCCCTGAACTTCCCAAACTGTACGATGGATTTTGTCTCCATCGTGACAGATCTGTTTGTGCCGCACAAGCTCCGCCCTCATAGAGGCACACTTGTCTCAGTGTGTGGGCTCATGTTTCATTGGTCAAGCTTTAATAAACTGGAGGAGGAATAAGTGTGCTCCCTTATGTCCATTGTTTGGACAGAAACAGAGTAAATGTAAGGGAACATTTTATCAGCTCGACTTAACCAAAAATCAGCTGTTAAAAGAAATCGATGAAAACAATTCTTGCACAGTCGAGTTGGTGTAACAGATAAAGAAGCAGGAGGTTTAGCAGACATTGGCTTTTAAATATGAATCATTGAATTTAAACAAAGAGCTTCATTACTGTGAAATTGAACTGTAGCCCTATCAGAGCTGTGATTAAGATGGAGATTCTCCAAACATTAGGAACTAATGTCTGAACAACAATTATTCATGATTGATTCTTTATTAGTGTTTCTGTATACAAGATCTTAGTGTCCAACATAAACATAGGCTGAAGCTGGACTCTCACGCCATGCCAGTGGTGCTGTTACACTGTCAACACACCACTACCATACTTTAGTCACTTCACCACAACACATATCAGGACAGACTGTCAGAAGCTCACTGACAAGATTACAGTTAAAAAAAAAATAAAAACAAAACAGCCATATAAAAAATACAATAAAAAATAGTCTGTGCAATATCTGTGTAACATATGAACACAACACTGAGAAAGCAACCAAGTTTATTTGACATCAAAAATGACAAACACAAAGAAAAGAAATGATTAATAAAAGTCGATGTTCATTATTTAGCACATCGATTCAGCACAGTGGACAAACTTTTTAACGAAACAATGTGATACAGAACATATGCAATGCTATATAGGAATGTTTACACATTTCTAAGAACATTCAAACAAAGCTGTTTCCAACACACTGCAAAATATTACTGTTGAAAATATCTGAAAAACACAAGACCTTTGCTGTTTATTAGATAAGCCACATGCATTATGATACAATCAGATTCTGCTTAGAACTGCATTCAACACTATTAAGCCAATATTTCCCGCTTATATGGCTTAAACATTTTCAAATGATGAGCTTCCAACAATGAGTGAAACAGTAAGAGCATGTGGAGAGTTTGGAAACATCCCATTAAGAAAGAGAAATCATTATGAAACAATGGATATTAATCGAATTATGAAGCAGTTTTATATACACTTATACTCATCAGAGTGTAGTAATACAGATGGGAAGATGCGGGAATTTCTAGAGAAGGTGCCTGTTGCATCGTTATCAGAAAGTCACAGGAAAGAGTTAAATAACCCTGTGACAGAGGAGGAAGTGCGACTTGCTATTAACTCCCTTAAAGGAGGAAAAGCACCAGGGCCTGATGGTTTCTGCCCAGAGTTTTATAAAAAACTAAGTCACCTTCTTGCAGGACCATTGACTGATATTGTTAAAAGATTTTATTATGTTTATGTATAGAAGTACATTTCATTTGAGGTTCTCTAGATGTGTTTGCTCTTTGTACTAGAGAAGTTACACTGTGCAAGCTCAGCACGAAGTCTCTATCGTTGTATGTTATCTCTTCCACTCATGTGTCTGTGATCGTTGTATGTTATCTCTTCCACTCATGTGTCTGTGACGCAAGTCTCTATCGTTATATGTTATCTCTTCCTGCATGTGACTGTGACGCAAACATGCTTGAGTATAAATAAAGGGTGGCAACTGCTGCGGAGTGTGAGTCTCTGTTTGAGCTCTCACCCGTTAAACCTGCAAACCTGTCTGAGTGTCATTTATTCTGACCTGAGTTGCATTACAGGAAAACTCCTGACATTTCTGTTTTTAGACTCTTTTAAGAATGAACAGTTGCCCCCAACACTCAGACAGGCTAATATTTTGTTAATTCTAAAGAAAAATAAATCTACAGATAGGTGTGAATCATACAGACCGATCAGTCTCATTAATGTCGATGCTAAATTACTCTCCAAGTTATTAGTAAGGAGGCTTGAGGGCATTCTCCCACTGCTCATAAACCCTGATCAAACAGGCTTTATCCAAAACCGTTTCTCATCTACTATTAAATATTATACAATACTTGAATCAGACAAATCATAAAGCCTATGTTATATCTTTAGATGCCGAAAAGGCATTTGACAGAATCGAGTGGACATATGTATTTAGTGTATTAGAGAGATTTGGCTTAGGCGAGGGTTTTATTGCATGGATTAAAAGTATCTACAAACTTCCAAAAGCTTGTGTCATAACTAATGGTATACAATCATCAGCGTTTCCATTGCAAAGAGGTACGAGGCAAGGCTGTCCCCTGTCCCCTCTCCTCTTTGCATTAGCACTTGAACCTCTAGCTGAGGCTATTCGCCAGCACCAAGATGTGCATGGTATAACAGTGGGTGGAACAAATCATAAGATAGCATTGTACGCTGACGATATTCTGCTGTTCTTATCAAAACCAGAACAATCAATACCAGCTATTATGTCTACCATACATGAGTTCAGCTCATTCTCTGGTTACAGAATTAATTTTGGGAAATCAGAAGTTATGCCACTGGGTGATCAGATTAACTCCTTGCCAGATTTCTCTAATCCCTTTCAATGGTCCCCCAGCGGCTTTACATACCTTGGGCTAAACATTCCACCAGTTCTTAAAGATTTATGGAAACTGAACTTATCACCAGTTATAATAAAAATCAAAAAAGATTTAGATAGATGGCAAAAACTGCCGCTTTCTCTTATGGGGCGTGTGAACTTAATTAAAATGAGCATTCTCCCGCGTTTATTATATCCCCCACAAATGCTACCTTTATTGATCACTCAGAAAGTTTCTTGTGATATAGAAAAAGCCTTTTCAAAATTTATCTGGCGTGGCAAGAAACCTAGATTAAGGATTGGAACTCTACAACTGCCTATAGATAGGGGAGGCTTAGGCCGACCAAATTTAATTTTTTTATAATTGGGCATGTCATAGCCGTGTCTTATGGGAGTGGCTACATGCTTATCTAAATTCTAACTCTCAACTAGACTCTTGGTCCACTTTACCTTATTCCCTTTGGAGCTTAGCTGTCTGTGACAAAAAAACAATATTAAAAATGGGGATTAAGAACAACCCAATCATTTATAATACAATATGGGTCTGGGGGGAAATGCGTAAAAGGTTGGGTAGAGAAGATTGCACTTCATTCTTGACTCCTCTAGTGAGAAACAACGATTTTGTTCCAGGAATGTCTTGTAGCATGTTCGATAAGTGGCACAAAAAGGGATTAAGGGTAATTGGCGATTTGTATCAAAACAACATTCTGATGAACTTTGAGCAATTGCAGTCAAATTTTAATATCCCTAGAGACCATTTTTTTGGCTTTCTCCAGGTTCGTAACTTCGTTCATTCTAGAATTCCACAGTCTTCAGAAATAGTTATATATGATGATATTGAGACATTTCTTATTAAGCGAAAAGACAGAACTCATTTTATCCCAGCTTTTTACTCTCTCCTATATACTCTTAGTAGCAACACACTGAGCGCCATTTATAAATGGGAGAGAGATCTTAATAATCAATACACCGAAGAGGAGTGGAAAGGAGCCATTAATATGAGTAGTTCCACTTTTACTTGTAACCACTTGCGAGAAACCCAATACAAAATCATTCATCGCCTTTATATAACTCCTAATGTCTTGCATAAGATTGCACCTCATATTTCCCATTTTTGTAGTAAATGTCAAAAAGAAACTGGCACTTTTTTTCATTACTTTTGGGAATGTAAATTAATCAAAAGATTTTGGAGCTTCATTTCTCAAGAACTAAGTAATATTTTTAACAACCTGATTCAAAGGGACCCTGGGTATTTTCTTCTTGGCCTACCCTCAAACGAAGTAACATTGAATCACTTGCAGCGCAAATTATGTGACAAACTACTGCTGGTAGCTAGGAAATGTATTCTCATTAATTGGGTTAAGGATAAACCTCCCTCTGTGACGTTGTGGTACAGAGAATTATTTAAAGTTATTCCTCACGAAAGAACTGCTGCTATTTTAGGAGGAAATGAGGGTCTCTTTCTCAATGTTTGGTCCCCTTTGCTTTCTTATTCGCCAAATGATTTGTCCCAACTGTTGAGGGGGGGTGGTTGCGATTAAGATGTTCTCAATTAAATAGGAAGTAAGTGTAAAGGACAACTCATTCTTGGAGTTTATCTTTTTCTCTTTCTATATCTGTGGGTAATTGAGTGAAAATATTTTTTTTGTGTGTGTGTGGATGTGTAAATTTTTTTTTCTCTTTTCTTTCTTTTTCCTTTTTCTTTCTTTTCTTTTCTGTTTGGCTGTTATGTTTTATGCTATTCTTGATAACGAATAAAAATTTTATATCCAAAACCCCAACAGGGAAAAAAAAAAAAAAAAAAAAAGAAGAAGGAAAGAGAAATCAAACATTTGGATTTATTTTAATGAGCTCAGATTTGTTGAAAATGCAGAGGAGCTGGTTGTGAACTGAGCTTCAGAGAAACACAACATACTGAGATTCACTGTGAAGCTTTGGGTGGAAAAAGACAGAAAAACAACAGGTGGATCCTGGAATAACGGGAGCTTCCATCTTTAAAGGACTGAAGAGGAAGCAGTTTACAAGGAATCATTTAGAAGAGTTTCAAACATCAACTGACTGAATCCATGAATCTGAAAACGTGTTTCTGAGTGAAAGAGAGACATGTACAGACTGAACTATCTGTTCAACAGTCAGAGTGTTTCTCTAAAAGGAGACACTCTTTACACTCAACTCAGCACAAAAATACTGAGCAACCAGGAAACAAGGACCAAAATCCAGGATAAAGAGTTTCAGTGAATGTGGTGTTGAAGGTGTGGAGGTGGATCAGAGTGTCAGAGGAGACTCTGTAGAAGGACAGAGTGCCAGCAGGACAGTCCACATACACTGCTACACTGTTAGAGACAGAGGAGGAGGAGGACGAGGAGATGGACGTTTCTCTGTTATTGTGCCAGACAGACTGAGGACCATCATCAGAGCAGTACAGACTCCAGGACTGATCATTCCGTCCAAACCCACAGTCGTAACTGCCTCCTTTCCTTCTGATTCTTCTGTAACTCACTGATATATAAATGCATCCTTTCCACTCGACCTCCCAGTAACAGCGACCAGTCAGACCATTTCTACACAGCAGCTGATAACAAACATCAAATCTGTCTGGATGATCAGGATATGACTGAACCTCCTTCACATGTGTCACCTTCCTGTTGTTGTCAGACAGTTGGAGGTTTGTGTGAACTGTGTTTGTGTCAATTGTGAGAACAAACACAATCCAGCTGCAGTTATTGATCCATCATCTGTTCATTGATTGACACTTTGATGATGACTCCTGACATCAGAGATGTGAATGATGAAGATGATTGAATGTGTGCTGCTTTGTTTTCATGATTCCCATTAAAAACACACTTACACTTCCTTAGACCTGGTCTCAACCATTGGACTCCAGCAGGCTCCACCCTGAAAAGAGAAGGGGGGTCAGACCAGCACAGTCAGCATACACACATGGACATTACATGGCTCTCATACACAGACTGTTAGACACTGATAAAGGAACAGTGACGACCAGGGGGGGAGAACATGGCAGACCAATCCCTGGCTACTGAGACGAGCTATTGGAATGTCACCTCTCTGGTGGGGAAGGAGCCTGAGTTAGTGCATCGTGCAGCCTGCCATAACTCCACTTCTCAGGTGCTGCCAGGCTGAGGTGGTGTTCTCAGCTGTCACACAAAACTGTAAATCCTGGAAGTAGGTCTTGACCAGTCCTGTGATGTGGTTTGGTACGCTGAAATAGTTGAAGGCCATCCACAAGATCTCATGCGGAACTGACCCAAAGGCGTTGGCAAGGTCTAAAAAGACCACACGAAGGTCTTTTCGTTCTTTCTTAGCAGTTTGAATCTGGTGCCAGATGACGCTGGCATGCTCCAGACATTTATATGCAGGAAAGTAGATAGTCTTTGGGCCAGGACACTGAAGAAGATCTTTCTCTCTACGGTCAGCAGGCTGATCTGGAGAAACTGGCTGATAGATGAGGAGTTCTTCTCCTTAGGGATCAGAATACCTCCTGCTCTTCGCCGAGCCTTTGGAATCACTACTTTCTGCCATGCTACCTTCATCAGCTTCCACAGGTATTTGAGGACTCGTGGGGTGTTTTTATAGAGCCTATATGAAATGCCATTAGGTCCTGGGGCCGATGCTGCTCTTGCCCGCTTCACTACCTTCTCTACTTCACTCCATGTAGGTGGTCTTATGTTCATTTGGTGTTCAGGTACCTGGATAGGCGGCATATCACAGATGAGAGAGTACCAAACTACAGACAGATGCCCCAGTCTGAATGGGAAAGTGGTCCCTGGGAATCTGAACCAAAACCCATATTGACGGGGCCCTGGAGTTTATGCAGGTCTAATTACAACACCTATGACTGTGCCAATGGTGACCTCCAATATCAATGGTGAGAAGATGCGCTTAATGGCTGATAGTAGAGCAGCAATTTCAACAATAAACATTTTAAAGCAATTGTCAACAAGTACTTTCACCATAGTAGGATACTCAGGAGTACCACAGGATCAACAGCATACAAAACCATTGGCTGTGGTCTGTGGACACCAACACAGCCAGCCTTAGCTCAGGTGGCAGAGATTGTGGCTTTCACCAAAGCGCTACAACTCTCTAAAGGAAAAAGAGTGAACATCTATACAGACTCAGCATATGGAAATGGAGCAATTCATGTGAATGGACCACAGTGGGTGAGACAGAGTTTTCTGACTACAACCAATACTCCAGTGAAGAACCACTGGAAGAACAAATACAAGCTGTATTGCTGCCCAGAGATGAGGTAGTGATGAAATGCAAAGGACATCAAAAGGAAGACTGCAGACCTGGCAGCAAACGAGGCAGGATGATATCAAGGACAAATGGTTGGTCTGGCAGAAGATTCACTACCATCATTAACAGAAGATGACATGAAAACAATGCAAAAAGAAGCAGGAGACTATGAGATCAATGAATGGATGAAGAAAGGAGAAACACAGAATAATTGACTCTGGAGAGCTACTGCTTACACTGTGCCAACTAAACGACAATAGTGCGAGGTTAAGTTACCGTCAGTACACATGAACTACTTCCGGTAGTTGTACAAAATCAAGGCTTCCCCATTATAAACCACCGTAATGCTCTAATTGTGAAGTTCAAATGAGAACACGATACTTCCGGTCAAACTACGATCTGCATTTAGCGGTCCTCATAACAAATTGTCTGCTATAAACTCTGTAACATAGATTAAGGAATCACGAGCACCACATATACCATACAGGGAAGCTCTGATAATAGAGGCATGAAGTTAGAAACATTAAGGACCATACATGTGGCAAACTAAAGCTAAACCAGGATAAACTATCTGACATCAATTCGTGTGTAAAATTAGGGTGAATTCACGCATCGCATGCATAGCCTATACCATTGCAACTATAAACTACATTAGCTTCTAAATTGTAAATGGTAAATGGCCTGCATTTGTATAGCGCTTTTCTAGTCCCTAAGGACCCCAAAGCGCTTTACACTACATTCAGCCATTCACACACACATTCACACACTGGTGATGGCAAGCTACATTGTAGCCACAGCTGCCCTGGGGCGCACTGACAGAGGCGAGGCTGCCGGACACTGGCGCCACCGGGCCCTCTGACCACCACCAGTAGGCAAACATGGGGTTAGTATCTTGCCCAAGGATATTTGGCATGCAGCCAGGAGGCAGCCTGGGATCGAACCACCGACCTTCCGGTTTCGGGCAGGTAATGGCGAAAATGCAAAAGTTCGCGCTGACGTCTATTCCAACGTAGGAAGTGTTATGACCAGCTGATTGGATCGGTAAAGCGTGTTTCTGGAATATTGTGTTTTTGTTCCTGCAAGCGCTTTTTATGCAGTTTTTGCAAAGCTTTGTGTGGAAGGAAACCGTGACCTAGGACAAGCTGATGGCATAAGATGTAAGTACAACTCCTCCGGTTTCATATGCAAAAAAAACTTTGCACTAGCTTACGTGGTTGCAGTGCTACCGGGATTTAAAAATAGTTACGCAAAACAGAGCGTGCCCGCTCCGATCGGCTGTAAAGGGTTAAGTTACTTGAAGACGTTTCACCTCTCATCCGAGAAGCTTCTTCAGTTCTAAGGTCAAATGGTGGAGAGTCCCAGATATAAACCTAGTGGGAGTAACCCCCCACAGAGGGACAAAAGGACCCCCTGATGATCCTCTAATCGCCTGAGACAAGGTGTGAAACTGGGTGTGGGCCCCAATCAGCCAGAGTTTCGGGTGGGTATGGTAGTGTATGCTGTACAGTGCAGCGAGGAATGCCCAGACCTCTACATTGGTGAGACCAAACAGCCACTTCACAAGCACATGGCACAACATAGAAGAGCCACCTCCACAGGACAAGACTCAGCAATCCATCTGCATCTTAAGGATAAAGGACACTCTTTCGAGGATGCCAATGTTCACATTTTGGACAGAGAGGACAGATGGTTTGAAAGAGGAGTGAAAGAAGCCATCTATGTCCACTGTGAGCGACCATCGTTGAACAGAGGCAGGGGTTTACGACACCAATTCTCTGCCATCTATAATCCAGTTTTGAGATCCCTTCCCAGACGCCTTAACGCCCACTCACATCCTGGGCCATCTGATCTCAGGAATTCGCATGATAAGGTGGAGCCAGGTTTCACAATGAACCCACCCGAAACTCTGGCTGATTGGGGCCCACACCCAGTTTCACACCTTGGCTCAGGCGATTAGAGGATCATCAGGGGTCCTTTTGTCCCTCTGTGGGGGGTCACTCCCACTATGTTTATATCTGGGACTCTCCACCATTTGACCTTAGAACTGAAGAAGCTTCTCGGATGAGAGGTGAAACGTCTTCAAGTAACTTAAAGAAGTCCAGACGCTTTTCTTTGCAAGCTCCTTTGACATATCATGGTATCAACACCAACAAAGAAACATGCAACACAGGTTAATACTTACTCATCATGCACGCACACATCACATCCCACAGGAATCAGTGCACCCCCCACTGGACCTATCCACCGCTCATCTGACACTAACCTTACTAACTGTATGACGTCACCAGACGGTGGGCTAGCTCAGTTAACAGAAGGTGGAATATGAAATGAACAATATACAAACACCTACATAAGATCTAAGAATTATCCTCTGAACTTTGGGGCCTTTTATACACATCACATGTGCTTTTTACGAGTTGGTGCTCTGTGTTTTGAGGGTCAAAAGACTCTTCCCGAACTAGATAAATGGAATCAGTAGTAGGATAACATTAAATAATCAAGGCTAGGCAGGGAGTTGTTTCTGCCTCTGTCAGGAAAAGGAGCAGATAAGAGGTCGGACACTGGTGGAACCATCAGGCTGAGAGCTTGACTAGCCTGTATGACATTGGAGGCAGTGATAGGTAGTGAGAGGCCAAACAGAACGCGGCTTGGGTGTGGGAGGAGTTTGGAGGCATGGAAAAAGACTTTCGGACTGCCTCAGAGCGATTTTGGCAAACCGTCAGGCGACTCAGGAGGGGAATACAGTGGTCCCAGCCTGCCCAGGCAGTTATTTATTTGTAAAAAAATGTTTGGAATCATGTATGATTTTCGTTCCACTTCTCACATGTACACCACTTTGTATTGGTCTTTCACGTGGAATTCCAGTAAAATTGATTCATGTTTGTGGCTGTAATGTGACAAAATGTGGAAAAGTTCAAGGGGGCCGAATACATTTGCAAGCTGTAGTTCTCTCGCAACTCCAGGCCTATCTGGATGCAAACAACATCAGTGATAAATTTCAGTCTGGCTTTAAAACACATCATAGCACTGAGACAGCTCTGCTGAGAGTCCTTAATGATCTTCTCCTAACTGCCGATTCAGGTCGTTCTGCGGTCTTAGTCTTACTGGACTTAGATTAGATTAGATTAGATTAGATAGAACTTTATTAATCCCTCGGGTGGGTTCCTCTGGGAAATTCGATTTCCAAAAAAGCACAGCACCGACAGAAGTTACAGAGTTACAGAATATTATATATATATATATATATATATATACACACACACACACACACATATATATAAATACAGAGACAATATAAATAAAATATACGAAGGGGATAAATAGAATAAATAGGAATAAAAAATAAAAATACAAGTGAATTGCACATTTCAAGTACTGAGGTCTATTGCACTGTTGACTATTTACAAAAGTATTGCACAAAAGGTATTGCACAGTGAGGTGAAGAGGCACTACAGCTTAGTTGTTCCCCCCTCCTTTGTCCTCCTGTTTCCCCTCCCTCTCCCCTCCAGAGAGGAGTTAAACAGTCTGATGGCGTGTGGGACAAAGGAGTTTTTAAGTCTGTTAGTTCTTGTCTTTGGGAGAAGCAACCTGTCACTGAACAGACTCTTCTGGTTGTTAATGGCCGTCTGCAGAGGATGCCTGGCATTGTCCATAATGTCCATCAGTTTCTTTAATGTCCTTTTCTCTGCCACTGTCACCAGAGTGTCCAGCTTCATGCCGACCACAGAGCTAGCCTTCCTGATCAGTTTCTCCAGCCTGGATGAGTCCTTCTTTGCTGTGCTGCTCCCCCAGCACAGCACAGCATAGAAAAGTACTCCAGCAACCACTGACTGGTAAAACATCCTCAGGAGCTTCCTGCAGATGTTAAAAGACCTCAGCCTCCTGAGGAAGTACAGTCGGCTTTGGGCTTTTTTATACAGGTGCTCTGTGTTGCATGACCAGTCCAGTTTATTGTCCACCCACAGCCCGAGGTACTTGTACTTGTTGAACTTGTTGTACTTGTACTTGTCCTCAGCCCTTGATATGGTGGACTATAATATTCTACTAACGAGGTTAGAACATACAGTTGGCATTAGCGGTGACGTCCTTAACTGGCTTAAATCTTATCTTTCGAACAGGTCCTTCAAAATTATAAATAATACAGCACCTAGCTATCTTGGTGAACTTCTTGGACCATACACCCGTGGGAGAGCCCTCAGCTCATCAGCCCAATTGCTCTTGGTACAGCCTAGATCTCAGCTTAAGACCAGAGGCGACCGTGCATTTGCCCTGGTTGCACCTAACCCTGGAACAACCTTCCATTGCTATTCACGCATCTGACTCCATCCAATCATTTAAATCACGATTAAAAACTCACTTATTTAAACTTTCTTTCCCGGTTAGTTAACTCCTGTATTTTATACAAAATAAAAAATTTTTCTTTCTATATATCTTCTTCTAATTCAAACCTGTGTGTTTTTAGCAAGTTTGATTTGATATTCACTTTTATTCTTGTGTAATTAGTGCCATTGACCTGTTAGCATATTCAGTACTTTGTTAATGATCTTATATTGTTAATGTTTTAACCTGCTGTTTTCTGGTGAAACACTTTGGTATACCGTTGGTTTTTAAATGTGCTATATAAATAAAGTTGTATTGTATTGTTTTGTATTTTTAGGTAAATAGCTTAATATAACTTTGTTGTTTGCAAAACTTGTGTATAGGTTTTTAACATTTACAATTTAGAATTGCATTTCAAATCATGAAAATGAATCATTAAACATGTTTGTGGTTGTTACTGTTAAAAATATAACTTTTTTTCTACTCCGATTTTACGTTTATTGTCTGATTTTAGATCACTTGTGTTAATACAGTATGTCAAAATGAAAGAATGACTGTAAATTCAGACATGTGAGATGGTGCTGAAAAGAATTATACCAAACACAACAAGGTTAACGGTTTTTTTAAGGTGTATATGCAGAGGTAAAATCAAAAGTCAAAAACAGCCAATTAAACCCTGGACCCCAGAGAGTTAAACATTTTTTAAAGTAACATAATAGTTACTTTTCCTAGTAATTAGTTACTTTCAGAATATTAGATGTAGTAACTCTGTTACTACCTCAGTTACTTTTTTGAAGAAGTACTTAGTAACTATACCTAATTACTTTTTCAAAGTAACTTGCTCAACACTGGTTTTGAGGAAAGGAAAACAATGTCATACCTGGATAAAACAAACAGGAGGTGAGATAAGGGCACAGGGAATGTTTCCAGCTCTTCCTCCTCTATCAGACATTCTCTCCATACCTGAGAGTGTCCAGTCTCCAGCCTGGATCCTTCAGTCCAGCCAAGAGCAGCTTCATTCCTAAGTCTCCTGGATGATTGTAACTCAGGTCCAGCTCTCTCAGATGGGAGGGGTTGGAGCTCAGAGCTGAGGCCAGAGAAGTACAGCCTTCCTCTGTAAGCAGACAGCCTGCAAGACTGCAGACACACAAAACAATTCATCTGAAAACACTTCACTGAAGGTCTGTCTTTGTTTTTCCCTTCTCAGATACAATGACTGTCATCTACTGAATGTGCAGAAGGTGTAGAAGAGTGGAGAAGAAAATCCATCCAAACAATCGCACAGATGCCTTTGAGCAGCACTTGGAAGGAAGGACTCCCTTTTACCAGAAGAAAACCTCCAAAACTGGAGGAGGGAGGGTTAACTCATCCCTCACTATACTTTTTAGAAAAAACAAAATTCTGATATCTAAACTTAAAAGTACATGTCTTTCTCCTTAATCCAAAGTAGAACGTGGTTCCACCGGGAGGGGTCTCATAGCTGAAGTAAGACAGCAGTAAAGTGTGCCATTGGGATAATATGGAACTATGAGAAATTAGGACATATGAAGAGAGAAGCTAAATGGGAGAAATATGCTCTCTCTATGTGGCTCCTTTTTAATACTGTCAGTGCAGCATATGTTATTAACTGAGGGCTTCTAACTGAGCTTATCTGACAACCTGAAAATAATGAATTACAATAAACGAGCCTAAAAGGAATAAGTGTATGGTTGAGTTTTTAAACACCATTATGACCCGGGATGTTTTAAAATTTAACAATATTTATCTTTAAAATGCACATTAAAGGCCATAATTTGGTCAAAAAAGAACTCCAAGAGTCTTTTCAGTGTTTTGAAAAGCTTTACAGACTGCAATTGTGAGTCTAATAATCCACCCCCCCAAACAGATTTTAGATAATGTCGGGTGAAAAAGACATAACTCTGACCACAGTGATTCCAGTGTACAGTGTGGACTCTGCAGTGCAGCAGAAAGAAGCTTCACTCCTGAATCCTCCAGGTTGTTGTCGCTCAGGTACAGCTGTCTCAGATTAGAGGATTGGAAGCTGAGAACTGAGGACAGAGCTTTGCAGCTTTTCTCTGAGAGATTAGAGGAATTCAGCCTGAAAAATAAAGAACACAAAGACATTATATTGATAGTGATATAAGAAGTTAATAGATTTTGAAATTGTTGAATTTGTCTGAAATTGTTGCCTTATTATTTTAAAAACAGAAATGTGGCAGTTTATTTTGACTAAAAAACATTAGAAATACTAAGATACAATGACAAACGAATGAAATTTACCTTTATTAACTAAAATGCTTAATTGGTTAAATGTGTAATTGGATAAAAAATAAAATATCCTTTGATCTGACCTGAGTGATTCCAGTGTACAATGTGGATTTTGCACTGCTGCACCCAGAAGCTTGACTCCTGAATCCTGTAGATTGTTGTTACTCAGATCAAGCTCTCTCAGATTACAGAATTGGGAACTGAGGACTGAGGACAGAACTTCACAGCTTTTCTCTGAGAGATTACAAATATTCAGCCTGAAAGATAAAGAACACAAATGCAAAAAAAAAAAAAAAACACACCAAAAAAACCATTGGCTTTATAGTGTACCGCATTTTTAATGTTTCAGGACTGAATGAAATTCTTGTCTTATTTTATACACAGAAATGTGGCAGTTTACAGTGACTAAGAAATGTTAAAAATACTAAGATACAGCAACAATTGAAATTTACCAACCTGAGAGTTTCCAGTATGCAATGTGGATTCTGCAGTGGAGCACACAGAAGCTTCAATCCCATATCCTGCAGATTGTTGTTACTCAGATCCAGCTCTCTCAGATTAGAGGACTGGGCGCTGAGAACTAAGGACAGAGATTCGCAGCTTCTCTTAGAGAGGAAACAGCCATTCAGTCTGAAAACCAAACAAAAAAAGTATGTGTTTAAATATAAACACTTTTAATGTTCATATGAATTTTACATTCAATGTTCAAATCATAATTATACCTCTAAATGGAAAATAGTGAGCAACTGGTATATACAGGACTGGTGGTCACGATTCTAACCTCTTTCTAAGCTCTTCTCTGAGCCCTTGGCATTTCTCCAGCTTCTCGTGTTCCTTCTTCCTGATATTGCTGTCATTCGGAACCGCTACATCAGGGGTGTCAAACTCAAATACACAGTGGGCCAAAATTCAAAACTGGAACAAAGTCGCGGGCTAACGTTAATAGTTAATAGTTAATAGTTATTGAAATATATATTTATTCCTCCAAATATAAGAATGAATCTTTTCTTATGGACTCAAAAACGTTTTGCTGAAAAACTGAATATGGAACAAGCAAAGCTTAATACTAAACAATATATACAGTGGGGCAAAAAAGTATTTAGTCAGCCACCGATTGTGCAAGTTCCCCCACTTAAAATGATGACAGAGCTCAGTAATTTGCACCAGAGGTACACTTCAACTGTGAGAGACAGAATGTGAAAACAAAATCCATGAATTCACATGGTAGGATTTGTAAAGAATTTATTCGTAAATCAGGGTGGAAAATAAGTATTTGGTCACCTCAAACAAGGAAAATCTCTGGCTCTCACAGACCTGTAACGTCTTCTGTAAGAAGCTTTTCTGTCCCCCACTCGTTACCTGTATGAATGGCACCTGTTTGAACTCATCATCTGTATAAAAGACACCTGTCCACAGCCTCAAACAGTCAGACTCCAAACTCCGCCATGGCCAAGACCAAAGAGTTTCGAAGGACACCAGGAAAAGTATTGTAGACCTGCACCAGACTGGGAAGAGTGAATCTACAATAGGCAAGCAGCTTGGTGTGAAAAAATCAACTGTGGGAGCAATCATCAGAAAATGGAAGACATACAAGACCACTGATAATCTCCCTCGATCTGGGGCTCCACGCAAGATCTCATCCCGTGGGGTCAAAATGATCATGAGAACGGTGAGCAAAGATCCCAGAACCACACGGGGGGACCTGGTGAATGACCTGCAGAGAGCTGGGACCAAAGTAACAAAGGTCACCATCAGTAACACACTACGGCAGGGAATCAAATCCCGCAGTGCCAGACGTGTTCCGCTGCTGAAGCCAGTGCATGTCCAGGCCCGTCTGAAGTTTGCCAGAGAGCACATGGATGATACAGCAGAGGATTGGGAGAATGTCATGTGGTCAGATGTTACCAAAGTAGAACTTTTTGGAATAAACTCAACTCGTCGTGTTTGGAGGAAGAAGAATACTGAGTTGCATCCCAAGAACACCATACCTACTGTGAAGCATGGGGGTGGAAACATCATGCTATGGGGCTGTTTTTCTGCCAAGGGGACAGGACGACTGATCCGTGTTAAGGACAGAATGAATGGGGCCATGTATCGTGAGATTTTGAGCCAAAACCTCCTTCCATCAGTGAGAACTTTGAAGATGAAACGAGGCTGGGTCTTCCAACATGACAATGATCCAAAACACACCGCCCGGGCAACAAAGGAGTGGCTCCGTAAGAAGCATTTGAAAGTCCTGGAGTGGCCTAGCCAGTCTCCAGACCTCAACCCCATAAAAAATCTGTGGCGGGAGTTGAAAGTCCGTGTTGCTCGGCGACAGCCCCAAAACATCACTGCTCTCGAGAAGATCTGCATGGAGGAATGGGCCAAAATACCAGCTACTGTGTGTGCAAACCTGGTAAAGACCTATAGTAAACGTTTGACCTCTGTTATTGCCAACAAAGGTTATGTTACAAAGTACTGAGTTGTATTTTTGTTATTGACCAAATACTTATTTTCCACCCTGATTTACGAATAAATTCTTTACAAATCCTACCATGTGGATTCATGGATTTTTTTTTCACATTCTGTCTCTCACAGTTGAAGTGTACCTCTGGTGCAAATTACTGACCTCTGTCATCATTTTAGGAGGGGGAACTTGCACAATCGGTGGCTGACTAAATACTTTTTTGCCCCACTGTATATTAGCTGTACAATACCAGTAGGCCAGCTCTAATAGTAATTTGGTATGGTTTCGTGGGCCAAATGTAATTAGGCTGCGGGCCAAATTTGGCCCACGGGCCAGAGTTTGACACCTATGCGCTACATCGATCACTACGGCCGTCTTCTTCTGTTTGTCTACCACCACTATGTCCGGTTGGTTAGCCACCACCATTTTGTCCGTCTGTATCTGGAAGTCCCACAGGATCTTAGCTCGGTCATTCTCCACCACCCTTGGGGGCATCTCCCATTTTGACCTCGGGACTTCCAGGTTATACTCGGCAAAGATGTTCCTGTACACTATGCCGGCCACCTGGTTATGGCGTTCCATGTATGCCTTGCCTGCTAGCATCTTGCACCCTGCTGTTATGTGCTGGATTGTCTCTGGGGCATCTTTACACAGCCTGCACCTGGGGTCTTGCCTGGTGTGATAGACCCCAGCCTCTATGGATCTTGTACTCAGAGCTTGTTCTTGTGCTGCCATGATTAGTGCCTCTGTGCTGTCTTTCAGTCCAGCTTTGTCCAGCCACTGGTAGGATTTCTGGATATCAGCCACCTCCTCTATCTGCCGGTGGTACATACTGTGCAGGGGCCTGTCCTTCCATAATGGTTCCTCGTCTCTCTCCTCTTTCTTGGGATTCTGCTGCCTGAGGTATTCACTGAGCACTCGGTCAGTTGGGGCCATCTTCCCAATGTATTCATGGATGTTCGTTGTCTCATCCTGGACTGTGGTGCTGACACTCACCAGTCCCCGGCCCCCTTCCTTCCTTCCACTTAGCGTACAGCCTCAGGGTGCTGGACTTGGGGTGAAACCCTCCATGCATGGTAAGGAGCTTTCTTGTCTTTATGTCAGTGGCTTCTATCTCCTCCTTTGGCCAGCCTATTACCCCAGCAGGGTACCTGATCACGGGCAGGGCGTACGTGTTGATGGCCCGGATCTTGTTCTTACCATTCAGCTGACTCCTCAGGACTTGCCTGACCCTCTGCAGGTACTTGGTGGTTGCAGCCTTTCTAGCGGCCTCTTCATGGTTCCCATTTGCCTGTGGGATCCCCAGGTACTTATAACTGTCCTCTATGTCTGCAATGTTGCCTTCTAGTAGTTCAATCCCCTCAGTTCTGACTACCTTCCCTCTTTTTGTTACCATCCGACTACACTTCTCCAGTCCGAACGACATTCCAATGTCATTGCTGTATAGCCTGGTAGTGTGGATCAGTGAATCGATGTCTCGTTCACTCTTGGCATACAGCTTGATGTCATCCATGTACAGGAGGTGGCTGATAACTGCTCCGTTCTGTAGTCGGTATCCGTAGCCAGTCTTGTTAATGATCTCACTGAGGGGGTTCAGGCCTATGCAGAACAGCAGTGGGGACAGAGCATCTCCTTGGTAGATCCCGCACTTGATGGTGACTTGTGCTATGGGCTTGGAGTTGGCCTCTAGTGTTGTACGCCACATCCCCATTGAGTTCCTGATGAAGGCTCTTAGGGTCCCATTGATCTTGTACAATTCTAGGCATTCCAGTATCCAGCTGTGGGGCATTGAGTCATAGGCCTTCTTGTAATCAATCCAGGCAGTGCACAGGTTGGTCAGTCTGGTCTTGCAGTCTCGGCTGACTGTTCTGTCTACCAGTAGCTGGTGTTTTGCGCCTCTGGTATTTTTGCCAATTCCTTTCTGTGTCCCGCTCATGTATTGACCCATGTGCCTGTTCATCTTAGCCGATATGATGCCTGACAGGAGCTTCCATGTAGTACTGAGGCAGGTTATTGGTCGGTAGTTGGAGGGGACCGGTCCCTTCTTGGGGTCCTTGGGGATCAGGACCGTCCGACCTTCGGTTAGCCATTCCGGGTGTCTCTCGTTAACTAGCAGCTGGTTCATTTGTGCTGCCAGACGCTTGTGGAGTGCAGTCAGCTTCTTTAGCCAGTAGGCGTGAACCATGTCGGGCCCTGGTGCTGTCCAACTCTTCATACTGGAGACCCTTTCTATCTGCCACTGTGATGGTTACTGGACCCTGTTCAGGGAGGTCGCTGTGGTCTGCCCTCAGATCCACTAGCCACTGAGCATTGCCGTTGTGGGTTGCGTCCTTCTCCCATATGCTCTTCCAGTATTGCTCTGTCTCCAGCCTTGGTGGTGCTGTTCTCTTATTATTATTATTATTGTTCCCTTGCCACTGAGAGTACACCTTTGCTGGTTCTGTGGAGAACAGCTGGTTTATTCTCCTGCCTTCTGTCTCTCTGGTGTACCTCCTCAAGCGGCTGGCCAAGGCTGTGAGTCTTTGCTTGGCAGTTTCCAAGGCCTCAGGTATGGACAGCTTGCTGTATTTCTTATGCACCTTCTTTGTCGCACCTTTCTGCAACTCCGTTAGTTGGCTAACCTCCCTCCGTGCTACTTTGATCTCTATATCATCCTGAATAGGATGACGGACCTATGGATATATATATATATATACATACATACATACATACAAACAACTAAAAGGAAATTCTCAATCTCTCCTTGTTGTATAGCTTAGCTTTTCAAACAGTTTTAACAGTTACTTTAGTCTGACAAAAGCTGAATGACGAATTAGCGCTTCCAGTCAGAGACTGAGGCTACGTCCACACGTACACGGGTATTTTTGAAAACGGAGATTTTCCGTTTTCGTTTTAAAAAATAATCCCGTCCACACATAAAGGGAGCAATGAAGGAAAACGCTGCTATGAACATGCCAAAGCAGCAGGTGGCGCTAGATTCCTAACTGTGCAGAAATGTTGGCCAATCAGAAGTCTAGAAGCCTCGGTGGGAAAAAGTAAACAAAGCTGGGGCATAGAAGCAGAACCGAGTCATATGTGTGGACGGACAGTAACTGTGTGTGTGTGTGTGTATATGTAAGCATTTAAACACTGCAGAGAGTAGAATTAACAGTATTGTAGAAATTCATTTCACCAAAACAATAACGTTGCGCACAGTGTGACGTCAAAAAATGCGCACACCTTTGACACTGCGTTTTCTCCGTTTTTCTAGTCCACACGTAAATGCAAAAACGGAGTTTTCAAAAATCTCCGTTTTCAGTGACCAAAAACACCGTTTACGTGTGGACGAAAGGTGCAAACGCATAGAAAAATCTGCGTTTTCAAAAATAACGGGTACGTGTGGACGTAGCGCATGCACCAGTTTATTGTATTTCCAGACTTGCTTTCGGCACAATTTACAGTGCACGCTACTCTGTTTTTTGTCAGACTTGAAATAGCCGAAATACCTTCACACTACGGAACTTCTATGGCTCTTCTGTTCGACAATCTCTCCGGCATTGGAACCATCATCTGTTTTCTCTTCGGTCACGCTCGGTTGATTTTTCTAGTCCGCACACTCATTTCCTCCATGGTGGCCGGCTGCTTCCCAAACAAATACACATGTGCGGCTTGGCACTTGTGCTGTACGTAACAAGTCACGTGACGTGACGCTGCGGCTGTGATTGGTTCGGCTCTGCGCTACGTAATTTGGATTGGCAGTTCTTTTTTTTCTTTTTTTTTTTTAAGAGGACAAGAGCGGCGAGGTCTATCGCGATAGTTACATTTTTCTATCGAGAAAAAGTTATATCGCGATACATATCGTTATCGTTCTATCGCCCAGTTCTCATTCATTCATACATTCATACATTCATACATACATACATACACACACAATGTCATAACCAATTGGCCGGCATAGTATACAGAAACATCTGTGTCGAATATGGCCTCGAAGTCCCAAGGTCAAAGAGGTCAAAATGGGAGACGCCCCCAAGGGTGGTGGAGAATGACATCATGGAAAGCTGATCAGGCATGGACAACATTGGTGTCAAACCAAAACAATGTGGATGTCAATAAAACCAGCAACCTGAAAAATGTATGGGTCCCGGTCTGTTCACAAGCACAATCAAAAAAAATTTGCATAAAACTATGATCACATATTTACTTACAGAGCCTTCTTGGAGGCTTTGACCACTGGCAGCAGCCTCAGAAGAGCCTCCTCTGAAGCAGAGTATTTCTTCAGGTCAAACACATCCAGATCTTTTTCTGATGACAGTAAGATGAAGACCAGAGCTGACCACTGAGCAGGAGACAGTTTATCTGTGGAGAGATTTCCTGATCTCAGGGACTGTTGGATATCCTCCACTAGAGAACGATCATTCAGTTCATTCAGACAGTGGAACAGATTGATGCTTTTCTCTGCGGACAGATTCTCATTGAGCTTCTTTTTGATGTACTGGACTGTTTCCTGATTGGTCTGTGAGCTACTTCCTGTCTGTGTCAGCAGACCTCGTAGGAGAGTATGATTGGTCTGCAGTGAAAGACCCAGGAGGAAGCGGAGGAACAAGTCCAGGTGTCCATTTGGACTCTGCAAGGCCTTGTTCACAGCACTCTGGTAGAAGTGTGTCTCTGCAGATTCTCCTTTTTCAGACTTCTGGGAAATCATTTGTTGTTGTTTAAGCAGATTGACTCCAGAGTTGATGAAGGTCAGATGGACATGAAGAGCAGCCAGAAACTCCTGAACACTCAGATGGATGAAGCAGAACACCTTGTCCTGGTACAGTCCTCTCTCCTCTTTAAAGATCTGTGTGAACACTCCTGAGTACACTGAGGCTGCTCTGATATCGATGCCACACTCTGTCAGGTCTGATTCATAGAAGATCAGGTTTCCTTTCTGCAGCTGATCAAAAGCCAGTTTTCCCAGAGATTCAATCATCTTCCTGCTCTCTGGACTCCAGTGTGGATCTGTCTCAGCTCCTCCATCATACTTGACCGTCCTCACTTTGGCCTGAACCACCAGGAAGTGGATGTACATCTCAGTCAGAGTCTTGGGCAGCTCTCCTCTCTCTCTGGTTTTCAGAACATCCTCCAGAACTGTAGCAGTGATCCAGCAGAAGACTGGGATGTGGCACATGATGTGGAGGCTCCGTGATGTCTTGATGTGGGAGATGATCCTGCTGGCCTGATCTTCATCTCTGAACCTCTTCCTGAAGTACTGCTCCTTCTGTGGGTCAGTAAATCCTCTGATCTCTGTCACCATCTCAACACATTCAGATGGGATCTGATTGGCTGCTGCAGGTCGTGTGGTTATCCAGAGGCGAGCAGAGGGAAGCAGTTTCCCCCTGATGAGGTTTATCAGCAGCACATCCACTGAGGTGGACTTTCTAGGGTCAGTTACGATTATAGTTTTGTGGAAGTCCAGAGGAAGTCGACACTCATCCAGACCATCAAAGATGAACACAACCTGGAAGTCTTCAAAGCTGCAGATTCCTGCTTCTTTGGTTTCAGTAAAGAAGCGATGAACAAGTCCCACCAAGCTGAACTTTTCCTCTTTCAGCACATTCAGCTCTCTGAAAGTGAATGGAAATATGAACTGGATGTGCTGGTTGGCTTTGTCTTCAGCCCAGTCCAGGGTGTATTTCTGTGTTAAGACTGTTTTCCCAATGCCAGCCACTCCCTTTGTCAGCACTGTTCTGATTGGTTCATCTCTTCCAGGTGAGGCTTTAAAGATGTCCTCTTGTCTGATTGTTGTTTCTGGTCTGTCTGGTTTCCTGGATGCTGTTTCAATCTGTCTGACCTCATGTTCATCATTGACCTCTGCAGTCCCTCCCTCTGTGATGTAGAGCTCTGTGTAGATCTGATTCAGGAGGGTTGGGTTTCCTGCTTTAGCGATCCCCTCAAACACACACTGGAACTTCTTCTTTAGTGCAGATTTAAGGGTACGATGACAAACGGCAGCAGAAAGTTCTAAATAACAATAATAAAAATAGAACATCAACAAATCAGTTCATGTTTAACAAAAATGTTTGTGACAATTCCAGTTCTGCTAAGCAATTATTGACTACATGTTGGTCCATCTCTTGAGACATTAGCATAATTGTTCCCTTTATCCAGCAGCTCAAATCTTTGCAGAAATGCTCTTACTACTCTGCAGATGGTCAGCCAGCTCCTCCTGCTTCATTCTCCTCAGGAAGTTAAGTGTGATCTTCTCAAATGCCTCTCTGTTGTTCTTCCTCTGCTCATCATCCTCTGTCTGACTCTGTAACCATTCTGGGTAATCTGGACTCAGAACCTTCTGGATCTTCTTCAGCTCGTTCTTCACAAAAGTGATGATGTTGTTCTCCAGCAGCTGGAACAGAATACATTATGAATGAGCCAATCAGACTGAAATCATGGAGCCAAACATCAGATCCATATTGGGCACACTGACAATCCACTGGTCTACAAAGAGCAGCATGGAGATGACTGTGAACAGAATAGATGTAAAAGTAGTTGTTGTACATGTACAGACCATAAATATGGAGTCCATGTGTGTTTGATGCTGCTGGGCAGACTGACCACTGTGAACCTCTGAGCTCCGCTGGTCCACTCTGTGGAGGAATCATGAAGAATTAGTTCAAGCACAGGATAAAGATCCAGGAGTTTTCTGGTAAGGACCAGTGTTCAAAAACCTGCAGAAACTTAGAGTTTAGAGCTTGACAAACTGTATTCAGATGAAGATACGTTTAGTTTCTTTCTTTTCAACTTAAGTCTCTCCTTAAATCCATGTAATCTTTTACAGTTTGCTCACCATTCATGTACACAAAGACAGAGCAACTACCAGGGGAGTGTATTTAATCCAGTTTTCTACTGATAAACATATAGTCCACGCTACGCCCTAGAACAGGGGTCAGCAACCCGCGGCTCTTTAATCTTTATTTTGCGGCTTCGGGTGATTTGGGAAAATAAATTAGAAGTATTTAGCTTAAGTGCATTTTATTTGTGTTTAGTTCTTTTTTTTTAAAAAAAACTTGTACTTCTAAATTGGAAGATTATTGTGTTTTTGAAATATAAAAATAAAATTATATCTTATTATTTTTTCATCGCTCAAAATAAGCGTCACACTCGCGGAAGCCGGTGTACCCGCCGAGACGCCGTGCATTTATCGAGACTTTCAACCCCAGGCAGGCCAATTATGGATCTTCAGATCCACATTATGTCGGCAGCTGTTCTCCACCGTGAACTATGTTAAAAACAAACACCGCTCACACCCCACAGATGACAGCTCACGGTCCTGCGTAAAGATGAAAGCCCCGATTTGCAGACAGGACCAGAAGATGAGGTTCGGGACCAGAAGTCTCATTGTAAACATATCACGGCAGACCCGACGATGTTTGCATGGACGCGCTTTTCAGCATCTCTTTATTGACCGCTTTTCACACACGGTTGCTGTACGCACACGGCCGGCTGTAGCTTCTCAGCTCACAGCCCGACAACACAACAGCAGAGAGAGCACAGACTTTAAGGCGGCGAGGCGTGATTGCGGGTGTCGCTCAGGTGCGTCCGACTCCCAGCGGCACTGCAGACCACGCCCCGTCAAACACATTAACCAGGTAAAATATATATTTAGGCAGAATTTTGCAAATATCTATTTTTTTTTAGTGGCATAGTGCATTTTTTCCAATTATTCTTTTTAAAAATTTAGGTCAAGGCTTTTGGAGCCTTGACCTGAAAAGGGTGGCGGATCACAACAGTTCTTGTTTGCTACATGGATCAATTTAGTTCAGCTGGGTGTCTTTCCTTTTGTTATATTTCTTTACGAGTTCAAAATGTGTTAATTATATAAATAAAATGTAATTTTCTCTGTAGCACTTCATGGATTTCATAAGCAGCACACCTTAGTTGCTCTGTGGATTCTTTTAAAAAGCAGTTAAAAACTTTTCTGTTCAAACAAGCCTTTTGTTGATCTACGTATTTTATGTTCTTTACATTATTTACATTTGATCTTTTAGATTGTGTATAATGTCTATTGATTGTATTGTTTATTTTAATATTTAAGTACAGCACTTTGTGACTGCCTGTCTGTGAAAAGCGCTTAATAAATAAACTTTACTTACTTACTTTAGTTGTTCACACAAAGCATAAAGGTAAAAAACAATATATACAGTGTTTTCTTCATTTTAGATTTCAAAAAGTATTTGCGGCTCCCAGTGTTTTCTTTTGTGTGGAAACCGGGTCCAAGTGGCTCTTTGGGTGTTAAAGGTTGCTGACCCCTGCCCTAGAAGTTACTAACAAATTTACTAAACCACCAATATATTAAATAAAACATTTGAAAAATATAGAAAACCTAAACTAAACATTTTTCTTCACCCAACATAAGAAAAAAAACTTTTGAATGCATGTTCCTTGTCAGTAATAATAGATTAACTTTATATCTGTGGCAATATTAACAAACTTTATTTTGTAATGGAGTCTTTCAGGAATCGAGGCCTCCCTCTCCCAGCTCTAAACTTGTGTAACTGCTGATCAATCCTACATCATTGAGTGAATCTGAGCTCAGTCCTTCACACAGAGCAGCTTCAGCTCTGGGTGTTGGTGAATTTTCACTTCAGGAACTTCTACAAAATTTCTGCTGTATTAGGGTTAGAGTTAGAGTTTGTTTGGTGCTTCTAAAACATGTTATTATTATGATTCTTCGATGTCCTTTGGGAGAATGACTTGTTTCTTTTGTGTCACTGTTTCACTTTCTCCTGAGAATCAGTCCACATACAGCTGTTTTGAATTGTTGGTGTAACTGTGAATTCATCGGTCCATTAATGATGGTGAGGCTTTCTGACCCAGAAACATCAAAACAGGCCAAAGCTCTATGGTGACCATGTTTCAAAGAAAGAATAAATAATAATAGTGTTTTTCTTTCTTTTCATTTAATTCTAATCTCTTGTCACGTGACTTAGCCACATGACATTTAGCTGTAGGCAGTGTTTTTGGAGTGCAGAACTTTATCCTTGCAGCGCTGCTATGAACACCACTGTTGTTCAGTGTTGTCCTGATGGAGTCTCATTAACAGCAGCCAGTATGATCCAGGCTTTAGCTGCTGGGTCTCTGTGTGACCTCTCAGACTGTTTAACAGATCAGACACAAAGAGAATCAGAGCAGCTCTGTTCTTTAAAGACAAACATGAACCCACTCAGGTCACACTTTCCCCACAGATATGAGCATCACTGTCCTCAAACAGCAAATGACCAAGTCGAACGTTTTGATCTTTTCTCTTTCATCGTTTTCTTTTTAATGAATCTTTGTAAAAATCTGAGGATCTTTCAGGTCATATTTATCCAGGAAAACACAAACATGTAAAGGAGTCATCACAGCTCTCTGACCTCGTTGCTCCAGGTTCACCACTGAAATTTGGATTGCTATCTTTGGACCGGTCACTCCTCACAGACGTACAGCTGGATCCTGCAGACTCTGCTCTGTCCTCCTCTCCCTCCATCATTATCTTCTTGTGGACTTCAGTCAGTCTGAGAGGTAAACCACAAACACTCAGTGAGTTCACATTAACAGAAGTAACTGAATTACAGTCGCTGACCTCTGACCTAGGGCTGGGCGATATGACCCAAAATTCATATCTCGATATTTTTTAGCTGGATGGCGATATAAGATATATATCTCGATATTTTTTTTAAGCCATAAAGTAAGAACAAAAAGAGTTCTTAGTCAAAGCTGTGTCCCAGATGTCACACAGGCACTTTTATTAACATACAGCACAGATGTACATGAAAAATTACTCAAAATTAAATTATGAGCATTCATTAAATAATAATGCTCCATAAATAAAAGAAAACAAGGTTGTTTTTGTGCTAAACAAAGAGCTCACAATTGTGCAGTCAAAATGTAAACTAAAAGACGCTGAGCGTAATAACAAAGACAGACAGATTTTACAGCTGCTCTGTTCCCAACTTGTACTGTGTGACTGATAGCCTGGAGTTTGAAATCCGCTTCATAACCACGTCTCTTACAGGTGCCATTTATGGTCCTTATACACACACAATACGGTAATATTACGTTGATGCACAGTACGTATCACTCCGCGAAGCTCCTCGGTAGCCGTAATGCGCCGACAATCTATCAAGCGGTGCAGCTCCGTAGCTTACCAAAGTTGTACTCAAACATTTTTGACAGATTGCTGAACGCCGTGTACCACATAAAATCGGTTCGCGGCCACCAAGCACAACCAGAATTCATACATAAGGCGCGCTATCAACTTTTGAGAGAATGAAAGGATTTTAGGGTTAGCGCTGTTAGCTCGTTAGCGCGGTTAGCTCGTTAGCATGTTTAGCTCGTTAGCACGTTGACGCCGTCCAGCCCCACGCATGGGGCGATGCGCAGTAACTCGTTAACGGAGATTTGCCGTGTCCGTCTTGTCGCTGCCTGCACGTGAAGCGATGGGGTAGGAGGGGGAGTTGTCTTCAGTGAAGGCGAGGCGGAGTAACGTTGCATAGAGACAAAAGTGGATGAAAGAGAGGCAAACTTGCGGCTCCACAACTATAATTATAACGTAACATAGACTATATCGATATAAAGGATATTGTCACATCTTATATCTCGTATAAAAATATATCGATATGTTTTAAAAACTCGATATATCGCCCAGCTCTACTCTGACCTGTCATATAACCTAGAAACCAGGTCACATGATCCACATCTGCTGACTCTGAAATTTAAGACCTTCCAATAGCAAAAGACATAAACTAAGATATGGACAGAATATTAGGAGCAGCTATTGGTATGATGCAGTCAGCTCACTGTAAACTCCAACCTCAGTGTGAAACGATGTCAAAGCTCTTTTGTGGCCACTCAGCCAATTTAGGATCACCGGATGTTTACACATGATGTCTGTGACTTGTTCTCAGACAATTAAATACCATCAGGACTGCAGCTGAAAGGGGAAAAAAAGATCTCATGAAATATTTTATAACCAGATTCTCTTAATGATAAAGTTGTGAGACTGATCTTTCTTGCTGCCTCCAAAAATAATAACACAACAGCTTTCTTTACAGTCTGACTGTGTCAAACATTTATCACACATATTCATACAGAGCTTCTAACACTGAAAACTGCACAGAGCTTTCCTCTCACACCACCATTCACCTTCATTCTGTATTATGTGTTAATCTCTGCATATGCTTGTATCTCTTGGCTTCTTCTTTGGGTGGTACTGTCACTTGGTGTTCACTTTTTCTGTGGTAGAGTTCCAACACACGGTGGTGTTTTTGTGTATTTATCTGTATAGCAGTTTAATTTAAAACTTTTAGATAAGTTGTTATTTTGTCGTATAATCTTGAATGGTAAATGGCCTGTATTTATATAGCGCTTTACTAGTCCCTAAGGACCCCAAAGCGCTTTACACATCCAGTCATCCACCCATTCACACACACATTCACACACTGGTGATGGCAGCTACATTCTAGCCACAGCCACCCTGGGGCGCACTGACGAGGCTGCCGGACACTGGCACCACCGGGCCCTCTGACCACCACCAGTAGGCAACGGGTGAAGTGTCTTCACGTGCTTCATCTGAAGTGCACTCTTTGAACTCACTAATTCATATCCAAAGTATTCACTCAATGTGCCTAGCTTAGCTTAGCTCATAGCCAACTCGCTAGCATTGCCTCTTCACCTGCACTTTCCTGCTCATTCTATCAGATATTTAGTTACTCCTTGGCCTCCTGTAGAAGTAATGATACTTGTAACAAATGTAGGCTATTTGCTAGTCTGGAGGCCAGGATCACTGAATTGGAGACTCTGCTTCGCATACTTGAAAAACCCATAGCTAGCCAGGCCCCTGTAGCTGGTGCAGCCGAAGGTGGTGTAGGTCCCACTAGCTCTCCCCTAGCAGACTGTCCTGAGCAGCCAGGCAAACAGGATGGCTGGGTGACGGTGAGGAGGACAGTGTCACACAGTGGAAATTTGTGTTTTTATGTTTTATGTTGTTTTGGATCATACTGTGTATTGGTACATAGAGTATTGATTTTATTTGCATGGTTTTATTATGATATTTATATTGTATGTTTTAGTGTTGTCGCACAATATTCTTTTAATCCACTGTGGACAAGGCAAACAATAGTAGGCACCTGTGGAGGTGGGGGCATTCCCAAACTGACGTGTTAAAGGGGATGGTGAGCGCAGAGACAGGGGGATGAGACGCACGAGAAAGTGCTGCTTGATTGTTTGGTGCCACGAGTCATTCGGTGACGGACCGACCAGCGGAATCTGGCGATCCAGTCCCGAGGCCGTGTTCAGGTGTGGAGTGTGGCTGGAATGTGTGGTGACGCGCCGTCAGGAGGAGACAGGTCTGTGGCAGGAGCCTCCTCCTTGGTCTTCTGGCTGGCGTGATTTCCATCCCGGAAGAGGAATTCCTCTCCTGTTTCTTCCAGATAAGGAACATTTGGCTGAGTGTGGCTGCACTCTGGTATTACGGAATATTGTGGGGGGGATTTTAGCATGTGGGAAACATTGTAGTACCGTATTTTCACGACTATAAGGCACACATAAAAGTCTTAGATTTTCTTCAAAATGTACAGCGCGCCCTATAGTGCAGTGTGCCCTGTGTGTGTTGTTGTTGTAAGGCGGACGTAGTAGAGAACACCATGAGAACGCTAAAGGGAGAAGTGTGGGCGTTGATTGTATATAAAAGAACAGGTATGTGCGTTATGCAGAACATCGTTGTTTTAACAACCCTGAAAATGGCAAAGAGACACGCTTATGAAGTGCAGTTTAAACTGAAGGCCATCAGCTACGCGGAGGAACATGGAAATCGAGCAGCCGCGAGAGAATTTAAGATTAATGAATCGATGGTTCGCAAGTGGAGGAAGCTGGAAAACGAGCTCCGACAGGTCAAGAACATGCAGCTGAGTTTCCGCGGACATAAGGCAAGGTGGCCCGAGTTGGAGGAAAGACTCGAGCAGTGGATCATCGAGCAAAGAACGAGTGGGAGAAGCGTTTCGACGGTCACCATTCGACTAAAAGCAGTAACGCTAGCAGAAGAAATGAAAATTGAACATTTCAAAGGAGGTCCGTCTTGGTGCTTTCGTTTCATGAAACGGTGCCATTTTTCCATCCGGACCAGGACTACGGTAGCGCAGCAACTTCCAGCGGATTATAATGACAAGCTGGCCATCTTCCGCTCCTACTGCAGCAAACACATTGCCGACAAACACATCCAGCCCAGATACACATCACTAACATGGACAAGGTGCCGCTCACTTTCGACATCCCGGTGAGTCACACTGTGGAGAAGAAGGGGACCAGCACGGTAGCGATCTGCACAACAGGGCACGAAAAGTTTTCTTTTACTGTTGTGCTTGGCTGCCATGCTAATGGACAGAAACTGCCGCCTATGATGATTTTTAAGAGAAAGACTTTGCCTAAAGAGAAGTTTCCAACAGGAATCATCATTAAGGCAAATGAAAATGGCTGGATGGATGAGGAAATGATGAAAGAGTGGCTGAGGGAGGTGCATGTAAGGAGACCAGGTGTTTTTTTTTTCACGCATCACCATCGCTGTTGGGCACGCATATAGTCACAGATCATCTCACAGTCGATGTGAAAAAACAAGTGAAACAAATTAACTGTGAGCTTGCTGTCATTCCGGGAGGCCTGACAAAGGAACTCCAACCGCTGGACATCGGTGTGAACCGCCCGTTCAAAGTAAGGCTGCGAGCGGCGTGGGAGTGATGGATGACCGATGGGGACCACAGTTTCACTAAGAGTGGAAGGCAGCAAGGGGCGAGTTACGCCACAATTTGCGAATGGATTGTAGATGCTTGGGCTAACATGTCTGCTGCCACTATTGTTCGAGCTTTCGCAAAAGCCGGCATCATTTCCGAGGAGCCGCACAGCAAAGAAAGTGACTCTGACAGAGAAGAAAGTGAACCTGGCATATTTGATGGAGATTTAGTGCAGCTGTTCAATTCAGAAACAGTGGATGAGGACTTCGATGGGTTTGATTGTTGACGATTACCGGTAAAATAAATGTGAATACCAAACTCAGTTTTGCTCCCGCTCTATTTTTTGTGTGTGTTGTTGTTGTAAGGCGGACGTAGTAGAGGACACCATGAGAACGTTAAAGGGGGAAGTGTGGGCGTAGATTGTATATAAAACCCGCGCCCTACAATCAGGTGCGCCTTATGTGTGAGTTAAATACAGTAATGTCACACATAACTGAGACTGCGCCTTTTAGTACGGTGCATCTTATGGTCGTGAAAATACGATATTAGTTTGGAGAGTGTATAATTATTTCTACCGGCAGGTGTTTTAGCGTATTGAGAACGTTCTTTTTATTGTATTGGGGTATTTTAAAATTGTATTTTTAATTCTGGTTTTACCTTTTTCCATGGAAATAAATGGTGTGTTTAAGGCCGATTTAGTCTCTGCGCCCTGAGCACTGACCCACTCACTCCCCTTCTTCCTGTATGTGAACGGACTTTGTGGTGAAGATTTGGATCCACCAGTTTTAGCGGCTAGAGAAGCATAGTCTTAAACAGAAGCCGCAGGTACACCACCAACCTGTTCATGTGTCTCACCGTTGTTCCCTACTCAGCGACACACCTGCCAGGGGTCAAACTCTGGTAATTGCCAATTCTGTTCTTAGACATGTTAAGCTTGAGACACAAGCAACAATAGTCAATTGTCTTCCAGGGGCCAGAGCAGGTGACATTGTGGGAAATGTAAAACTGCTGGCTAAGAGTAAACATAAATTCAGTAAAATCATAATTCACGTCGGCAGTAATGACACCCGGTTAAGTCAATTGGAGCTAACTAAAATCAATATGGGATGGGTGTGTAACTTTGCCAAAACAATGTCGGACTCTGTAGTTTTGCAATGAAACTTAATTAATCAAAGAAACAAAAACCAGCAAAAAATTGAAAAGTTGGGTCGGAGCATCCATCACTGGAGCCATCTTTGAACGCAGTACGTCAGTACTCTTGCTGCAGCATTTTGGATTAACTGAAGGCTTTTCAGTGAGTTTTTAGGACTTCCTGATAATAATGAATTACAGTCGTCCAGCCTGGAAGTAATAAATGCAGGAACTAGTTTTTCAGCATCACTCTGAGACAGGATATTTCTAATTTTAGAGATGTTGCGCAAATGGAAGAAAGCAGTCTTACATAGCTGCATTGAAGGACATGTCCTGGTCAAAAATGACTCCAAGGTTCCTCACAGTGTTACTGGAGGCCAAGGTAATGCCATCCAGAGTAAGAATCTGGTTAGATACCATATTTCTAAGATTTTCAGGGCCGAGTACAATCTCCACGCAACATTGCAGAGGCGTGAAAGCCAAGACAGCCCTACAACATCCAGAGCCTTCAGGAACTCGGGGCGGACCTCATCCACACCAACTCCTTGGTGGCTCTGCACAGTACAGGCTCTGACTATGCACAGTACAGGTAGAGCACTGCTTTCCACTCCTGAGTCGCCTGACTGTTTGCCAGAATCTCTTCGAGGCAGTCCGAAAGTCTTTTTCCATGGCCTCCCACACCTGAGTTTTGGCTTCAGCCACTGCCCGAGCTGCATCCCGTTTGGCCTGTCGGTACCTATCAGCTAGGCGTTCCCAGCACACCCTCACTACACGTTTAGGCGCGCCGGGTCTGTCCAGCGTCCTCCCCGGCCACCTGATCCAACTCACCACCAGGTGGTGATCAGTTGACAGCTCAGCCCCTCTCTTTACCTGAGTGTCCAGAACATATGGTCGCATGTCTGGTGATACGATTACAAAATCGATCTGTGATTTGCACAGAAGTCCAATAACAAAACACCACTCGGATTCAGATCAAGGAGGCCGTTCCTCCCAATCACGCCCCGCCAGGTCTCGCTGTCATTACCCACGTGAGCATTGAAGTCTCCCAGTAGGACAACAGAGTCTCTAGGCGGAGCACCTTCCAGCACCCCACCCAGGGACTCGAAAAAGGCTGGATACTCAGAGCTGCCGCTGGGCGCATAAGCGCAGATGGCAGTCAGGACCCGTTCCCCAACCCAAAGGCGCAGCGAACAAACCCTCTCATCCACCGGGAACAACCCCAACGTATAGGCAGCGAGCTGAGGGAATATTAGAATACCCACCCCAGCCCGCCGCCTCTCACCAGAGGCAACTCCAGACTGAGACAGAGTCCAGCCCCTCTCCAGGAGACTGGTTCCAGAGCCCAAGCCATGCGTTGAGGTAAGCCCGACTATATCTAGCTGGTACCTCTCAGCCTAACGCACCAACTCAGGCTCCTTCCCCACCAGAGATGTGACATTCCATGTTATTTATTTATCTGAATGAAGAAGCAGAAAGTTAGCGGCCATCCAGGTCTTTATGTCTTTAAGACATTCCTGCAGTTTAACTAATTGGTGTGTGTTATCTGGCTTCATGGATAGATAGAGCTGGGTGTCATCTACATAGCAGTGAAAATGTATACTATGTCTTCTAATGATACTGCCTAGGGGAAGCATGTATAATGTAAACAGAATTGGTCCTAGCACTGAACCCTGTGGAACACCATAACTGACCTTAGTGTGTGAAGAGGACTCTCCATTTACATGCACAAATTGGAGTCTATTAGATAGATATGATACAAACCACTGCAGCACAGTACCTGTAATAGCTAAAGCATGCTCTAATTGCGCTAATAGAATATTATGGTCAACAGTATCAAACGCTGCACTAGGGCTGCACGATTTTGCATAAAATGAGAATCACGATTTTTTTGGCTTAGAATTGAGATCACGATTCTCTCACGATTTTCTTTTCCAGTATAAATATTTATTGCACTTATTAACTGCAGATCAACTTCGTAACAGTTGAAACTGAACATAAAAACAATAAATAAACATAAAAACAACAAATGTCTCACGTTTTGTGGTTGCCGCAAAATGTTGTACTGCTTGAAATTCTGTCTCCACTGTTGCTCGACACTGCGTGTATAGAGCAGGTAGTGCAACAATAGAAAAATAGTTGCGGGACGGCACTGTGTAGCGTTTGTCTAGGGTGTTGATCATTTTCCTAAATCCCTCGTTTTGCACAGTGTTGATGGGAGCCATATCTTTGGTCAGGTGATAAGTGATAGCCTCTGTAATTTCTTTGTGCCTGCGGGAGTTGTATAGGGAAGCGCTGTATAAGGTTCCCGTTATTGATGTTTGGGTGGTTGACCGGGACGGATTTTCTCCTGTCACTTTCTCATCATCCCTGACGTGCTCTCCGTTGTTTTTTCCCTGCTAATTTTAGCATCACACGGCACAGCTTCTGTATCACGTGGTATAAGGCTCCGCCCTTGTCATTTGTTGAGCAGGAAGAGTGAGTGCTTGTTTTCATGCAGATTACGTCCCGGATAAAAATGCGGTACAATCGTCGTCTTTTTTTTTTTTTTTTTTTTTTAAATCGTTGTCATTTGGAAATGAGATCGCACATAAGTATGAATCGAGATCGCGATTTTCTAACGATTAATCGTGCAGCCCTACGCTGCACTGAGATCTAGAAGGACAAGCACAGAGATAAGTCCACTGTCAGAGGCCATAGGAAGATTCAATTCAATTCAATTTTATTTATATAGCGCTAAATCACAACAAAAGTCGCCTCAAGGCGCTTCATAGATACAGAGAAAAACCCAACAATCATATGACCTCCTATGAGCAAGCACTTTGGCGACAGTGGGAAGGAAAAACTCCCTTTTAACAGGAAGAAACCTCCGGCAGAACCAGGCTCAGGGAGGGGCGGCCATCTGCTGCGACCAGTCATTTGTAACCTACACTAAACTGTTTCTGTGCTATGATGAGCTCTGAAACCTGACTGAAACTCTTCAAATAAGCCATTCCTCTGCAGATGATTAGTTAGCTGTGTATATACATTTACTGTGATAAAACCGATTGCAGACGTCTTTGTTAACCATTACTGCAAATTTAAATACCGTTATCGCATTACAGATATGATCTATAAAGCCAACATCATTTTTTATACATGACTCAGACAGACAGCAATTTAAGGAGAATATGTAGCTCAACACTTCACTCCTGGTCCAGGCCTTAGAGGACACATTTTCTGCTATGCATGATGAACAACACTTCTCAGTGCTCACTGCAGTTTATTTCCAACAACATCAAGCAGTTAAATCAAAGAGTTCATGTTATTAACAGCTCACCTCTAGACTGGCTTCCGGCTTGAGTGAACGCTGGTGCGCCTGGCTGCCGCGCCTGGCTGCCGCGCCTGGCTGCCGCTACTCACTGGTACATTTTTCAATTATTTAGATTACTTGGATTCAGATTTGAATGAACAGGGACATTCACACTCAGGACCAGATCGATCTCTGCCAGGGATTGATTTGCAACGCTTGTCCTCAACATCTGTTATTTTCCGGCTCGGCTCATTTTCCTCCACATAATCGAAGATGTGGGTCAAGATGTTCCTGAGCTGGTCGGCACTATTCTGGATTCTCCTGACGCTCGTCTACCATCCTACAGCTGGACTGCTCCGCTATACAGCCGCTGAGCTCCTGCGCCTTCGCGGGCAGCTGTTGCTCCCGCCGGCGGCGGAGCTCCACTACCACCCGGGCATCACTTTCCAGCCTCGCCGGAGATACATCCATCGCGGGTCCCGCAGGATTTTCCATAACTCCAATGGAATTAAATCGTTCTGGTCTGCTACTCGCCGCCCTCGCAGGAACCCTGATCGGGCTGTCAACCATCGATCTCTAGCCCACCTGCCCAGGGCGCCCACGCGATTAGCAAAAAAGAAGATACTCCACTCAACTTCGGTCTTCTAAACATTCGTTCATTGACAAGTAAGGGACCTCTCATCCAAGACCTCCTATCTGACCGTAAGTTTGACTTTTTCTGCTTAACTGAAACCTGGCAAACACCTGATGATTTTTCTCAGCTAAACGAATCTGCTCCTCTGGGGTTTGTTTACTTTTCTAAACCCCACTGCTCAGGTCGTGGGGGTGGTCTCGCGATCCTTTTTCGCCAGCACTTGAAAGTCCTGCCAGTTAATGTTGATACCTTTAGTTCTCTAGAGGTCCTTGCATGTGAGCTGACTGGACCCATTCCCACCATCATAGCTACTGTATACCGCCCCCCAAACCTAACCCTGTCTTCCTCAGTGACTTTGCTAATCTACTAACCCATCTTTCATCTCTCTCCCCAAATGTGATCTTAGTGGGAGATTTCAACATTCACATGGACAATAATGACCTTCTGATCACCAGAGACTTTTCCTCCTGTCTTGAAGGCTCTGAATTTAAACAATTTATCGACTTTCCCACTCACTCTAAAGGACACACCCTGGACTTGGTTGATTCAGAAATCTATAAATACCACGTACTTCAGTATAAAGACTCCATCAGCAAGGCCAAACAAAGCTTCTACTCTGGTATTATCAGTTCTTATGAGGGTAATGCGAGGACTCTGTTTTCAGTTCTCAACGAACTAATTCAACCCCCCAACACTTTACCACCACACTTCTATTCCTCTGAAACCTGCAACTCCTTGATGCTGTTCTGGACAACGAAAATCAATAACATCCACCAGCAACTCAGATCAAATGTTGTGTCTAAGGCTACGTTCACACTGCAGGCGAAAGCGCATCAAATCCGATTTTTTTGACCCTATGCGACTCATATCCGATCATGGTGTGACAGTGTGAACGGCACAAATCCGATATTTTCAAATCCGATCTGGGTCACTTTCGTATGTGGTCCTGAATCCGATACATATCCGATGTTTTAGAAAGCGACTGCTGTGTGAACGGTCATGTCGCATTAAATCCGTCTTTTAATTCATTGACACAAGACAGACGCCAATTATCAGTGCCGGAGAAGACATCGTGAACGCTTCCTGGCCATCCGGTGAAACTGTTAGGAAGACAACGTTGGAGAAACGTGAACATTTTATTTGTACTGTATAATCTCCAGATTCTGACAGAAATCTGCAGCTATCCTTTGAAGCACCGCTCCTCTAAAACAGCAATAAGGATCAATATTAGGTTATCTGCATTATTATGTAAATAACAAAATAACTTAAAGCAAAAATTGGGAAACGTGAAGTCCGAAGTCTTTATATTAAGGGCCATCAGTCAAACATATTGTTTGCTCTGGGTCTAAACAGAGCCCGTTGCGCACGAGGGCCGCTTTGAGCGTTCACACTAGAGCGCGTTTGCTGTCGCATTTTATTTGTAGTGTGAACGAGCAGACAAAAACATCGGATTTGATCAAAAATTCGGAATTGAGCATCAAGACCTGCAGTGTGAACGCAGCCTAAGCCCTCTCCAGAACCTCTTCTCTTTTTTGAGCCGTTTTCCACTTTGTATCTTCCTGATTTATCCGATATTTCCGAGTTCATATGTAAATCAAAGCCTGCCACATGTCATCTTGACTCCATGCCCACGGGGCTTGTGAAATCCTGCCTCTCTTCTTTACTCCCACTCATCTCTGCTATCATTCACTCTTCTCTCACCACCGGTATCGTTCCCTCAGTCAAGACTGCTCTAGTCACTCCTATACTGAAAAAACCTTCTTTAGATCCTAACAACTTTAACAACCTCCGTCCGATTTCCAATCTACCCTTCATTTCTAAGATACTCAAAAAAGTGGTTGCAGCTCAACTTCATTTACACCTGGTTAATAATAATATCTATGAGAGATTTCAATCTGGTTTTTGCTCATGTCACAGTACAGAAACTGCTTTACTTAAAGTCACTAACAATCTTTAATCGGAGCTGACTCTGGTCTTCTCACCATTCTTGTCTTTTTAGATCTGAGCTCAGCCTTCGACACCATTTCTCACTCTGTACTTCTAAGCAGACTTTCCTCTCTCGGCATCTCTGACACACCCCTCGCCTGGTTTCAATCATATCTCCTCGACCGTTCCCAGTTTATTCAACTAAGATCATTCCGCTCTCGTCTATTCCCCGTCACCTCTGGTGTACCTCAAGGCTCAGTTTTAGGCCCTCTTCTCTTTATAATATACATCCTCCCTCTAGGTACCATTTTCTACAAATTTGATCTTCAGTTTCACTGTTTTACTGATGACACCCAGTTATATCTCTCTTGCAAACCTGATTCCTCCCTCCCACCTTCCTCCCTTTCAGAATGTCTATCCGAGTTAAAATCCTGCTCTACTTCTAATTTTCTAAAGCTCAATGAGGATAAAACTGAGATTCTCCTTATTGGCACCAAATCCAACCTTTTGAAGGCAAACCATTTCTCACTCACCATCGATAACGCCACAGTTTTCCCTTCTCCTCAGGTTAAGAGCCTTGGTGTCATCCTAGACAGTTCACTTTCCTATAAATCTCACATCAATAATCTCACCCGTTCTGCCTACTTCCATCTACGTAACATTAACAGATTGCTTACTTCTCTTTCCACCCAGTCTACGTCCATTCTTGTCCACAGTCTTGTTACCTCCCGTATTGACTACTGCAATTCTCTTTTGCATGGTCTCCCCCAAAAATCCCACCATAAGCTTCAACTGGTTCAGACCTTCGCTGCTCGCATTATCACCAGAACCCCCTTCTACCAGCACATCACCCCTGTTCTTCAGGAACTTCACTGGCTCCCTGTGAAATTCCGGATAATATTCAAACTTCTTCTGCTCAACTTCAAGGCCATTCATAACATTTCTGACCTGTTAACCACTACCTGTTCTGCCCGTTCACTTCGATCTTCTTCTTCTATCCAGCTTACTGTACCTTCCTTCTGCCTCCCCACCATGGGAAGCAGAGCTTTCAGCTGCTCTGCTCCCAGGCTGTGGAACTCTCTGCCCCCAGAAATAAGAAACATTGGTTCTCTCCCCCAGTTTAAATCCCAACTCAAAACTCATCTGTTCAAATCTGCATATTCACTGTGAATCCACTGTTTGTTAATTTTATCTTGTGCTTTTGTTTTATTGTTCTTATTTTGCCATTGTTTTACTATGTGTTTTATCCTATTGTAAAGTGTCCTTGGGTGACTTGAAAGGCGCTCATAAATAAAATTTATTATTATTATTATTATTATTATTATTATTATTATTATTATTATTATTATTATTATTATTATTACCTCTCTGCAGCAGATGCCAGATGGACTTTAAAATCAATGGGACGATCTGCAGACCAGTCACTCTTAAAGGACACACAGCTGGGTTCAGGTTCATGTTTCCGTTTAGTTCCTTGTTTCTTCCTGTGAATAATGATGCAGCAGTGATATGAGTGCTGAGCTGTGACATGGAGAAGAGTCATGGACAGTTAGAGATGGTCATCTCACCTCTGAGCTTTGGTCTGGCTCTCATGTTCCCCACACAGAGTGCTTTTAGAGGGAGGGGCTCCCTCCTCTCTGTCCTCACACTGATCCATGCTGCTCAGCTCACACACACTTTCTACCTGCAGAGGAAACACAAATCATTCATGTGCACATCAACTGAAATCCTCCTTTCCATCATGTGTGCTGTCCAAATATCAGCTGCTTCTTTCCTACTTCATGTCAGTGTCAGCTGAATGCAGTCAGACAGCAGTGTGACATATTCAGTTTAGTTTATAACAGCCCTAATAGAACAGGAGTGGGCAACTCCAGGTCTCAAGGGCTGGTGTCCTGCAGGTTTTAGACATCACCCTGAGTCAACACAACTGAATCAAATGATTGGTTCATTACCAGGACTGTGGAGATCTTCAAGACATGTTGAGGAGGTAATGTAGCCATTAAAATCAGCTCTGTTGGATCAAGCAAACATCTAAAACCGGTAGGACACTGGCCCTTGAGGTCTGGAGTTACCCACTCCTGTAATAGAATCAACTCCTTTTGAAGGCCGTCATTCAAATCCTCAAAATGATCTAAAATGTGTAGCAGCTAGTTAAATTTACCCTTTTTAATTTTTCATATTTATTTCCTATCTTATTCATAGCCTTTTCCTTTTTTGTTTTCTTTAGGTCACGAGCAGTTGTCCAAGCATTTCACTATATATCGTACTGTGTATGACTGTGTACGTGACAAATAAAAATTTGAATTTGAATTTGAAAAGTAGCTTGGCATTAATAACAATAATGGATTGCATTTATATAGCACTTTTCGAGACCCTCAAAGCGCTTTACAATTCCACTATTCATTCACTCTCACATTCACACACTGGTGGAGGCAAACCACAGTTGTAGCCACAGCTGCACTGGGGCAGACTGACAGAGGCGAGGCTGCCATATTGCTGCCATCAATAAGTCAAATACGTATTTTTCCGACCATAAGGTGCACCGGATTATAAGGCACATTAAGCGAAACAAAACGGACAAGTCAAACTTAACTCATTCTTCTTCCTTCATCCACTTCTGTACCATTGATTCATTAATGCTGAATTCTCTCACAGCAGCTCTATTGCCATGTTCTACTGCATGACTGACAGCCTTGAATTTAAAATCCGCTTCATAAGCATGTCTCTTAACAGGTGCCATTTTGGGCTCCTTAGACACACACGATACGGTAATATTATGTTGAAGCACAGTACGTATCACTCCGCGAGGCTCCTGACTACGGTAGTTGTAATGCTCCGACAATCCATCAAGCGGTGCGGCTTCGTAGCTTACCAAAGTTGTACTAAAACATTTTGACAGATGTTTTGAGCGCCGTGTACCACATAAAATTGTTCTGAGGTCACAACCAGAATTCATACATAAATTGCACCGGATTATAAGGTGCACTGTTTATTTTTGAGAAAATTAAAGGCTTTTAAGAGCGCCTTATAATCCGAAAAAATACAGTAATGTTAACGACTTGCATGTTCTACAAAATGTGCTTTGGTGGGTATCTGACACACAAAAACCAAACCAATTCCACTTCACTGTAGTTGCACCATTTTTACAAACCAATTCTGGTTCATCTGTTTCATTCAACGATCCGCTTTCCTCCTCCTCATTCTCCATCGCCGCCATGTTTTTTCCACCATGTGCGTATTAAAACAAATGTATTGCACAAATGCGTTTTACTCATATTCTATTGCGATATTTCATTTTCTTGTCATTGCCTAACATTATACCTGTGTTACTGTGAACGGTATAATATGGCCCAGCCCCATTTCCGATCCTGTGTTGTTTCAGCTGTTCAACAAAAACATTCAAGTTACAGTTAGTTTATAAGGGATTTACAGTGAGATTCATCTTTAATTTGCCTGATTGTTTTTTGTTTTTTGTTTTAACTCTAATTAAACCTGCACTGTCTTAAAGTGAAACAGAAAGTCCTCAGACTGTAACAGCAAATCATATTCATCAGAGAAAGCAGAAAGAGGACACATCAACAGTTTGGTCCATTCAGATAAGAAAAGACCAGAGGAAGGCCTGGACGTCCACAGAAGACAGGTGTGGATCATCCCAGGATCCTTTCATGGTAGAGCTGGGCGATATGAGATTTTTTCATATCACGATATGTTTTTTTCATTTCAGGCGATAACGATATCTATCACGATATAAGCCAAATAACTATATTTGTAAGATTTAAATGTGCCGTTGCTCACAAGTAAAATGTGAAATAATCAACAGCTTGTTTTTATTTAAATATTTATTTCCCATAGTAAGTTCAACAGGGTAGATGTACTTAAGGAACATGAGACTTTTTCAGATAAATAAAGGCAAATATTGCAAACTACACAAAAGGCAGTTTAAAGCGTTTAAGTTTCAAAATAGAACAAACGAAACAGACTAAATTGTCAATTCCACTTAGAAACAAAATATTAATTCTAAAAATAAATCTTAGTTTGTTTTACAGAAGAACAGACAAAACTGACTAACTTTTGTCAATATCAAATAAACTGAGAACTAAAAGGAAATTCTCAATCTCTCCTTGTTGTATAGCTTAGCTTTTCAAACAGTTTTAACAGTTACTTTAGTCTGACAAAAGCCGAATGACGAATTAGCGCTTCCAGTCAGAGACTGAGGCTACGTCCACACGTACACGGGTATTTTTGAAAACGGAGATTTTCCGTTTTCGTTTTAAAAAATAATCCCGTCCACAAATAAAGGCAGAAATGAAGGAAAACGCTTCTATGAACATGCCAAAGCAGCAGGTGGCGCTAGATTCCTAACCGTGCAGAAATGTTGGCCAATCAGAAGTCTAGAAGCCTCGGTGGGAAAAAGTAAACAAAGCTGGGGCATAGAAGCAGAACCGAGTCGTATGTGTGGAGGGACAGTAACTGTGTGTATATGTAAGCATTTAAACACTGCAGAGAGTAGAATTAACAGTATTGTAGAAATTCATTTCACCGAAACAATAACGTGGCGCAGTGTGACGCATGCACCAGTTTACTGTATTTCCAGACTTGCTTTCGGCACAATTTACAGTGCACGCTACTCTGTTTTTTGTCAGACTTGAAATAGCCGAAATACCTTCACACTACGGAACTTCTATGGCTCTTCTGTTCGACAATCTCTCCGGCATTGGAACCATCATCTGTTTTCTCTTCGGTCACGCTCGGTTGATTTTTCTAGTCCGCACACTCATTTCCTCCATGGTGGCCGGCTGCTTCCCAAACAAATACACATGTGCGGCTTGGCACTTGTGCTGTACGTAACAAGTCACGCGACGTGACGCTGCTGCTGTGGTTCGGCTCTGCGCTACTTAATTTGGATTGGCTGACCTTTTTTTTTTTTCTTTCTTTAAGAGGACAAGAGCGGCGAGGTCTATCGCGATAGCTTAATTCCTCTATCGAGTAAAAGTTAAATCGCGATACATATCGTTATCGTTCTATCACCCAGCTGTATTTCATGGTAAAGAAAAAGCCGTCATCACAACATCAGCCAAGTGAGGAAGACTCTCCAGGAGGAAGATGATCATTACCCAAGTCTTATTTTTCAACTAAGACTGATATTATTGGTGATTAGCTCAGAACCTGAGAATAGATATATATTGTTATATTCTATATAAATTATCCACAGTAAACCCATATGAAGGCCCAGTTGAGCCGAAATAACATTAAATCATAATATTACTGTTGCATTCAGAAATGGACTTTTGATTTATTTTTTTTCATACTGCCCACCAGAATGTTCAACACAGTTTGTTCCAACCACCTCTAAACTGAGCAGCCATAAAGCATGCTAAACATGTTTAACATTTATAGTTTACATCAGACACAATGGATCTATTCTGGTGTTTATATAAAGAACAGGAAAATATGTTATAACACCACGAGGACAAAAATTAAGACGTATTTTCTCAATATTAAGATCAACAAAAAAATAAATGATTATTAAAAAGTCCGCATGTGACTTCAACTGAAAAATAGTCTGTGATCATCTTTAACTGAGTAATTTACAGACAGATGTTAGCTCAATAAGTTTAGTCTAATTCAGTGTTACAGGAACTCTGATGGTAATGTGAGTGATGTTACACTTAAGGAGTTTCCATCCTGTGTGGGAGCAGAGCAGCTATACCAAACATCGTCCAAGAGGTCCAGTCAGAGCTAAACTATCCTCATAAACACAAAAAAAAGTCCTGCTGCTGTGACGTCATAAATGTCACTGCAATTCTACTCTGGTTAGCAGCTCCAGATAAACACAGATGTGTTCTTACTGCAGTCACATAGCCACAAGTCTGCTGGAAGAATCAACTAAATCCGCCGTGACAAACTGTGAGTTTGTCTCACTCTGCGATTCCACCTGAAGAGGCATAGACAAATATAAATAATAAATATAAAGACCCCAGAATCTTTCCAGCGGCTCTCCGGCTGAGCTCAGACCATATTCAGCGTTTTAGAGAGAAGAAAAGCATCTTTATTTCAGTAACAATGCCCAGTACCCAGGACCAAGCTGTCAGCTTACAAAGTGTTCATACACTAGCTAAGATAAACTGCGGTCAAGTGAGCCCTCACTTACGAAGTCGCAGTCAAGCTAGCCGCCCCGCCAGCCGCACCTAAAATGTTGTTGCACTACTCTTACGCATATTACGGTATAGGTGCCGACTGGCTTAGAAACGCAGTGTTTTCTGTCCTGACACTATTTTACTTCACAATCCACTCCCAGTTTTGGTTAATCTCCACTTTCACCCCTGTGATCCACAGCCCAAATTACTGTATGATTCAGAGAAAATTAACAATAAAATTTACCCAATTTACTCAACTATACTTTTAATGTCCTCATCTTTGAGCTCAGATTACAGGAAAACTGTAAGAGGTGACGCAGATATTTCACTGGATTATGACTCTGGGTGACCCCCACTCTGCACCCTGTGATCCACAGCAAAAATTACTGTACAGTTTTTGAGAAAATTGATAGTAAACTTTGCACAATTTACTGTACTATACTCTATATATTCTCATTTTTGAGCTCAGATTACAGGAAAACCATAAGAGGTGACGCAGATATTTCACTGGATTATGAATCTAGGCTGTCGCCACTCTGCACCCTGTGATCCACAGCCAAAATTACTGTACGGTTTTTGAGAAAATTGATAGTAAACTTTGCACAATTTACTCTACTGTACTCTATATATTCTCATCTTTGAGCTTAGATTACAGGAAAACCATAAGAGGTGACGCAGATATCTCACTGGATTATGACTCTGGGTGACCCCCACTCTGCACCCTGTGATCCACAGCAAAAATTACTGTATGGATTTTGAGAAAATTCATAGCAAAATCTTCCCATTTTGCTTTACTGTACTTTATACATTGACATCTTTGAGCTCCGATTACAGGAAAACTGTAAGAGGTGACGCAGATATTTCACTGGGTTATGAATCTAGGCTGTCGCCACTCTGCACCCTGTGATCCACAGCAAAAATTACTGTACGGTTTTTGAGAAAATTGATAGTAAACTTTGCACAATTTACTCTACTGTACTCTATATATTCTCATCTTTGAGCTTAGATTACAGGAAAACTATAAGAGGTGACGCAGATATCTCACTGGATTATGACTCTGGGTGACCCCCACTCTGCACCCTGTGATCCACAGCAAAAATTACTGTACGGATTTCTGATGAAATTAAATCCTATTCCATTACCAAACAAAATGAGTTCATTGAAGTATTTGCTTAACTACAAGAAATGTCTTTCCACACACAATTTAAATTTTTCAAAATGTCATTCACACACCACCTCAAGTATCAACTTCAGTTTTAGACATTATTTATTCAGTGCTTAATCACAACAATAGTCAACTTAAGGCACTTACATAATAAGTTAAACCTTACAATAATACATACAGAGAAAAACCCAACAATCATATGACCCCCTATGAGCAACAGTGGGAAGGAAAAACTCCCTTTTAACAGGAAGAAACCTCCAGCAGAACCAGGCTCAGGGAGGGGCGGCCATCTGCCTCAACCGGTCAGGGTGAGAAATTACATTTCTCAGATTACTGATTTCTCATATTACTACTACTACACAGTTTAGATACACTCAACAAAAATATAAACGCAACACCTTTGTTACTGCTCCCATTCCCCATGGGATGGACATAGAGACCGAAAATTCATTCCAGATACACAATATAACCATCCCTCCCAAACAGTGGTCACAAATCAGTCCAAATGTGTGGTAGTGGGCACATCTGCCATATTGAGATAATCCATCCCACCTCACAGGTGTGCCACATCAGGATGCTGATCTGACATCATGAGTAGTGCACAGGTGTACCTCAGACTGCCCACAACAAAAGGCCACCCTGGAATGTGCAGTTTTTTGCGCTATTGGGGGTCTGGGGACCCAGAACCGGTCAGTATCTGGTGTGACCACCATTTGCCTCATGCAGTGCAACACATCGTCGCATGGAGTCTATCAGATTGTCAATTGTGGCCTTTGGAATGTTGGTCCACTCCACTTCAATGGCTGTGCGAGGTTGTTGGATATTCGTGGGAACTGGTACACGCTGTCGTATACGCCGGTCAAGCACATCCCGAACATGCTCAATGGGTGACATGTCCGGTGAGTATGCTGGCCATGCAAGAACTGGGACATTCTCAGCTGCCATCTGCCCTGAACAATGTGAACCATGATTCATCCGTGAAGCGCACACCTCTCCAACGTGCCAGACGCCATCGAATGTGAGCATTTGCCCACACAAGTCTGTTACGGCGACGAGCTGGAGTCAGGTCAAGACCCCGATGAGGACGACGGGCATGCAGTTGAGCTTCCCTGAGACGGTTTCTGACAGTTTGTGCAGAAATTGTTTGGTTGTGCAAACCAATTGTTCCAGCAGCTGTCTGGGTGGCTGGTCTCAGACGATCTTGGAGGTGAACCTGCTGGATGTGGAGGTCCTGGGCTGGTGTGGTTACACGAGGTCTGCGGTTGTGAGGCCGGTTGGATGTGCTGCCATATTCTCTGAAACGCCTGTGGAGACGGCTTATGGTTGAGAAATGAACATTCAATGCACGGGCGACAGATCTGGTTGACATTCCTGCTGTCAGCATGCCAGTTGCACGCTCCCTCATTGCTTGTGGCATCTGTGGCATTTTGCTGTGAGACAAAACTGCACATTCCAGGGTGGCCTTTTGTTGTGGGCAGTCTGAGGTACACCTGTGCACTACTCATGATGTCAGATCAGCATCCTGATGTGGCACACCTGTGAGGTGGGATGGATTATCTCAATATAGCAAATGTGCCCACTACCACACATTTGGACTGATTTGTGACCACTGTTTGGGAGGGATGGTTATATTGTGTATCTGGAATGAATTTTAGGTCTCTACGTCCATCCCATGGGGAATGGGAGCAGTAACAAAGGTGTTGCGTTTATATTTTTGTTGAGTGTATCTAAACTGTGTAGTAGTAATATGAGAAATCAGTAATCTGAGAAATGTAATTTCTCACCCTGACCGGTTGAGGCAGATGGCCGCCCCTCCCTGAGCCTGGTTCTGCTGGAGGTTTCTTCCTGTTAAAAGGGAGTTTTTCCTTCCCACTGTTGCTCATAGGGGGTCATATGATTGTTGGGTTTTTCTCTGTATGTATTATTGTAAGGTTTAACTTATTATGTAAGTGCCTTAAGTTGACTATTGTTGTGATTAAGCACTGAATAAATAATGTCTAAAACTGAAGTTGATACTTGAGGTGGTGTGTGAATGACATTTTGAAAAATTTAAATTGTGTGTGGAAAGACATTTCTTGTAGTTAAGCAAATACTTCAATGAACTCATTTTGTTTGGTAATGGAATAGGATTTAATTTCATCAGAAATCCGTACAGTAATTTTGGCTGTGGATCACAGGGTGCAGAGTGGGGGTCACCCAGAGTCATAATCCAGTGAGATATCTGCGTCACCTCTTATAGTTTTCCTGTAATCTAAGCTCAAAGATGAGAATATATAGAGTACAGTAGAGTAAATTGTGCAAAGTTTACTATCAATTTTCTCAAAAACCGTACAGTAATTTTGCTGTGGATCACAGGGTGAAGAGTGGCGACAGCCTAGAGTCAGAATCCAGTGAGATATCTGCGTCACCTCTTATAGTTTTCCTGTAATCTGAGGCCAAAGATGTCAATATGTAGAGTACAGTAAAGCAAAATGGGAAGATTTTGCTATGAATTTTCTCAAAATCCATACAGTAATTTTTGCTGTGGATCACAGGGTGCAGAGTGGCGACAGCCTAGATTCATAATCCAGTGAAATATCTGCGTCACCTCTTATGGTTTTCCTGTAATCTGAGCTCAAAAATGAGAATATATAGAGTATAGTACAGTAAATTGTGCAAAGTTTACTATCAATTTTCTCAAAATCCATACAGTAATTTTTGCTGTGGATCACAGGGTGCAGAGTGGGGGTCACCCAGAGTCATAATCCAGTGAAATATCTGCGTCACCTCTTACAGTTTTCCTGTAATCTGAGGTCAAAGACGAGGATATTAAAAGTACAGTAGAGTAAATTGTGCATATTTACTATGGATTTTCCCAAAAACCGTACAGTAATTTTGGCTGTGGATCACAGGGTGCAGAGTGGAGATGGCCTAGATTCATAATCCAGTGAAATATCTGCATCACCTCTTACAGTTTTTCTGTAATCTGAGCTTAAAGATGAGAATATATAGAGTATAGTACAGTAAATTGTGCAAAGTTTACTATCAATTTTCTCAAAAACTGTACAGTAATTTTGGCTGTGGATCACAGGGTGCAGAGTGGCGACAGCCTAGATTCATAACCCAGTGAAATATCTGCGTCACCTCTTACAGTTTTCCTGTAATCGGAGCTCAAAGATGTCAATGTATAAAGTACAGTAAAGCAAAATGGGAAGATTTTGCTATGAATTTTCTCAAAATCCATACAGTAATTTTGGCTGTGGATCACAGGGTGCAGAGTGGGGGTCACCCAGAGTCATAATCCAGTGAAATATCTGCGTCACCTCTTACAGTTTTCCTTTAATCTAAGCTCAAAGATGAGAATATATAGAGTACAGTAGAGTAAATTGTGCAAAGTTTACTATCAATTTTCTCAAAATCCGTACAGTAATTTTGGCTGTGGATCACAGGGTGCAGAGTGGGGGTCCCCCAGAGTCAGAATCCAGTGAAATATCTGTGTCACCTCTTACAGTTTTCCTGTAATCAGAGCTCAAAGATGTCAATATGTGGAGTACAGTAAAGCATAATGGGAAGATTTTGCTATGAATTTTCTCAAAATCCATACAGTAATTTTGGCTGTGGATCACAGGGTGAAGAGTGGCGACAGCCTAGAGTCAGAATCCAGTGAAATATCTGCGTCACCTCTTACAATTTTCCTGTAATCGGAGCTCAAAGATGTTAATATGTGGAGTACAGTAAAGCATAATGGGAAGATTTTGCTATGAATTTTCTCAAAATCCGTACAGTAATTTTGGCTGTGGATCACAGGGTGCAGAGTGGGGGTCACCCAGAGTCATAATCCAGTGAAATATCTGCGTCACCTTTTACAGTTTTCCTGTAATCTGAGCTCAAAGATGAGGACATTAAAAGTATAGTTGAGTAAATTGGGTAAATTTTATTGTTAATTTTCTCTGAATCATACAGTAATTTGGGCTGTGGATCACAGGGGGGAAAGTGGAGATACACTAAAAATGGGAGTGGATTGTGAAGTAAAATAGTGTCAGGACACAAAACACTGCGTTTCTAAGCCGGTTTTCACCCATACCGTAATATACGTAAGAGTAGTGCAACCACATTTTCGGTGCGGCTGGCGGGGCGGCTAGCTTGACTGCGACTTCGTAAGTGAGGGCTCACTTGACCGCAGTCTAAGATAACTAAGCAACAGATAATCTGACAGCAGTTACTGTGGAACAGCGGCCGAGTTTAGGACACATTCAGTCTGATTCCCGGATCACACACACTAACAGTAAATGGCGGGCACACTGGGCCTTGGTCCAGCTGTGAGTCCGTTACCGTGAACTATGGATTTGTGCTGTTTGTGCTGGAACTAAGCTGCACACAGCTGATGTTAGCCAGGAAACATTACACACTGACTTTAATGGAGAGACTGAAAATACAAACACACACAGTTTGTTGTGTGAAGAAATCAAACATGAGCTGAACAAACAGTAAAGTTCCTAAAGACAAACTGTTAAAGGAGGAAACAAAGCAAACTTACAGTTTCTTCGCACACCAACAACAAGCTCCACTCCACACTGAGCTACTTCCTGGAAGAAGGCGGGATTCCACCTCAAGCGGCATAGGCATCCGGGACAGGAGTTAGATTTTCACAATAAGAGCACTGCTTCTTCTAACTCGGAGGTTCCCAAAGTGTGGGGCCCGCCCCTTAGGGGGGGCGCAGGGAGGGCGCGGTATGAAAAGAACAGGTTTTTAGACGGGGCTCCCAGACAAACGCAAAGCAGGAGATGAAGCATCGACAAATGTTTCCAAACCAACCTCCTTCCAAGCCAAAGACTAGAAAATATGGTGAAGCATATCTTCCCTTTGGCTTCACCTGCACAGGTGCTGAGGTAGGTCTCCCTTGCAAAATTGGTTTTCCCTGCGTCGGGAGCACACGCTGGGCTCTCCAAATCACGGACAAACAGTATCCTACAATCCTGATTTTTAGTTCACAAACACTTGTTGTAATGACTAACTACTCTGACGTTTTGGAGATGTTAGCTCTGTATACAGTAAATTTACAGTGGGATACAAATAATATCAGACTGATCCTGCCACGATTTGTTCCACCAGTTTAAATCACGGACAAACACAGTTTTTTATGTTTTTAAACCCGTTTTGCACAGAGAGACATTTTTTGAAAAATGTATTAAGTATGTTGATTATTATTACACAGGAAAAAAACAACTACACGTAAAATAATGACACCGTGACGCCTCTGTCTTTTTAAATGGAGGGACAGTAACTCCGTGTGTGTGTGTAAGCGTGTAAAAACTGAAGTAACAGTATTTTGTCTCTTTCCGCCATTGTAGAAATTCATCTCATGTAAACAATAACGTGGCGGACAGTGTGATGTGAAAAAAGGCACACTTAAAAGCAAAAAAGGAGTTTTAAACAATCTCCATTTTCGGTGATTCGAAACGCCGTTTACGTGTGGACGAAAGGCCCAAATGCAGAGAAACAGCTGTGTTTTCAAAAAACACCCATGTAGGTGTGGACTGTTGGATTATAATATTATTTTATGCCATGTTAGACCCCTAATTAAAGATTGTGAATTATTATGTAGTTTTAGTTTGCATTATTCTCCTGAATTAGAAGAAGTTGATAACTATTGCATTAGTTAAACTGGTTTGCATTACATTAGACTGCTGATTTATTGTGGATGAATGATATTGTTTTATGATGCATTATACTGCTGAGTTATAAGAAAATACTGTTCGCAGAAAGTCATCGCCTTATTTGTCTGATTAGAAGAGAACAGAGCATACTGCTCCATCTCAGCAGAAGCAGATAAACAGGGAGCCAAGGTCGTAGCTTAGGCGCTGTGTGAGAGAAAGCATGTGAATGTTTAGGCTTTTATGATAAGGTGGGGGCACCAGAGGCTATAAGAGTTTGATCAATGCTCCACCATTTTGAGATCTGATGCTGTCTGCGTACGGTGTCCATCTCCCACGCCTGTGATCATTAAAATCATCGTTTGACTCAACCCGGCCGGACCAGTGTTGTTATTGTGGTTTTTCCTCTTGTCTCCATCCCCAATATTTGAATCCGTAACAGGACGTAGCATAAAAGAGTTAGTAATGTATTTTGTTACTACTTATAATTATTACTTGTATTTGCTTAATTGTTTACTAAATATTTGAGGTGTGAAATAAACCGCAATGGAGTTTGGAAACAAAATATGGGTGTGTGTGGTTGGAGGATGTGTTTGTGGGTCTCCATGTATCCTGCAGGTTGAACACATAGGCCAGCAGAGCTGTAGTGTAGCTGCTGCTCAGTGTAGAATAAGGAGGGGATGTTTTTCTCATTATCATTCATTATTTTAATATGGCATTATTAGTTCATCAGAAGTATATAACCAGCTTTGCATTAAACATAAATTGAAGTTTTTGACCTTATATTATCCTTTGCATTATAGTGATGGCTTTAACTTTAGTTTGATCTTTTCCTTACAGGTACCAGAATAATAACATGATTTTTCATTGCCGATGTAACCATGATCATTTATACACATTGCAGTTTGTTGCTTATTCTAGAGTTGTGCTCAAGTTAATTAAAGGTTAAAAGCTACAGCCAGCGTGATGTCTGGCTGATCTATGGAGGGCAAAGGCTTTGAGCTTGGAAGGCCACACGCGCTTACACAGCACTTATACGATGTTATTCTTGGTGATTTTGTGCTTAGTCATGTTTTAATATGTTTTAAGTAGAAGTAGCTGATCCAGTAATATTCATTTAATGTTATATACTTGATTTAGAGCAATACACACTGATGGTCTTAATAAATGAAAGTCCTTGTAGCTGCCATGTTGTGTCTTAGCAGGGGTACAGACGGTTCCAGGAGACGGGGGCAGTCAGCGTCTGCCCTCGGGAAGGAGACAATGTTATTCTTTGTGTTAAATAAAATCGTCAACATTGATTGTATTACACCTGTCACTACGCATGAAGGGGCGTTCTAATACCCTGATTTCATAAAACTATGGAGATGTGTTTTTTGAGCTGAGATCTGAGACTGTCTGCATACAGTGTCCATCTCCCACGTGTGACCATTAAAATCATCGTTTGACTCAACCCGACCGGACCAGTGTTGTTATTGTGGGTTTTTCCTCTGGTGTCCATCCCCAATATTTTGAACTCGTAACATCAGGTCACTGAGAGACTCCTTGAGACAAGCCAGGCTCTTGATCATCACAGGATCCTTTAAAAGATCAAAACAAAGAACTTTAATGGACAAACAGTAATCTTCTTTCATTAAACCCAGTGTGAGAACAAAAGGAGGCAGAGTTCCTGATTCAGTGACTCAAACATCAGCGTGATAATAGAAAGCTGTAGGAATGATCCTAATATAAAAACATATGACGTTGTCTCAGCCTTCAAAGAGGAATCATATTTCATGTGAATACTTCGCCTTTTCATTTATGAATGGAGCATCATCAGTTTCTTCATTTTTAGCTGACAGAATAAAAAGCTTTAGCATTTTCCACTACGACCTCTACAAACACCACACAGGCTCACCTTCTTCCTGTTTATCATTTATGTATTTATTTATTCATTTCTATTACTGTCATTATTCCTATTAATATAATTCACATTACATGTGTAATATAGCAATGCTAACAAGCATCAGAAAACAGGAAGCAGGACAAAATAAGAACAAATAGAATAAGAGCACAAGTTGGAAACACCACGGGTGAAAAACTAAAGTTACACAAACCAACTAAGTGTTGTGTCAGGGGCCCAGCATTGAGTTCATGTGTGAAAGTGAACAATATCAATGCTCAAAGTAAAGCTGTCAAATGTGGAGTCACACAGGAGGTAATATTGAGACCACTTCTCTTTCTACTACAGCTTGATGACTTTGTTCAATCCTGCAAATTATCGTTTGCCAGTTATACAAATGTCTTATTGACTCAACAAACGACCATCTGCAGCGACAGGTTGGGGTGAGAGAAGGAAGACAGGATAAAGAAATGCTGTGGAAGAAAGAGAGAGATTGATAACAAGGATGACTCAGTGCAGAGAGGTCTGTTAACACATAGTGGGTGAAGAAGAAACAACCAGTGCATCATGGGAGTCCCTGGCAGGCTACGTCTATTGCAGCATAACTAAGGGAGGATTCAGGGTCACCTGGTCCAGCCCTAACTATATGCTTTAGCAAAAAGGAAAGTTTTAAGCCTAATCTTAAAAGTAGAGATAGTGTCTGTCCCCCGAATCCAAACTGGAAGCTGGTTCCACAGAAGAGGGGCCTGAAAACTGAAGGCTCTCCCTCCCATTCAACTTTTAAATACTCTAGGAACAACAAGTAGGCCTGCAGAGCGAGAGCGAAGTGCTCTAATAGGGTGATATGGTACTACAAGGTCATTAAGATAAGATGGGGCCTGATTATTTAAGACCTTGTATGTGAGGAGCAGGATTTTGAATTCAATTCTGGATTTAACAGGAAGCCAATGAAGGGAAGCCAAAACAGGAGAAATCTGCTCTCTCCTTCTAGTCCCTGTCAGGACTCTTGCTGCAGCGTTTTGGATTAACTGAAGGCTTTTCAGCGAGTTTTTAGGACATCCTGATAATAATGAATTACAGCCGTCCAGCCTGAAAGTAATAAATGCATGAACTAGTTTTTCAGCGTCACTCTGAGACAGGATATTTCTAATTTTAGAGATGTTGCGCATATGGAAGAAAGCAGTCTTACATATTTGTTTAATATGTGCGTTGAAGGACATGTCCTGGTCAAAAATGACTCCAAGGTTCCTCACAGCGTTACTGGAGGCCAAGGTAATGCCATCCAGAGTAAGAATCTGGTTAGATACCATATTTCTAAGATTTTCAGGGCCGAGTACAATAACCTCAGTTTTATCTGAATTAAGAAGCAAAAAGTTAGCGGCCATCCAGGTCTTTATGTCTTTAAGACATTCCTGCAGTTTAACTAATTGGTGTGTGTTATCTGGCTTCATGGACAGATAGAGCTGGGTGTCATCAGCATAGCAGTGAAAATTTATGCTATGTCTTCTAATGATACTGCCTAAGGGAAGCATGTATAATGTAAAAAACAGAATTGGTCCTAGCACTGAACCCTGTGGAACACCATAATTAACCTCAGTGTGTGAAGAGGACTCTCCATTTACATGTACAAAGTGGAGTCTATTAGATAGATATGATACAAACCACTGCAGCGCAGTACCTGTAATAGCTACAGCATGTTCTAATCGCTCTAATAGGATATTATGGTCGACAGTATCGAACGCTGCACTGAGGTCTAGCAGGACAAGCACAGAGATGAGTTCACTGTCAGAGGCCATATGAAGATCATTTGTAACCTTCACTAAAGCTGTTTCTGTGCTGTGATGAGCTCTGAAACCTGACTGAAACTCTTCAAATAAGCCATTCCTCTGCAGATGATCTGTTAGCTGTTTGACAACTACAAACCCTAGTCCTGATACATAAGTGCATTAGGTCCTCATTGTCTCAGTAAACAAGTAACAACAGTTGTGATTTATTTTGACATGTGTACTCAACTTTGACACATTGTTTGACACCCTGAAGTAGGATTTTGGGTTCATCACATTTCATTGAGGCATGATAGGCCACAAACATGCTGGAAGCACCTAAAGAATGAGGTTGTTCTTCTAGAGTTAAATGTGGTTGTTTTGGTTTCCCCAATCACTGATGTGGGGACAGTAAAGATAATTGTAAATGCCTTTGAGAAGGTTTACACTGTTTAAATGGGTCAGTTGCCCTACAATACTAAAGAGTACAGTACACTGCATAGATAGGGAGGAAAGATCTATCTATCTGTTGTAAATTTAGCTCAGAAGTGTTTGATATATGTTGGCTGTGTGGAAATTCATGGCTACTTCTGGGTTTTACCCCAGACTTTGGGAAGCACTAACATTGAAGTTAGTTTATGTTTGTGGTATTCACTTACCTATAGGTACAAATATAGTCACTGTCCTTTATGGCAAACATCTGGACAGGGCAAAGCAAATGGTACAAAGGAGTGTGTGTGATGTTTGGTGAGGCATGTGTCCCTCAATCCCTAATAACACTGGGGATGAAGGTCTTTTACAGAAAAAGTTAATAAATTGGGAAACATGGGTTGATGAATTTATTGATAAAGTGGAATATATATCACACACTGAAAGATTTCCTTATCTAAACAACGGGTTCTTATGAAAGAGCAGCTTGATGTAACTAAGGTTGAAGTTTTCTTTTGCAGATGAACAACAGGCTGTTTCATTTCTGTATATGGTCTAATATTGTGTTTTCTTTTATGATATAACTGCCTCTATCTTTGAAGAAAGGGTTATATATAAACTTATAAACTTATGAAGCGCCCGCCCAGTCATAAGTTGTACCAAATGAGCAATTTTAGCCGAATCAGAGGCAAAGGCACAAGAGAGCATTGCGTCAAAAAACCCCGGCTCTTCCCCAACTCGGCGTCAAATTTTTCAGGCGCGGGGAGTGAGTACTCTCGCTGCCGCGGTGGAGGTGAAGGAGGAAGCGGACAGGCTGCCGCAGCTTCCAGCGAAGTGGGCGGGCTGCCGTATTAGGTGAGGAAATCAACATACCTTTAAGCTCTGTTATGGCTTGCAGAAGCACGGTTTGTTCCTTTGAAATGTACTTCAGCATTTCCTTGTGTCGCTCCAAAACCTCAGCTTGGAAAGACAGCTGGCGTGAAGCAGAATCCGCTGGGTCCATGGTGGTGGGATTATTCTGTCACGGAAAAGAGGGACCCAGGCGCAGTTCTTCTTCACAGAAACACAGTGCGTTTATTTACAGTGAAACAGACAGGCAAGTCCAACAATTCACTCAAAAGTGCAATTTTCCAATCTTGCTTGTCCCTTGCTCCCAGTGCATTCCGTGTTGTAACTCCCTTAGTGTGTGTGCTCCCCAACTCGCTTCTCCGCTCGCCCCTCCTGGAGGAAGAAGGAAAATCCACCGTTAGCCACACGTTAGCCAAATAACAAGCTCACACGGACTATACCAGTTCGGAGTAATAATCCCACGTCGACTGTCGCCGCAAGTCCAGGTTAAATACCTCTTTCTAGCCGGGAGGAATGATTACCAACAGCTGGTCAGGTAATCAGCTGCAGGTGGGCCGGCAACAGCGAAGAGGGACTCCCAATAATCCACCCCTAGATTACCAGTCCGACAAGAGGGTTAAACGGCGGAGGAAGAAGGATTACGTGACGCCGGACGTTAGACTCACTCCACTGCAGTCCTTTGTTGGGAGTGCAGCGTTCTGAGCTTCATAAACTCTGATTCCTCATCGCAGCCCAGTCCGTTGGAGGATTTGCAGCCCAGTTTGCCACCCCCCACTTCCCGGAGGAGGCGACGCTCACACCGTCACCACTCTTTTTCTGCGGAGCAGGGCGGTGAGTTATGATTGCTTTCGTTCCTCTGAGCTGGAAAAAAACAATCATATGAACACTGCTAAGACTGAGACTGTTAAGACTGTTAGACGTGGTGGTGGTAGGAAGCTAAAAACCATTTTAGAGGAGTCTGTGTTTGCTGAGCCTGCTCCTTCACCCCGTTGTGTTCCTGCTCCCAGGGCAGCTCGGGCCCAGCATTCCCCTGCACCTGTTTCAGTGCTTCAGGTGAGGGAGGCTGAGGTCCAGCTGGTCCCTGCTCTGGTGTCTACGTTGGCTGAGCCTCTGCCTGTCGCTGCACCCGTACCAGCTCATCGGGTGGGAGTGGCTGGTGTCCGGCAGGTACCTGCACCTGTTTCTGACCTCGCTGGAGGCTCAGGTGAGCCCGTCCAGCAGTTTTCTTTAGGCTCCGTAGGCTCAGACAACCTAGCCCAGCCATATGCTAATCCACCACCTCACGCACCATTACTGCCATTCTTACAAGAGTCAATACATCTTAAACTTCTATCCATAGCTCAAACATTAGCTCACCTATCGGCTCAGTCACCTGCTCAGTTCTCACCTCAGTCGTTTACTCAGCCTTCTGCCTCTGTTGGAGGGTCCGAGGGGCCCGTCCAGCCTTCTGTTCCCGCTGGGGGTTCTGGAGAACAGCACCAGCCTTTGTTCGCCTCCGCTGGAGGGTCCGAGGGGCCCGTCCAGCCTTCTGCCTCCACTGGAGGGTCCGAGGGGCCCGTCCAGCAACCCAGGCCGTCGCCTGCAGCTCCACCCTCGTCTGGCCCAGCCTCCGAGTCTTCACCCTCGCCTGGTCCAGCCTCCGATTCTTCGGCTCCGCCTTGTCCAGCCGCCGAGTCTTTGGTGTCGCCTGGTGCAGCCTCCGAGTCTTCGGCGTCACCTGGTCCAGCCTCCGAGTCTGCGCCTTCGGCGTCGCCTGGTCCAGCCTCCATGTCTGCGCCTTCGGCGTCGCCTGGTCCTGCCTCCATGTCTTCGCCTTCGGCGTCGCCTGGTCCTGCCTTACTCCGACTAGCTTTGTCTGCGCCTGAGGTCTCCATGCCGTCTTGTCCTGCACATCCTGTCTGGCCTGCTCGTCCTGCACGTCCTGTCCGGCCGCTTTCCAGGCCGATGACTGGACATCATTGCCGTCAGGGACGGCCCCCTGAACTACGTTGCCGCTGGTGCCTCCCGCCCAGTGGCATGTCTAGAAAATTTTTGTAGGGGGGGCCAGGTAGGGGCACAG